>NW_027466097.1:220000-280000 GCF_046127955.1 Nelusetta ayraudi
GTCCCCTTAAATTTCAAAGCGTAACGAACCTGTGTAGCCCGAGGAATTTTATTATAGTTTATTTCCTAGTGTGCAACTCCCCAGGTGGCATTGTCAGGCAACCCCCTCCCCCCCCCCATTTTCCTTTATACCCACCATCAGAATTGTCTTGTCTCATGGTTAACAAGAAATAGGGTACAGCTTATCTGCAAAGTAAGTAACACGTACATTATGAACTATCATTCTATATCATAATGATGTAATATGTCAACCGAAAGCAGCTGACCAGCTGAAAAGGCTCACTCCACCCCCTACTGTTGGGAGGAGGACACGTTCCCGTCAGTAATTCAAATTTCTCAGCTGCATGGATAGGGGGACAAGGTGAGAACTCCGATTGGACGAGAAAACCAAATTATTGCTTAGTTCGATTAAGCTCTGTATGTAAACGCACTGATTACACCTGCGCCAGAGTGCAGAGTGAAAGCAGCTCTTTTAAAAACAAGCGCAGGCTGGAGTCAGCACTCCTTTGGCGTGTCCACGCTGAGAACTCTGTCCTTCGCAGTTCTTAACATTTCGGCTAGCAATCCCAGAGCGGGCTGGGCCATAAGCGCAGCTGGAGGAGGAACCCTGGCGGGTGCCCGTTCATCGGGAGGTGGTGCTGTGTGTGCGTGATCGTTGTGCATTCACCGCTTGGCTGTTAAAGCTGAAGCCCCCCGCCCCCTCTCCTCCTCTGGCGCTCGGCGGGGAGGCAGCGACTTGGAGCGACTGCACCCAGGCAGTTTTGTTTTGTGTGTGTGTGTGTGCAAAGAATAAATAAAAGTTTTCCTTTCGTTCTAACTGTTTAACGCTTGCCTGGGTGTCTCAAGGTATTAGTATGTTAATTTTGTTCTCTTTTCTTTAGGACAGGAGTTGGCGTAGCGTGAATTTTGGTTTGTAGTGATTCCCCTAGCTTTGTTTATTCCCTTTTTTGAGTTTTCTTTGGTTTCTTTGGCCCTGTTCCCCTGTGGTGAATTCTTCTGGTGGATTCAAGTGATGTAGATGTTGAAGGAGTCTTCATTGACACAGACTTAGTTGTATAAAAACTGGTTTATTTGCAAAGAAGTCAAAAGTCAGACAGGCACCATGGAAAGCCTGGGGATGTCTCTGGGCCAGATGTGAGCAACTCCGATGATGCTTTGTTCCCATCACCTTTTATACCTCCCAGCAACCAGGGAGGAAGATGCTAGAAGTGGGGGAGAATGTATACATTCCATAGTTGCCCCCCCAATGACCATCTGGTTTCAATTTGGTGGCCGTTGGCAACAACAAGACCATATATGGACCCTGAGACGCCCTTAGGGAAGAAGTGCAGCAGGTTCACTGCTGAGTTCACATCAGGCCATATACATAAGATCACATGATGTCATATACATAGATTCAGATACTACACCCCTTATTTTCTTATGTTGAACAGTCTTTTTGGTATGGTACTTATTTCCTTGACACTCAGGCAGCTAAACCTGGTCTATTTTAAATTGTTGTCGAATAAAGCTGTTTCATTGGAAGTCCGTCTCGTCCTCTTAAATTTCAAAGCGTAACGAACCTGTGTAGCCCGAGGAATTTTATTATAGTTTATTTCCTGGGGTGCAACTCCCCAGGTGGCATTGTCAGGCAACCCCCCCCCCCCCCACCCCCAATTTTCCTTTATACCCACCATCTGAATTGTCTCCACCTCCGCCAGACCCTCCCCCTCGCCACATCTAGTCTTTTTTTGATAGATGATCTATGCGTATTGATGCGTCGTGCTGATGCGTAGCCCCTCCAGGATCCCTCCTTGCACTGCCACTCCGTCGTAGTGCGGGGCACCGAGTGCCGCAGGCCCCTCCGCACCCGTCGCCACCGCCGTCTTCTACGCCAAGCCGCGTCTCGCCAATTCCTCCTTTACCTCCTCTGCGCTGTTGTAGGTTCGAGTTCCCGTATTCCAGTGGGTCCTCATCTTGGTGAATGGCGTCTGGAACCGGATGCCCTTCTCCTTCAGGATTCTTTTAGCAGTGTTGTACTCTTTTCTCTTTTGGACCATCTCTGTCGCGTAATCGTGATGGAATGACGGTACTTTATTCCCCAGTTCTATTTTCTTTGTCCATAGCTCTCTCAGGACCCTCTCTTTGGTAGTAAATTCCAGAAAGTTAACAATGATGGGTCTCGGTTGGGCACCGTCCGCTGGCTTCTGTGCAAATGAGCGGTGTGCTCTCTGAATTTGGAAATTAAAATCTGCTGGCAGGTGCAGTTCGCTTTTCAGCAGGTCTTCCACAAACTTGGCCACAGATTCTCCCTCCTCTCCTTCAGTGACTCCATAGGTTGTTTCTCCTCGGCCTGGACTCCAGGTCAGTTAACTTGTCCTGAAGAGCTTTTTGTTCTCTCAGTGATATGACCAGAGCGTCATTAGCTTCCTGTGCCCAACGTTCTAGCTTTTCAATCCGCGACTCAGCCTCGTTGATCTTGCCGGTCTGGAGCTCCTGTTCGGTGATGACTTTCGCAAGTTGTTGATTTATTTCGTCTTTGAAGTCGTCCAAGTCTTTTTCCACGTCGTTCCTCAGTGTTTCTCCAAACGTGCGAAGGACTTCTTTTGATTCCGTTTTTAAATTCCGTATCTCCTTGCTAATAATTTTTATGTCCGAGCCCTTTTCCACGTCGTTAGTCACGAGGAGTTCGTTTCGCCATCTCCCTCTGTTTCAGAGCAAGCTGGTAGTTCCGCCATATTGTCTGTTACCGTGTTTCTCTTTTGGTTGAATCAAGTTTTCCTTCCCATTCCAACGTTCCCCTGATAACTTTGTAGTTAATATGATATCTGACAATAGTTATTCAAGTTTTCGGGGACTTTTTACCCTAGACGGTCGAGAGCCCTGGTGTCGCGCAGTCTACCGCTTTATGGCCAAACCCCTTCCCTCTAGCCTTTTCAAGGGGGAGGTGGCTAGACTCGGCTCTTGTGGGACGAGAAGCAGAAGGCCTTTCCGATCGGGGGGGAGATGAGATGACATTTTTGTGGGTCAACACAAACTCATCTGCGAGGACAGCAGCCTTGGACAATGACGACACTTTCTGTTCATTCAAGAACATTACCACCTTCTCTGGCAAAGAGTCTTTAAAATCTTCTCAAAGAACGAGCTCACGGAGTGACTCAAAGTCATTTTTGACATCATTAGCTGCACACTATTTATCAAAGAGGTTGCTTTTCTCCCATGCAAACTCGACAAAGGTTTGACCACTAGATTTTCTATGGTTCCTAAATTTTTGCCGGTAGGGCTCAGGAACAAGCTCATAAGCAGGAAAAATTGCTTCCTTTCCAACATCATATGCAGGCTGTCTTCTAAGAAAAGAGCAGACACCAACTCCTGTGCTTTTCCCACCCGCTTGCATTGGAGAAGGACAGGCCACATGTCTCTTGACCAGTTGAGTGGCGAAGCTATTCGCTCCAAGGCACTGAAGTATGAATCAACTTCTGCCTCACGAAATGCTGGCACCAGAAAAATGTTTTTACTGGGGCTGGGCAACGATTAAAAATTTTAATCGCAATTAATCGCATGATTTACCTGATCAATCACGATTAATCAATTAATGTATACGCAAAAGCCAATAATGAATTTAAAAGAAGTCTTTCATACACTTTAATTTAAATGTTCTGCCATATAAACGAAAGCACCATAACATTTATCGTGCAAACACTTAACATCAGCACTTTACACAGAAACATTTTTAATGTAAATCTAAAGTTAAAAAAAAATGCAAATACAAAATTAAAGCTTATTGCCAATGCCAGGGCATTACTGTTATCCTGTTCCTTATGAAAAATAAAAAAAATCTACCTCCAAAATCCTGAGCCACAATAATAACAGGCAATTTCTGAGGTAACAGCAGAAACATTTTTCTTTTATCAGGGAGCAGCATAACCAGTCTGCGTTCCCTTGCAAATGTCCCAGTTAGAAAGGGTGAGGCACGTTCACTTTTGGGTTTTTCTTCACAGGGGACTAGAATGTAAAGTCCACATTTATACTGGAGTTCCTTTGGAGAATCTCACTCAACTCAGTGCAGTTTGTCAGTTCCTGGAACTTGACGGCCAGTTATTTTAAATGTACTGCCATATGAATTAAAGTGCCATAACATTTACTGTGCAAACACACTTTTAAAATCAGCATTTTTGAACAATTAGCAGCTAAGAAAAAAAAAATAGTGTAAATTTAAACTCAACTTAAACAATGTTTTAAAGCAATACAAAATTAAAGCTGTAAGCAGCGTTTGCGGGACTGAGCCCACCTGGCCACTGCCTGCCGTGACGTCCGCCACCTGGCCACGAGCCCCCGACACCCGCCAACGCTTCCCAACACCTGGCGATTCCGCCCGAAACCCGCCGATGCCCCATTACTGCCGCCGACGCCTGCTGATGACACATCAAGCACTGACTTGACATTACTGACTTGACATTTAGAAACATTTGATTTCTAAATGCTTTTTTTTTTTACTGTATTACTGTATCATTTTGGAGATAATAAGCCTTAAAGTTGGCTTTTTGTTTTGTTTTGCGACAGCTCCAATATTCCATTTTTACTGTACAATAACATCAAATTGCTCCATAAGCTCTGTCAATGGTTGGTACAGTTGACCTCAGGACAACCTTGAATATATCTTCAATCATTATAAGGCATATTTAATGTACCATTTTGGAGATATTAAGCCTCAAAGTTGTTGTTTTCCTTTTTTTTTTTAGCTTTTCAAACAGGCAAAAAGGGCCCAGTACTCAATTTTTTACTGCACAGTAACATTGCTTTGCTCCATAATTTCTGTCAGTGGTTGGTACAGTTGACCTGAGGAATACCCTGACTATATCCTCAGTCATTATCAAGCATATGTACAGTATCATTTTGGAGATATTAAGCCTTAAAGTTGGCTTTTTTTTTTCTTTTTCTTTTTTTTTTTTTTTTGCGAAAGCTCCAATATTCCATTTTTACTGTACAATAACATCAAATTGCTCCATAAGCTCTGGCAATGGTTGGTACATGTGGCATGACGAAATACTGTACTACCAAGTTTGTAGTTGCAGTATCTTCAGTTTATGGGGTAGAGGGTGCTCAAATTGGATTGATTGATGATGTAGTTTAGGTACAATTTGCTTGTTTTTGATCAAAATTTAAGTTGATTGCAGTTCAAGGTGGCACAATCCTATCAGATGTTGTCATTTTATCACGAAGAACACTGGTATTTGATGATTATTACCATAAGTACCACCATGTTGCAGGCATTGTGGTTACAAGTTTCACTCCAATTTTGATTGTTGTCTGTATGACTAGCAATCCGTTGAGCTGTCTAGGGTTATCATTCAGATAAGGTGTCACAACTTTTAATTGCATGGGAACTTTGGGATCCATGGCAGGTGGGCATTGTAAAAAAAACGGATCTTGAGTCGGAAGCTAGCTTGTCCTAATTGTGACCTTAATATGATGATTTTTTTCCCTGCCAGATTGAGGAGAAATTAAATGGACATCCAAACCGGGGCCAATAATGGATGAGCTGGATGATGTCACAGTATCAATTTTAAATGGTAGGTCATGTGTAGGTATGAAAAAATTTCCATTACTGTGATTTGTCTGCTAAGTAATTAAAATAACTGTATGCTGACACTGATTTCAAAAAGAAGTATTTTACAAATTTGAGACAAAATGTCTAAACTGAATTGCATTTACAATTAATTCTGATAACAGAAATTGGCACAAAACAAACTTGGTTTGACTTGTCAAGTTGAATTAAATTCATTAGTCAAAAAAATGTATGAGTTGTTAAGTTTAAAAGGTTTGTTAATGATTGGACTGTCTTTATAGCTGCCAACATCGATGAAGTCTTGCTCCACACCCTCCGTCGTGAAGATTTGAGAGACCTTTTTCCTGGACCAGAACACTTTCTCAGGAGGAAAAGGATTTGGGCCCTTATTAGTGTAGATGTGATTGGTTACCTACTTTGCTCTGAAAACATCGAACATAACACTTTTTTTTTCTTTTTTCCTAATTGGGTCTATTGTTTCTCTCTTGTTCATAATGTTTTGGATCTGGTTTCCTCTCGGCTGAGAATTCCACCGTACCAGACAAGGCTGCCCCGAATGAAGCCAGGAACTGTGTCTTCACCAGGAGACATCTCCAATCTGTCCTCAGACATCCACTCCTTTGGTGAAAAGCAGCCCAAAGAGGACCCTCCAGCTTCCTGCTCCTCCACAATACTGGATGTTGTCGAAACTAGACATGGGCAAACCCCGGCCCGCGGGCCACATCCGGCCCGTTGCGTGTCTCTGTCCGGCCCGCGTGAAGCCAGTCATAACCCCCCAACACCGCACCCCCCAACGAAACTTTGTCGGCACGTAACTTTGCCGAGTTAGCGTAGCGCGATAGCAATAGCGTGCTTCCCCCCCGTCAACGAGGTGTAGGTACAGAATTAGTCCGGGTGCAGAATCGTTCTGGGCGGAAGTGACTGCCGATACGGCAACTCCATTGGGACATACCTCTACATCGCGTTCGAACGTGATATATGGATAGATCGCGGTACGTTTATAGAGTTGCCGTATGTGACGTAATTGGCAGTCGCCTCTGTCCAGTGGGCGAATGCCAACAACGTCACATACGGCAACTCTATTAGGACAAACTACATCGGTGGATTAAGGTTATCTTTTTTTTTCTGTCAATCCCTGGCGTATTTACAGTACTTTGTATTATATTGTATACACAAAATTCTCTCACAATCTATCTATCTATCACCCGCGAAATAGCGTTTTGACCGTGATCTATCCATATATCACGTTTGACCGCGATGTAGAGGTATGTCCCAATGGAGTTGCCGTATCGGGCAGTCACTACACCCTGAACGATTCTGCACCCGGACTAATTCTGTACCTACCTACAACCCCCCCTTCCGTGGCCCGCCGACTCGATGCAGGTCTGTCATGTGGCCCGTTGCTAAAAAAGTTTGCCCACCCTCTATACAGACAGTGAGTTGGAGCAAGCTTGTAAGCACTACTTCCAGATGGCCCTTCCTGCCAGTGAGGGGAAATGTGTCATGTTCAAAGAGCTGAGATGCAGGCTGGTGAGAAACACTGTCAACAGCATGATTTCTATCTTGAGAGCCAGTCAGCAAGAGAGGGGGTCCGGTACCCTTCTAAGCATGAAGTCACTGCAATGGCTAAAAGACTAGTGGAGTATTATCACATGCTGAAGGATTAAGACAAAACAATGAAACATGTAAGTGATTATATTATTTTGCGCACTTAGATTTTGAAGCGTGTGGTTATTTTTGGCTGATACTTTTTTTATCTGTGCACGTTCACTTTCCATCTTTATTTGTTCTTTCAATGAGTGAAATTTTATTTACCACAGGCGAGCACTTACAAGAATCTTCACAAGAGATTCACCAGAGAGGGGCCACAAGAAGAAAAGGCATCGCATTGACTTCTCAGCAAGTGACCAAGAAGAAGATCATGATGCAGACTCAATTGGTGGATCAACAATTATTTTGTGTCACACACCAGGGCGCAGTTCTGATAATGGCCACACTTCACGTAAGTAGAAACATGTCCATTTTAATAATAATGATAATGTATGAAAGCTAGGCAATGTTATGATAGTTTTGGATATCATGATATATCACAGGTATTTTTACATTTGAATTGTCATTTGATATATTTTGATGCTCCAAACAATTTCATCCATTTGACTGATTTACTGATTTGTCTCCTCCATTTCATCAGCCAAAGATGGTCTGACAGCACAGGCCAGACATTATCAGACCCTGCAGGAGCTGTACAAGAAACCAAAACCCAACCAAGATGCTGTCTCTCAAATTCTTGACCTGCAGTTTCAAGCAAGAAGATCCTTCATTGATAGTGATGTTCTGAAAGAACAGGACAAGGCCAACAAAGATCCTGGATGCATATCCATGTGTCAAGGATCTTTATCATGTAAGTGATTAACTTGTTTTGGTTTATGATGAAAAGCAAGCATTTTAGCAGATTTTAACACTGACTTGCATTAATAGGCGATGAATGAGCTGCGGCGCATTCTGGATAAGGGCAACAGAAAATTCATTGATGAACTAAAAAATGAGATGAGAAGACTTCTGCACCAATGTGTAATTTTATGGTGTTTGGGAAAAAAATTAAGTGATGATGCCACGCATAACGCTGGATGTAGTTCAGTGGAGTCATTTTGCTGTGTCTCTAATTGACTGTGTAGCTGTTTCCTTGGACATAGGATGGTTTATGTTGCGCTGAATGAATAGATGCAGAATGGTAATACTCGTCATGCTGAAAATTTTTTTTTTTTTTTTGTGATCAACACAAACCTAATAAGACTCATTTTTAGGAAGACTAACTTTGAACTCAAAGTTGATTTGTTCTATTCCAGTGGAATATTCCATTGCGCTGCTCAGGGCACTCCCCACACTCTTTCCTTCACCAAGTCCACCACCGAAGAAGCTGGGACATGCCAGTGAGGCACTGCTTCATGTCATTCAGGTGAAAGTTTGTTCGCATTTTCTCACATTCAACACTTCATAGTTCCATGCATGGATGTGGCGTTTCCTTCTTCTTTTTCTTTAGCCAACAGAAGATCCCACAATGTACTCGCAGAAGAGGTCTTTCTGCACCCACTGTGTTGCTGTTTGATGGGACCCGCTGTCTCATCTGTCTTGGAGCCACTCCCGCCACCACGCTTGCCAAGGAAGACTTGAGTGACGGTCTGCTTCATCTGATGGATTACTACTATGCCCTGCACCTCACATATCCAAAAGTGTGTGGCAACCCTTCTCTCTGTCATTCAGACAGAAGTGCTACAGGACACTATCCATGAGTGAGACACCACAGCCTCATACAAAAAAGACCATGGCAGAATGGAAAGATTTTATTGGGGAGTAGAGCTGTGTACTAGGCATAGGTAGTGATACACTCCCCTGGTAGTAACTTGAGGGTGGGTGGGAGTCTGTTGGAACAAACATGTTATCAGTATATATCAACACTATATGCTGTCCCCATACTGTTTTTTTGTTTTTTTTGTGTAACTGAGTGTCAGGGAATCTGAATCAATATTCAATAATGATGACGGTGAATATTATAACAATTGTTACTTGCGTTCTAGAAATGATTGCTTGAGGTTGTTTTAAGATGCAATGCCTTAGTGACGTTTTTATTACAAGGCAGTGAAGGCACTGTCAGCAATTTAAGTGAATAAATAGTTGTTGACAATATTAATTCTGTTTGCTGAATTATTTTTTTTGGGGGGGAATGGGCGTAGGGGGGGTGGATGCTTTGTCTCATTTTGAGAAAAAAAGCTAATATTGTGAACACTTAAATTAAGAAGAATTGCACTGTTAGTAGGTCTGGTTTTAAGATCTTTTCATTCAAATTAAGAAAGAAGCAAACGTGAAAAAAGAATTGAGAAGCTAGTATCAAGTTTATTTGACTTAGTACAGTCCTTGGAATGAGTGCTTTACTGTTTATTTCAAGAGTTTTTCCATTCTTCAAATGCCTAGATATATCGTCTTATTTTAAGAAATCTTACCAAGTCTAAATATCTTACTGCATTGGCAGATAATTTGACTTGTTTCTAGCCTGTTCTTTCTCAAATTAAGTGTCTATTTCTTAGATATATTTTGCAGTGTGTGGACACCGAGGGGAGCTCTAGAATTGGCTCATTCAACCGACCAACAAGCCAATCAGCAGCGGCGTCACAGGCCCTCCTCCTTCTTTGTTCTCTCTCTCACTTTGACTTCTGCACTGGACAGCCAGGTTTGTGGAGGGAAGGTTGGAACAAAGTAAGGACGGGGTACCCCATACATTCATGTACGTAGAGTCACTAAGTCTTAAACTCACCAGGTTTATCGCTTATCGATAACCCTAATGCCATACAAGTCTATGAGGGTCAAAGGTCAACTTTGTCCTAAGGGACATGGGGCCACTTTCAGGTTCATCAGGATCCTCCTGGACACACCCACGCCAAATTTGGGGCTTCTAGCCCATGAGGAACCCCGAAACCCTCACTCTAATTCCAGCCTTATCGCTAACCCTAATGACAAGTCTATGAGGGTCAAAGGTCATCTTTGTCCTAGAGACATGGGGCCACTTGCTTTTTCATCAGCAGCCCCCAAGAAGCGCACACGCCAAATTTGGGGCTTCTAGTTCTTGAGGAACCCCAAAACCCTAACCCTAGTTTCAGCCTTATCGTTAACCCTAATTCAATGCAAGTCCATGGAGGTCAAAGGTCAACTTTGTCCAAGAGACATGGGGCCACTTTCAGGTTCATCAGGATCCTCCAGGACACACCCACGCCAAATTTGGGGCTTCTAGCCCATGAGGAACCCCGAAACCCTCACTCTAATTCCCGCCTTATCGCTAAACCCTAATGCAGTGCAAGTCTATGAAGGTCAAAGCTCAACTTTGTCCGAGAGACATCACACGTGTTTTTTTCATTAATCATTCATAAATGTTAAGAGTTTGCTTTGTGGAGAATTCACAATAAAAATACATTGACACTGTCAAAGATGGACTCAAGCACTATTATTGAACTATACTGTATTTTTTGAGTGATGTGAAGCTTTTGACAAGCGCTGCGCACAGGAGGCCCATTTGTTTTTGTTTGTTTGAAGAGGGCGCAAAATTCCTGGCGGCGCCCCTGAGCGGGCATCTCCAGCACCAAGGCAGTGGAGCTGCCGGCCACGAGAGAAGAATTAACCAGTCCATTGAAACCATTTGTTTGGTCTAGTGAGTGGCAACAGTCCTTTGAGGATCTTAAGTGCCTTCTCAGCTGTAACCCTGTCGTGTCTGCTCCAAATTTTTCCTCATTGGCTAGAAGCCCCAAATCTAGCGTGGGCGCTTCTTGGGGGCTCCTGATGAAAAGCAAGTGGCCCCGTGTCTCTAGGACAAAGTTGAAAATTCACCCCATAGACTTGCATTGAATTAGGGTTAACAATAAGGCTGAAACTAGGGTTAGGGTTAGGCTTAGCTGAAATTAGGGTTAGGGTTTTGGGGTTCCTCAAGTACTAGAAGCCCCAAATTTGGCGTGGGCGCTTCTTGGGGGCTCCTGATGAAAAAGCAAGTGGCCCCATGTCTCTAGGACAAAGTTGAAAATTCACCCCATAGACTTGCATTGAATTAGGGTTAACAATAAGGCTGAAACTAGGGTTAGGGTTAGGGTTAGCTGAAATTAGGGTTAGGGTTTCGGGGTTCCTCAAGTACTAGAAGCCCCAAATTTGGCGTGGGTGCTTCTTGGGGGCTCCTGATGAAAAAGCAAGTGGCCCCATATCTGTAGGACAAAGTTGAAATTTCACCCCATAGACTTGCATTGAATTAGGGTTAACAATAGGGCTGAAACTAGGGTTAGGGTTAGGGTTAGCTGAAATTAGGGTTAGGGTTTTGGGGTTCCTCAAGTACTAGAAGCCCCAAATTTGGCGTGGGTGCTTCTTGGGGGCTCCTGATGAAAAAGCAAGTGGCCCCATATCTGTAGGACAAAGTTGAAATTTCACCCCATAGACTTGTATGGCATTAGGGTTAGGGTCCAAGAGTACACATACACATTTTCTTTTGCTTTATTGATTTAAGCTCATCGTCTCCAGCTGCAAAGGTACAGAAAGCTTTCTGTGTTTTGATGTTGTGTGTGAGAAAACATCACTTTTTTCTGTAAACTTGTGTTATCATTGTCCTTCATTGAAAATGACACAATCTTTCATTTCATTGTTCAGATGCCGAACACCAAGGCATTCCGTCGCTCTCTGGCCATGAAACGACGCCTGGAGCAAAAACGGGATTGGACACCTTTTCCACCTCGGAAGGACTTTGAACGTCGTGAGTACTTCCACGTTCATGATTTCATGTTCTGCCTGTGATGTTATGTTGTATTCCAAATAAATCTTACAAAAACATATTTAGATTTTTCTTTTTTGTCAATTTACACAGGGCGCGGTACTGGTCAGCGACCTGGGTGCGAAGATGGCCCGTTTTGCTCCTGACTGACAAAACAGTGCAAGTTCGTTCTTAAGGCCCAGCAACCAGACAAGAAGGTATGGGTCGTGATTTTGTCAAGCCACGAGTTTCTTTATTTTTCTGTCTTACGAACGCAGTTTCTCTTCCCGCAGAGTGTTCTGGTGGTGGGAGACTCACATCTCTGTCCACTTGTGGATGGTTTTGTGTTCTCTCCCCGGGCAACAACCTTGAACACGGGCTTGTAACAGACTCCGCCCAGGATTTTGCTGAGCTACTGGCAACTGTGTTGGACCGCTGGCCCAAGGTTTGTTTATCTGCTGTGACAAACAAATTTGAACACATGAATGTCATCGCCACTTTGTTTTATCAATATCAAGTAATTCCATGATCCATAGTTCAATAACAAGAATATTCATGAATTTATTTTGCATTTTTATGTTTGTTTGGGTTTTTTTTTTTTTTTTATACAACTATTTTGTAGGTGTTTGTGCTTGACTTTCCACCTCGCCTGACTGTCAAGCCAGAACTACAAACAGCGCTACGTCAAGTATATCATCGTGTTGCTGCACGCATGGGTGTGTAAAATACATATTTTTGTTGTATTTTTTTCTCTTCAGTGACACTGTGCTAACAGATATTTCTTAGAATTGTGTGATTACATAATTGATTATGTGACACTTCTTCCAGGTTTAACATTTGTGTATATGGCCGATCACCTCCCCCTTCGTCAGCTGTACATGGTGGTGTTATGATGGTGTAAGTTTTGCCTTCTTCAGCCTTACTTGCTCTTCATTTGATATGACAAATATGTGTTAACATGTTGTTTTCTGTTTAGGTGCACCTCAGGACTGATTTTGGTGGAGTGTCTGCATGCTGTATGCTCCATCAGCTCGCACCCCCTTCACCTAGGCCAGGGGTGTTGTGCCACAACCAATCATCGCCCAGGGTGTCTCCCAGAGTGGTTGTGACAGGTCCTGTCCACATGCCAGTGTATGGACCCGCTCCTGAATGGACTGTTGTTGGACAGGAGGTTGAGGTAACCTGTTCATCCCTCTTTTTTTTTTTCCCCCAATCGTGTATTTGTCAAACAGTGCAACTTTTTATTTTAAAAATGAACACTTATCCTAAGTTGACTCTGATTTCCTCTCCTCTTTTTTTTTTATAGACGGTACCAACAGCTTTTGAGACTGCATTTCACACAGACATCCCGTCCAATCCCGTGTGGTTCAGTGAGGCTGTGCTGCTGGACCACATGGAGACCGTCGTGGAGTCATCTGGCAGGGTTTCCCCAGCTGCCACGGTAACATTCACACAATTATTCATACACTTATCAACTAGGGGTGGGTGAAAAAAAATCAATATTGCAATATATTGTTGTGCTTTCTGTCGCAATAAATAATCGATACACTGACGGCAAATATCAATATTTTTTTCCAAACACCACCTGTCCACCTGTCCCGGGAAAGATAAAATCTCTCCCAGGACACAATTTGTCCCGTTTTTTATGGAAAATGACAAAACCTCATTTAACTTCCGTCTGTGGTCTAGATAGGGTTGCCAACCCTCCCGTAAAATACGCGATTGTCCCATATTTGGCAACTAAAAAGCCTGTCCCGTAATGAACTGATGGGGGACGCACTTCACTTTGTCCCGTATATTTTGGGGACGCGGTTATTTATTTAGGAGAAGGAGTGGCTGTGATGTTGTAACCAACCTGTGCTGATAGATCATTGCATACTACGTGCCAGAATTTATTTACTGGTGGGCAATGCCATACAGCGTGTAGGTAATTATCTGGGACATTAACTGTGCAGTGTGAGCAGGTCTGAGAGGCGGTCATGCCCATCTGAAACATCCGCTGTCCAGTGTAGTGGATCCTGTGGAGTACTTTAAAATGTATTAATTGTAGAATAGGTTGTTTTATCAGTGAAAAGGTGTTCAGGCAGATTGTTCTCCAGAAGTTAGAGTGAGGCTGGAGAGACAGGTCTCTTTCCCACTTAACAATTGGGATAGAAATCGTGCGATCTGTATTTGTAAGCAACTCACTCCAATAGAACTGCACTCGTCCTTCTCTCACATTACATTGGATCACAATGACCAAACAACACAACAAAGACAATGATGCCACTGTGCTGCCACATCCAGACTCTGTGTAGGTCTGTAGGCCTCTTGGACCTTCATGTGAACCACTGCGTGTTGACTGGAGGTGAAACATGACTGACTGCTGTCCTCCTCCCTGGACAATGCAATCTCACTTTCAATCTCACAGCCACTAAAAAACCTGATTGTGATTGAGAGGTCCTCAGCAGCCAATCACTGTTGGGAGTCCAGCCTTCAAACACTCCTCCTGAATCCAGAGTCACATCTGTGAGCATCTGGAACTTTGGCCCCGATCCTCCACACCACACAACTTGGGATGACAGCGCCACCTACCTGTATACTTTCAGCAGCCAGTCCCATGTTCTGACCCGTTTCCACTGTGGCCTGTTGGCTCATCTGGTCCAAAGTCTGGATCATCAGTGTCCAGGTTCATGGAATGAGTCAGAGTGCCGCCGTCCTGTGATGTCATGATAGAGAATCACTCTATTTATACTAATGTGCAGAACCACTGGGGTGTGGAAGCAGACAGTTACCATAATCCAAATGAAAATGCAACAGCAGAAATGCTTTTTCATTTTAAGAACGAAGCTGCATTATTTGACTCATAATTAAAATGGTTAATAAGTCATTCAATCTGCATTTTCATTTTCTTCTTCAAGACTGCTCATTCTTGTACTTAATTCAAATGAAGGAAAACACATTTGAGATTTAATTTTCAAAACATGCACCAGCAAAGAGTTACCAAAATTCAATATGAAATGTAAAATTCAAAAATGAAAAAGCAATAGCAGAATGCTTTTTCATTTTAAGAACAAAGCTGCATTATTTGACTCATAATTAAAATCATTAATAAATATTGCTATATGCATTTTCATTTTCTTATTCGTGTCGCACCTTTTATGACACAATCAAAAAGAAAACTGAGAGCATTGCTTTTTAATTTTCGTGGTCCTGCCCTGCACAAGAGTTACCACAACTCGAAAACGAAATCGCAATCTCAAAGTAAGCGCGCGGCGCAGGAAAGTGACGTCAGCAGCTCTCCACCTCCGCTGTGGGTATGCCGGTATGACGCCAAGTGTCATTTGCCTCCTGTTATGTGTAAATTCTAATGTTTGTGAATTTAATAAATGTATATATATACTGTATATTTAAAAAAAACAAAACAAAACAAAAAAAAGGTATAGCGGTATGACACCACTTTGCCATCGTTACTTTTCACGTCATTGAAGTTGCCGGTAAACAAGATTTAAATCGCCGAAAAACGTGGACCACTGACGGATCTCGTTGGTCGGAAAGATTTGAGCATGGCGCACATTGACACAATTGTTCAAACCCTGCTGGATTTAGCTTCCCAGGTGGAGTTGAATAGTGTATCTGAAT
This sequence comes from Nelusetta ayraudi, assembly GCF_046127955.1. Taxonomy (NCBI): domain Eukaryota; kingdom Metazoa; phylum Chordata; class Actinopteri; order Tetraodontiformes; family Monacanthidae; genus Nelusetta; species Nelusetta ayraudi. The sequence goes on from NW_027466097.1 coordinate 235,443, forward strand.
CTGATGCTCGGGACCGAGTTGAGCAGGTATTCTGCCGTCCCAGATACGGACGCAAACAAGGTTGCCCGAGCCAACCTGTTGTCAGTTATGGAACACCTTGATGCACCAGCACAACATCAAAGCTAAAGCTATTTGTTACATGGGTGGAGTAACAGCTGTTCGGCGTCGGCCACCAGTCCATCCGTCGCAGGATGTGATGCAACGGATCATTGCTTCCGTTCGGCGTCGGCCACCAGTCCATCCGACGAAGGATGCGAAGCAACAGATCAATCCGTCGACTGGTGGCAGATGCTGGTGCGAGATCTGTCAGTGGTCCACGTTTTTCGCCGATTTAAATCTCGATTACTGGCAACTTCAATGACGTGAAAGAAGTAACGATGGCAAAGTGGTGTCAGACCGCCATACCTTTTTTTTCTTTTCTTTTCTTTTTAAATAAAAAAAAAAATAAAAAATATATATATATATATATATATCTTTCTCTTTTTCACAAACATTAGAATTTACACATAACAGGAGGCAAATGACACTTGGCGTCATACCGCCATACCCACAAGTGGAGAGCTGCTGACGTCACTTTCCTGCGCCGCGCGCTTACTTTGAGATTGCGATTTCATTTTCGAGTTGTGGTAACTCTTGTGCAGGGCAGGACCACGAAAATTAAAAAGCAATGCCCTCAGTTTTCTTTTTGATTGTGTCATAAAAGGTGCGACACGAATAAGAAAATGAAAATGCATATAGCAATATTTATTAATGATTTTAATTATGAGTCAAATAATGCAGTTTCGTTCTTAAAATGAAAAAGCATTCTGCTATTGCTTTTTCATTTTTGAATTTTACATTTCATATTGAATTTTGGTAACTCTTTGCTGGTGCATGTTTTGAAAATTAAATCTCAAATGTGTTTTCCTTTTTCATTTGAATTAAGTACAAGAATGAGCAGTCTTGAAGAAGAAAATGAAAATGCAGATTGAATGACTTATTAACCATTTTAATTATGAGTCAAATAATGCAGCTTCGTTCTTAAAATTTAAAAGCATTTCTGCTATTGCATTTTTATTTGGATTATGGTAACTATCTGCTTCCATAGTTACACTTGTGTTACAGAATAGTAAATGCTTCAGCAGAGTTTTATGAGGGTGGGTTTTTTTTTTGTTGAAAGTGAAAATGTTGTTTTGAAAATGACTGCTTACAGGTCCATCTGTTTACTCTAACCAAGCATTCAGAACGAGGTGTCCAACACCGGTTTAATTTTTCAGGAATTGTTGACTTTAAAGAATCACGTTAATGTTCATTAATTCATGGAAGTGAAGAATAATTAAAGTAAATCTTAAAGTAACCTTGTGCTTCTGTGTTTCTCAATGTTTCAACAACATAGTTAAGTTCTTTCACATGGCTACTTTTATTTAACAGCTCTTTGCACACACGACCTTCAGGTCAAAAAGTAAATTCAGTAAATAGCATCACCATAAGGATTGCGTAATAACAGAAACAAAGGAGTGCAGTAAATAACCAATATCCCTGTGTATTTTTAAAAGGAACACTAGAGATTTAACAAGACACAAAATAACAGGAGGTTCACAACAATTTAGTGTCCATTCTCTGGATAGGGTCAGGGGGAGGCGCACTGCAGTGGAATAAGTGTCCATCCTGTGGAGAGGGTCGGGTGGTTTAGAGAGATGCAGTGATGGCCTCTCTTAGGTGCAAATACAAGTTCACAGCCTGATACGGATCTGTTGGTGGAGCAAGATGGGACTCAGGCATAAAGATGATACAGAGTTCATAAATATCTGGATTACATGGTACAGCCAGCCGAAAGACACATTCATTTTTGCACAGTTGAATGTGTTCATCTTCAACAGGGGAGAGAAAATCTGTTGTTCGGTCAAGTTCAGGAACAGCATGCGTCACATTAGGCCGACCGCTGGGGACGTTCAGGTTTCTTGATGGCCTGATGTTGTGTGCATTCCACACCTGTGCAGTGTCATCCAACTCATCCTGTAGAAAATGTATACATTTAGGAAGAGCTGTGCCAGCAGAACATAAATAAAACACTAAATTACAGCATTCACACATGAGCAACCCCACCCTCTCCCTCCCTCCCTGTCTCTGTTCATCCCTCCCCGCCCCCTCTTCCTCCCCATCTCTTATCCTCTCTGTTTCTACCCTTCTGTTCCATCTCTCTCCCCTTCCATCTCTGTTCCTTTCCCTTTTCTACCCCTTCTCTTTAGCGTTCATTTTCCTTTCCTCCCGTCTCTGTCTGTCTGTCTTCCCAACACCCCCTTACCCGTTTCTGTCCTCCCTCCCCTCTCTCTCACTCACATACACATGCACACAAAATGAAAATAAAACGTTATTCATGAACTCACCTGTATGGAGGCCCATACAACAAAACTGCAGGAGACTTTTGTCCAGAAACTCGCCATCAAAATGCCCGTTGTCTCTGAGGTCTGATAACAAGGCTAACCAGAACTCCATGCGCTGGCCACGCAGGAAACCCCACCAATATTAAGTTCTTTGATTGGCGGTGCTGGCCCCCTCCAAGTAACTATCGAGGGTGTTGTCTGGTTGAACAGGGACGAGGAAACGCTGGAAGCCTCTAATATGGCCATTTTCGGTTCCAAGGTCGCCTCGAACAACTCTAGGGCACCCCCCAAAACGCTGTACCGCTTCTATGTAGCACCCTCCAATTACTTTTGGGTCACTACTTGTTGTGCAAGCATTGAGCCAGATTATTTTTCTTGAAAAGCCATCGATACATCCATTCACACAAATACCATATGGCTTCAGTTCATCATATGAGTCCAGGTGCCAGATGAAGTTGAGAAGTTTGAGAAGTAATTCCTCCGTCTGAGACGCCCCGCTTGCCTTAATGACACTCCTCTTGGATCCAGCTCCTTCAAAACCAAACGCACAGACTCTTTTCTCACACGCAGTCCATTTTCTCTGCATTTAGCATACATCCACCTGTACCCGTGAAGCTGCCCGGGGTAATGTAGCTGGTTGCTAATGGATTCAAACAGGACCGCCAGGTCGGAATAGGCTTTGCGTGGCACGAGTCCCCTTGGAATGTACAGCTGCATCCCACTCTAGACTCATCAAACCCGACAAAGAAAACAAATCCTGAGTCACTAAATATTAAGAAGATGATTAAAAGGATTGGTATGTTTGATGTATGGAGGGATTTTCATCCATCCACTAAACAATTGACTTTTTACTCTCACCGTCATTCAGTTTACTCGAGGATCGATTATTTCTTTATGTTCTGAACAGACAGACACAGGGTTTTAGATTGTAGAATTGGTGTTAGCGACATATCAGATCACTCAGGTGTATATGTGAAAATAAATGTAGGTGTCCCACACAAAAACACTATTTGGAGACTCAACACCTCCCTATTAAATGACACCCGATTTGAAGATTACATTAGGAAAGAAATGAAGGAATATACAGACCTTAACGGTAGCACAGTGACGTCACAGAGTATTTTATGGGATGCTGGAAAAGCAGTATTGCGTGGAAAGATTATAAGTTGGGCATCACAAAGGAAAAAAGAAAAACTTAAACACCTTAACGACTTGACAAGTAAATTAGACTCACTGGAACGGAAGCATGTAGAGACTAACGACCCCACCTTATTGGAACAAATAACCGTAGTAAAATCAGTACTAAATAAGAAACTGAACGACCAGGAGGAACTTACACTTAAGTATATCAAACAAACCCACTATGAAAATGGACCCCGTGCTAAAAAACTCTTAGCCTGGAGACTTAAAAAACAACAGTCTGGAAGATCCATATATAAAGTAAAGGACCCGGTCACCAACCAGATGTGTTATAAGCCAGAAGCATTACAGTCTTTTGAATCATACTTCAGGAATTTATACACTCAACCCAAATTAGCAGAAGCAGTAACAGTCAATCAATTTTTTGAAATCCCTAGACCTGCCATCTGTTGTCACAGAACAAAATAAGTGCTTAACTACAGAGATTACAAATGCAGAGGTCGACAAGGCAATTTCTAAACTGAAAACAAGCAAAGCAGCCGGGGGAGATGGACTACCAGCAGAATGGTATAAGACTTTTAGGGACTCTGTGACCCCACTGCTATTTATTAAATTGTTTTAACTATGTCTTAAAAGGTGGCGAGACCCCACCATCTTGGAAACAGGCCATATTATCTGTAATACTGAAACCAGGGAAAGATAGGACAGATTGCAGCTCATACAGACCTATCTCAGTTTTAAACACTGATTATAAAAGTTTCACTTCAATTATTGTCAACACACTAGAAAATATTATCCCTGACCTAATTGACACGGACCAGACAGGTTTTGTTAAAAATAGACAAACACAAGACAATGTTAGGCGAGCTATACATCTGTTCCATATAATGAGCAAAGGAAACACAATGTCCTTAGCAATTAGCTTTGACACAACGTTTTGGCTTTAACAATACAGTTATAAAATGTTTAAAATTCACCTGTGGCCTGGATCAGAATAAATGGCAGTCTTTCAGGTACAATCCGTTTGGAGAGGGGTTGCTGACAGGGCTGCCCACTGAGCCCCATCTTGTTTGCTCTATTTATAGAGCTACTTGTTCAAAAGATTAGGGAAGACCCAGAAATCATGGGAATACTATTCAAGGGGAAAGAATATAAGACATGTTTATATGCAGATGACATCCTGGTGACTTTATCCGACCCGGATACCAGTCTCCCTAAATGAATGCCCTCCTTCGACCAATGTGGTTCATATTCGGGATACAAATTGAACATAGAGAAAACTCAAACTCTTACTTTTAATTACATACCTCAAGAAAACATACGTAAGTCCTTTAAATTTAAATGGAAAACCAGAATTTTCAAATACCTAGGTCTTCATATTCCCAAGACCCCCAAAGATTTATATAGTGTAAACTACGGTAGCATCACAACCAAAATTAAAAATGATCTGGACAGTTGGACCCCCCTAGTACTTGATTTTTACAACCAAATAGATACTTAAAAAAATGGTTATTTTACCACAATTGTTATTTCTACTCCAATCGCTACCTGTAGAAATACCCAATAAGAAATTCAGTGAATGGAATCGGATCATTTCTAGATTCATATGGCAGAACAAGAAACCAAGGGTACGCTACAAAACATTACACTTAACAGGGAGGGATGTCACTCCCATGCTTGGAGGACGACTATATAGCAGCACAACTGCAGTATATAGTCTACTGGTGCAGGGCGGGTTACGATGCAAAATGGAAGGAGCTAGAATTTGACCAACTAGATATCCCACTTCAATCTCTGCTAGATGACAAAGCTTTCAAGACTATATACTCTAATAACCTATGTGATGTTATAAAAACTCCCCTAAATATTTGGTACAAAGAGATGAGCAAAGCGCACCTGGAAAAAAAATCTCGGTTATTAAGATGGGTCGAACATGATAGAGTATTCTTGTGTTATTCTTTATCTTGGTTTATATTGTATGATCACTAGTAGCACGTGTAAACTGTTAGAATCCTAGGCTAACATATACGCATCGTATTTCACTTTGTTTTATGGCCTGCCACTGATGTGCTCGTCCTCTCCCTGTACAGGATATGAGCTGTGAAATCGGTCAACTATCGTATAGTCGTTGGTTTGTCTCTCTCTGTTCTCCTCCCTGTTCTTTCCTTATCTTATCCCCTCCCAGTCCTGTGTATAAGAGACCTTCTTTCTCCTTCCCACCTCGCACTCGCACTCCCATTTTACTGTGTTTTGTGCCTCGGAGCTCCGATCCCTTTTTTTATTGTTTGTTCATTAAATTACTTATTATCCCAGTATTCCTGCATCGGCATCTTCGCTCTTTTCCACAACAATTTGGCGTCACGAAAAGGATTGCTGGAGACCTGTCAGTGGAACTCTGGGACGTTGAGGGCCCGGGACCAGGAACGGAGGAAACTCCTCGTTCCCCCTCTACCTCGAACCAAGCATTCGGAGATGAGAGGATCGGCGTCTAAGAGTGGATCTGATCGGCTTCACGTCTATCCAAGCGAACCTGGAAAGGAAGTGCTGATTCAGAGATCGGGTGAGAAGTAATTGTTCTTGTCTCAGACATATCAGTGACCAGTGGGTTGTTTTCCTTGTCGTCTACGAACGGTCCCGGGGCAGGACGGAGCGCATACGTTAACCGTGCCTGTCAGGTCGGTGTTGATTCTGAATCAACACTGAAATTCCCGCTCCACAAGTGAGCCGGAAGCTTCTGGTAGGTAAACTACCAGAGGGGTGAGTTTTTTCGCCACCTTTTTGCTCCAGAGTAAGAAAAAGGGGTGCACGGGGACGCCTGTGTACTTTCTGACTTGGAATTTTGTGAAAACTTAGTGAAAAGTCAGAGTAATAAGTCTAGCTAGACAGTGCTGGGGAAGAACCAGAGCAAAGTGGCTGCTGCTGTTCCCCAGGGGGGACCAATTGTGGACGACATGAGGAAAAAATATGGTCCAGATTGTCTTGACATGTTGGGAATTTGGGTTGAAAAGTATGATTTCCCAGCAGGGGGATCACTGAGTTTGGAGGAATTGAGAAACCTCCGGTATAAATTGAAGATAGCAGAGGGAAAGGTTACAAAAAAGAAAAACCCAAACAGGTGGGAGATTCAAATCATCAAAGATCATGAAAGGTGTTTTTCATTCTGGAAACCTGAAGCAGAGGTCAGGGACAGGAAACAAGTAAAGAAAACAAAAACAAACGTGTGAACAGCGCTGGGCGCTGGAGCACAGGGGTGACAGAGATAACGGCAGAGGGTGCACACACTCACACACACTCCCCAGAGGAGGGAGAAAAGGAGCCGCTCACACACGAGCATTCAAATGCACCAAATCGTCTGTATCCTTCTCTTACAGGCCCGAGGGACCCTCTCCTGGACATGCCTGTCTTCCCTCCTCCTGCCTGCCCTCATCCAACGCTACCACCGTACAACCCTGCGCACTCCAGCACCGACGCCGCAGTGTCGCCACGTTCATCAGGACTGCCGTCAACCAAACGGCCAGCCTCATCACTGCTTTCAGACAAGGGCTGCTCCCCCAGATCGCCAAAGCAGTTAACACAAGCTGCTGCGTGGGGATTGAAGATGCCCGGCTGACAGAGGTCCGACGTCATGCAGTGCACGCTGAGAGGCTTCTGCAGGAGGCCAGCGAGGACAAGAAGATAAAGCGTGCCTCCCTCACCATGATGAAGCACCTCAGTGACACGGCGAGACGGCCCTACAGGAACAACGACAACCGACGAAGGGCGACTAGCGGAGACAGAGGCGAAAAGGGGGCGTGCCACATCTGCGGCTGAATGGGTCGCTGGGCCAGAGAATGCCCTGACAAAGGAAGAACCATGCCCACCGCAGCCAAGAGAGTGATCGCGAGGACCGGAAAAGAGGATCCAGAGGGGACCAGGACGTGTTTATGTAGCATAATTGTGGCAAAGCACTGTTCCTGCTTTTGTTGTGGTTTGTGGCGTGTGTGAGAGTGATCAGTGAGCAGGGTGCAGTTACCCACTTCTACCAGTGGAGGTCGTGTTCGCCCCGGGGAATAACGCTAGAGAGGTCTCAAGTGGCTCATGAGACCTATGTGGAGCGAACCGTCGTAGCGGACGTTAACGTGTGTGTTATCTGTTGTGCTTCCACAGGTGAGAAGGGGAAATGGTTGAAAATAAGAGCAAATGTATGTGTGGCTGTTTCGTAATTGAAGTCTGAGATCGAGGGTATGTGAGTTAAATTTACGTTTTGAATGTATCGTCTCTGAGTGATGTGGGAAATGTGGGAAACGACATGATTAATAAGTTCAAGTCGAAGTCGGGTATGGATCTGTGTTTTGAAATGTAAAAAGTAGATAACGCTCGAGAGGAAGTCTCTCAAGTGGCTCGTGAGACCTATGCGGAGCGAACCGTAGTAGCGGACGTTAACATGTGTGTTGTCTGTTGTGCTTCCACAGAAAACCAAAATAAAAGCTTCTAAAGAAACAAAGAAAAACAAAAATAAATGTGTCTTCGCAACATTACCATGCTACATTTACGTTTGACTATCTGCTTTAATATAAAACCACAACAAATGTGTTTTATAATTGTCTTTATATAATCTACAAACGTATTTGTATGATCCAGGGAAAATTCCATGTTTGTTTGCGAAACTCATTGGAAGAATGAAGAAAATCTGTTCGATTGTTATTGTCATGAACATGAATCACAAAACATATATATATATATTTTTTTCCATGTGTCACTTTAACAGAGACAACACCATCTGTAATTACTATGTTTGGTTGCATTTCCCTGGCAGGCAAAGATAGATGGAAGAGACATCCTTCTGGGTAGAAGATGGGACTGGCTTGTCTGTGGATGGTGGAGGCTCGCTGGGCTCATCAATCCGTCCATCCATTCACCTTGTTCGTCTCATCCTGACTGCAGCACGCCACTGTGGAGGCTTGACATAACACACATTAGATTAATAACAGAAAAGCAAAATGTGACTTATGGTGTATTATTTAGTGTGCTTCAGTTGTAATTCTCATAATAATGACTGTTTTGCTGGCTTCACACAATATATATAATTGGCCTGTCTTAGTTAAAAGCCCACTCACCACGACAAGGTGAAGGCCAAGAGTGGGAACACAAACACAGACCAGAAACGAACAGGACAAATCCAGACAAGACTACAAAAAACACAAACACAAATATCAATCACTTTGACCACTATCTTTTTTCACAAGAACTTTTATTTCTTTACAAATTGAACCTTAGATTGTGTCACAACAAACTAAATAAACCCTTGAAACAGCCAACAAAACATGAAACAACAACACTTCATCAATATTATAATGAGTATCCTCATTGTATGTCCTTGTATGGTTCAATGCTGACACAATAAAATAAAAATGAAAAATAAAGACAATGTCTCTTTTTTGGCACGACTGATTGTAGTAGACTATAGCTCTTATACTTAGCCTGACAGTTTGTGCAATGAATTATATTATATCCTAAAACAAGACTAAATAGCCCATAGTTTAAAAATATGTTCAATAGTAAGTGTTCAGTGGGTCAGATGTCAAATGTGATCTATTTAAAATGTAGAATAGATGAGCTAAATAACACATATATAATACACATTGATGGGAATTGAACCATCGCCTCAGTCTTGCAAGTCCAAGATTGTCATAATGTACCACAAACCTAAATCACACTCCCTTTTTTCATCTAAGCTGTTTGAGTAGCGTTAGCACACCGTGATTCCTCATCAACTACAGGCCTACACTTCAAATAATTATGAGAAAAATCCAACGTAAAGAGAGCACTTCCATTAGGAAATAGTCAACATAAAATTTCGTCTTCTACTGACACCTGCTGGTCAAATTGAATAGTTGCAAATATTGTGAACAAGTTGTCATCTAATTCTAATCCTAAACAATATGGCCATTCGAAGTCAAGTATTCAGACAATTAATCAGGTTTGTACTGCTTGATTGAACACATTCATCCCGTTCCAGTGCACTAAAACCCACTTCCCTTCAGGACCGTGTCAGCGAAGCCAAAACTTCCTTGAGTGACGCTGTTTCCCAGCATGCAATGCGAGCTAGCGATTTCACAATACTATTTCATCACAAACATGGATGTAAAAAATAAAAAGGGGAAAAATGAAACTTCAGGAACACCAACCATTGCAATACAAGCAGAACTGGGCCGAAGTTTTATATTATGTACACCATAATACAGCCTTCTGGTGGACAAGCCCTACTATTTAAGCCGTGTCCTCCTATGGCATTTCCGTGGGTAGAAGCTCATCGTAGAGGTCACGTGCTGGTTGCGCGTCACTCCAGCGATCACCTCGGGGAAGGTCTGAGACAAGGTCGTTGCCCTTTGCAGGTCATCTGATTCAGGTGAATATATGGAAAACATGGGTCAATGTGGTCAGTCTTAACAAGAGAAGCTTACTGGCGAAAATAATGTACTACAAGTGGATGTCACACTTTCTTTTTGTTTTGTATGAGCATTTAAAAACAACAACAACATAATAATATGGATTTTGACCATGTATGTTTTGGAGTTCATTGAAAGAGGTTTATTTATATATATATATATATATACATATATATATATATATATATATATATATATACATATATATATATATATATATATATATATATATATATATATATATACATATATATATATATACATATATATATATATATATATATATATATACATATACATATATATATATACATATACATATATATACATATACATATACATATATATATATATACATATATATACATATATATATATACATACATATACATATATATATATATATATATACATACACACATATATATATATAGATATATACATATACATATATATATATATATATACATATATATATATATATATATATATATATATATATATATATATATATATATACATATATATGTGCGTGTGTGTGTGTGTGTGTAACTTTAACTAACTTATCTATTTCTATCCATCTATCAAACGTACTATCTAGGGATCTATCTAGGGGGGGGGGGTTAAAATGAGCCGTCGATTGTATGTGTGGGAGTCCCTCGGGTTCAGCCCAGCTGATTTAGTGTTCAGTGAGAGGACCCTCTCGTCTGTTAAGGGGTAAGTGGCTTTCCAATGTTAAATGAGTCGAGAATAATGTGTTAGATTACGTCTTTTTTTTTTCGTGAATGCTTGCATCGTGCTTGTGAAATTGCTCACAAAACTCTTGTCGCCAGCCAGTCTAAAATGAAGCGGCAGTTTGACAAGAAAGCTGTGGCTTGAGTTTTTGAGACAGGCGACCGAGTGTTGGTATTGTTGCCGTTACCCGGTTCCCGTTTGCAGGCTGGTTTTTCTGGTCCGTATGTCGTGGAGCGCAAACTTTCCGTTACAGATTATGTAGTGCACACTCCTGATAGAAAACGATCGTCCCGCATCTGCCACGTCAAAATGTTGAAAAGTTCCGCCCGGTTCACACTGGACGTGGAAGCGCCGCGAAGCGCCGCGAAGCGCCGAGCGCTTCCATTCAGCGCCCATGTTAATCAATCAGTGTGTTTACATGCAGAGCTTAATCGGACTAAGCAATAATTCTGTTTTCTCGTCCAATCGGAGTTCTCAGCTTGGTCCCCGTATCCATGCAGCTGAGAAATTCAAATTATTGACGGGAACGTGTCCTCCTCACAACACTAGGGGGTGGAGTGAGTCTTTTCAGCCGGTCAGCTGCTTTCGGTTGACATATTAAATCTATGATGATATGGAACGATAGTTCATAATGTACGTGTTACTTGCTTTGCAGATAAGGTGTACCCTATTTCTTGTGCTCCTGGTTATTTTAAAAGGCAGACAAGAACGTTGTTTGCTGTTGGAGGGCTACAACAACACTTCGATGCTACGCTTTGTGCCGTCGCTACGGACCCCAAACTCTCGTTTTTGTTGGATTCGGGTGTGTGTCTGTATTCGATTATCATGATGTTGTTTTTTTTAAATGCTCATACAAAACAAAAATAAAGTGTGACATTCACTTGTAGTATATTATTTTTGCCAGCAAGCTTCTCTTGTTACAACTGACCATCGACCCATATTTTCCATATACTCAACTGAATCAGATACCCTGCAGATCCCCTGCAAGGGCCCCGAGGTGATCGGTGGAGTGACGCGCAACCAGCACGTGACCTCTACGATGAGCTTCCACCCACGGAAGTGCCATAGGAGGACACGGCTTAAATAGTATGGCTTGTCCACCAGAAGGCTGTATTATAGTGTACATAATATAAAACTTCGGCCCAGTTCTGCTTGTATTGCAATGGTTGGTGTTCCTGAAGTTTCATTTTTCGTCCCTTTTTATTTTTTACATCCATGTTTGTGATGAAATAGTATTGTGAAATCGCTAGCTCGCATTGCATGCTGGGAAACAGCGTCACTCAAGGAAGTTTTGGCTTCGCTGACACGGTCCTGAAGGGAAGTGGGTTTTAGTGCACTGGAACGGGATGAATGTGTTCAATCAAGCAGTACAAACCTGATTAATTGTCTTAATACTTCACTTGGAATGGCCATATTGTTTAGGATTAGAATTAGATGACAACTTGTTCACAATATTTGCAACTATTCAATTTGACCAGCAGGTGTCAGTAGAAGACGAAATTTTATGTTGACTATTTCCTAATGGAAGTGCTCTCTTTACGTTGGATTTTTCTCATAATTATTTGAAGTGTAGGCCTGTATCTGCACACAATTTGGAATTCGTCCCAGCGCCCTGAGCTGTAAATCTGGACGGTGTAAAATGAAAATGGCCATCTGCAGCAGAATGAAAGTGAGATTGCATTGTCCAGGTAGGAGGACAGCAGTCAATCATGTTTCACCTCCAGTCAACACGCAGTGGTTCACATGAAGGTCCAAGAGACCACAGAGAACAGAAACGTCTGTAGTTCTTTGTTCACCCAGTCTAGAAACCAATTCTAGACTCAGTGTAGGTCTAGAATTGGTTTTCCTTAAACTGATGTACAGGATTACTAATCTGACTTTGATGGGCAAATTTGACAACAGAATACAATTATGAAGCACTAAAGCACAGGACCACAAAACAATTAAATGCATGATGAAATAATGATATGCTTTGTTAAATGAAATAAAATGGCATTTTCAACTAAGTAATAAAATAGTCCGTGGTGCAGTGGTTAGCGCTGCCGCCTCACAGCAAGAAGGTCGTGGGTTCGATTCTGGGGCCTGGACCTGGGACCTTTCTGTGTGGAGTTTGCATGTTCTCCCTGTGTCTGCGTGGGTTCTCTCCGGGTTCTCCGGCTTCCTCCCACACTCTAAAAACATGCACGTGAGGTCAATTGAACGTTCTAAATTGTCTGTAGGTGTGCATGTGAGTGTGAATGGTTGTTTGTCTCTATGTGGCCCTGCGATGAACTGGTGACTTGTCCAGGGTGTCACCCTGCCTTCGCCCGAAGACAGCTGGGATAGGCTCCAGCAGACCCCCGCGACCCTGAATAGGAATAAGCGGGTATAGGAGATGAATGAATGAAATCTTTATTGAATGAATGACACATTTTATCTCACTCGTGGTTGATGTAATTATTATTTTTTGCTCCATAGCTTTCATGATTCAGCATTACATGTAAAGCATGATGAATTGCATGAAAAGAGAGAGCACTCGCTGATAAATTAACATGGTGTGCTGTTTAATTCCATGAGGACGACAAAATATTTGCAAATTTGTGTTAGCTACACACATCGACAGGTGCAAGAGAAAGGGAGGAACTTTCAAGATCGTTGAGTTTTTATTTTTTATTTTTTTAGTTCTGATGAAATAAATAGACCAATCATTTCATTACTTTGTCTGCTTTCCAAAGAGAGTTGCTTCAAAGAATTATCATTTATTATTCAGTGGCACATTGCTCACTTGTTTAATACACAAATAATAGTATATTATTAAAATAATAATATTTTATTAATATGATAATAATAATAATAATAATAATAATAATAATAATAATAATAATAATAATAATAATAATCATCATCATCATCATCATCATCATCATCATTATTATTTATAAAATTTCGAAACAACAATCGTCAGTTGTTCCGTAAAAAAAATACATTGATTTCCATGTTGAATTTTGTACGGTTTGTGAGTCCGCACGTCTGTCAGTGACGGTCTCCACACTGACACAACTGCGCATGCTCTATTATCCCATCAATGCGGAAGTCAAAAAGTTTTTGGGAGCCATGCGCTGGGTGAGCAACTTCATTGAAAGGAATGGGACGCCATCTTGGACTCTGGGGGCTTGCCACACTGTCACGCAGGTTGTGACGTTGCGGGCCGGCGACGCCGACAGGTATGACGTGAATGATTGACAGCTACCATTCGTTCCCGTTAGCGAGAGGATTAAAAACAAACAGACACCATTATGGCATCAAAAAGGAGTTATCCCAGCGGTGCGGAAAAACGGAAGGAAAAGAAAACTGATCAAGAAAAACTTGCAAAGGGGAAAGGTAAGTTATTTGTTTGTGATGTGGGCTGGAGAGGTGGAGGTGAAACGCTGTTGTCCCCCCCACCCCAAGTTTGTTTATTTGTCCTGCTAGCCAGCTAGCTAGCTAGCGTCGGATAAATGTTAGCTGGCTGGCTAATATTTGTTCGTCATGAATCAGCGTTTTTGTTTGTTTTATGAAAGTTGACCATATCCTGCCATTGTTGGCCTATCCTGCCATGGGAATGACTGATTGACTCCACACCCGTTTATTCACATTTTAACAGGGAGGGAGGGAGTTAAGGAGGGCATTTTGTTGTTGTAGTCAGTCCCCTGTTATTGTTCAGTGGAAGTTGTCTCTCACATATTTGACTCTTAATGTTATTTTAGCCTTAACTTAGGATGAATTTACTAAGCTTAGTTTGTATTTTGTAGGCCCTTAATTAGAAATGTGCTACTGTTTTATAATTCAAAGAAATAGTTTATGGAAATACTTTATTTGGCATGGTTTGTTGTTGACTATTTTAGACTGTTGTGGCAGTGGGTCATTTATCTTAGTTTTATTACTTTAACTAGTACAGTGTGTAAAGTAATGCCAAAAACTCTTAAAAATGACAGTTTTGTAATTGGGTAAAAGCTTTAAAGGGACACTGCAACCATAACGTTTAATTTAAAAACAAATGAATTTTTAATTTTCCTATATTACTGCAACATCACTGTAATAATAAAATAGGAAAATGCGCTTCTGATCTGTTTTGCTTGATGATCTAATGAGCTTTGTCTCTGCAGGAGCAATTCTAAAATATGTTGGCGCTCCAGACATTGAGCCAGAGGGATCTCCCGAACATCCTGACCAGGAACCTCCAGGACCAACACATTCCTCAGAACCTCCTTCTGTCCAGGTGAATAATGTGTGTTATTCTTAGTAGCTAAGCTGATAAGTGTGGGACGAAACTAAGGCAATTAAGCATTATTTTGATTGTTGGTTTGCGTTTTAGTGTTGCACTTGTTGGTTTGTTGGATTTTCTTATTTAAAGTAAGCATTTTCTTTTATGAATATTCAATCTGTTGTATTTATTGACATATAGAGGATTCTTTTCCTAGTATTATAGTGTTTGTTTGTTTTTAAATCAGTTTAACTTGCTTGAGTTGCTCAACTGAAGATGTTTAATTTTACCTGTAGCCTGTTTTGCTCACGAGGTGTAATAGATTGTGGAATCTTAGTAGACCTTAGTAGACGCACGCTGCTGAGAGTGGCAACAATCAGCTCCGATGACCGTGGTGCTTGTAAATAAGGCAAATGCGCCATCTAGTGGGATGCAGCATGTTTATTCGTGTTGGAGCAATGACAAGTACTACTAACAAAACAAAAGATGCACAGGGTAAAAAAAAAAAATCATAAACTCTTCTTAGATCTCTTATAGATTATTGATAATAGCATTCTAATTGATTTCAAACCTTTTCAAAAGATCTTTTGCCAATAGCACACCCAAATATTTGATAACCTTGGAATTCCATTTGATTTTATATTTTCCTCTAATTTCTCGGCCTGGATGATAATTCAGCGTGATAATTTGAGTGTTTGCTATGTTTAACTTGTTGCCTGTGTATTTACCATAGGTTTCTATTATCAACATGAAATGAGGTAAGGTTCTGTCCGAGTCTTGGAGAACCAAAATAATATCATCAGCAAAAAGCCCTGTTAGATGTCCCTGCTCTCCTATATGTATTCCTTTTAGATTGTTACTTTGTCTGATCATTTGTGCCAGCGGCTCAATGAACATAGCAAACAATGTAGCGCATAGGCAACATCCTTGACGAGTACCATTAATCTTTATCCTTGCCATAGGTTCTTGGTAGAGACCTTGAATACACTGTATTAACTTTTCTTGGAACCCCAGTTTCCCAAGAACTTGATACAGAAATCTCCAATTCACACAGCCAAGGCTCACCAGTAACAGCTCGCAGGCCCTGCTTTTGGATCTGATCTATTATGTATAGGACCCGTCTAATGTCTTCTTGAGTCTGCCTACCTGTTAAAAAAGCTGACTGATTGGAAGTCCATCTCGTCCCCTTAAATTTCAAAGCGTAACGAACCTGTGTAGTCCGAGGAATTTTATTATAGTTTTTTTCCTAGGGTGCAACTCCCCAGGTGGCATTGTCAGGCAACCCCCCCGCCCCCATTTTCCTTGATACCCACCATCAGAATTGTCTTGTCTCATGGTTATCTTTTAAGATAACCATGAGCACAAGAAATAGGGTACAGCTTATCTGCAAAGTAAGTAACACGTACATTATGAACTATCATTCTATATCATAATGATGTAATATGTCAACCGAAAGCAGCTGACCAGCTGAAAAGGCTCACTCCACCCCCTACTGTTGGGAGAAGGACACGTTCCCGTCAGTAATTCAAATTTCTCAGCTGCATGTATAGGGGGACAAGGTGAGAACTCCGATTGGATGAGAAAACCGAATTATTGCTTAGTTCGATTAAGCTCTGCATGTAAACGCACTGATTACACCTGCGCCAGAGTGCAGAGTGAAAGCAGCTCTTTTAAAAAGAAGCGCAGGCTGGAGTCAGCACTCTGTCCTCTGGCGTGTCCACGCTGAGAACTTTGCAGTTCTTCTTAGCATTTCGGCTAGCAATCCCAGAGCGGGCTGGGCCATAAGCGCAGCTGGAGGAGGAACCCTGCCGGGTGCCCGTTCATCGGGAGGTGGTGCTGTGTGTGCGTGATCGTTGTGCATTCACCGCTTGGCCGTTAAAGTCTTTTTGGTATGGTACTTATTTCCTTGACACTCAGGCAGCTAAACCTGGTCTATTTTAAATTGTTGTCAAATAAAGCTGTTTCATTGGAAGTCCGTCTCGTCCTCTTAAATTTCAAAGCGTAACGAACCTGTGTAGCCCGAGGAATTTTATTATAGTTTATTTCCTGGGGTGCAACTCCCCAGGTGGCATTGTCAGGCAACCCCCCCACCCCCCCCAATTTTCCTTTATACCCACCATCTGAATTGTCTCCACCTCCGCCAGACCCTCCCCCTCGCCACATCTAGTCTTTTTTTGATAGATGATGATCTATGCGTATTGATGCGTCGTGCTGATGCGTAGCCCCTCCAGGATCCCTCCTTGCACTGCCACTCCGTCGTAGTGTGGGGCACCGAGTGCCGCAGGCCCCTCCGCACCCGTCGCCACCGCCGTCTTCTACGCCAGGCCGCGTCTCGCCAATTCCTCCTTTACCTCCTCTGCGCTGTTTTAGGTTCGAGTTCCCGTATCCCAGTGGGTCCTCATCTTGGTGAATGGCGTCTGGAACCGGATGCCCTTCTCCTTCAGGATTCTTTTAGCAGTGTTGTACTCCTTTCTCTTTTGGACCATCTCTGTCGCGTAATCGTGATGGAATGACGGTACTTTATTCCCCAGTTCTATTTTCTTTGTCCATAGCTCTCTCAGGACCCTCTCTTTGGTAGTAAATTCCAGAAAGTTAACAATGATGGGTCTCGGTTGGGCACCGTCCGCTGGTTTCTGTGCAAATGAGCGGTGTGCTCTCTGAATTTGGAAATTAAAATCTGCTGGCAGGTGCAGTTCGCTTTTCAGCAGGTCTTCCACAAACTTGGCCACAGATTCTCCCTCCTCTCCTTCAGTGACTCCATAGATACGTAGGTTGTTTCTCCTCGGCCTGGACTCCAGGTCAGTTAACTTGTCCTGAAGAGCTTTTTGTTCTCTCAGTGATATGACCAGAGTGTCATTAGCTTCCTGTGCCCAACGTTCTAGCTTTTCAATCCGCGACTCAGCCTCGTTGATCTTGCCGGTTTGGAGCTCCTGTTCGGTGATGACTTTCGCAAGTTGTTGATTTATTTCGTCTTTGAAGTCGTCCAAGTCTTTTTCCACGTCGTTCCTCAGTGTTTCTCCAAACGTGCGAAGGACTTCTTTTGAATCCATTTTTAAATCCCGTATCTCCTTGCTAATAATTTCTATGTCCGAGCCCTTTTTCGCGTCGTTAGTCACGAGGAGTTCGTTTCTCCATCTCCCTCTGTTTCAGAGCAAGCTGGTAGTTCCGCCATATTGTCTGTTACCGTGTTTCTGTTTTGGTTGAATGGAGTTTTCCTTCCCATTCCAACGTTCCCCTGATCACTTTGTAGTTAATATGATATCTGACAATAGTTATTCAAGTTTTCGGGGAGTTTTTACCCTGGATGGTCGAGAGCCCTGGTGTCGCGCAGTCTACCGCTTTATGGCCAAACCAGAAGTCCCTTCCCTCTAGCCTTTTCAAGGGGGAGGTGGCTAGACTCGGCTCTTGTGGGACGAGAAGCAGAAGGCGTGTCCGATCGGGGGGGAAGATGAGATGACATTTTTGTGGGTCAACACAAACTCATCTGCGAGGACAGCAGCCTTGGACAATGACGACACTTTCTGTTCATTCAAGAACATTACCACCTTCTCTGGCAAAGAGTCTTTAAAATCTTCTAAAAGAACGAGCTCATGGAGTGACTCAAAGTCATTTTTGACATCATTAGCTGCACACCATTTATCAAAGAGGTTGCTTTTCTCCCATGCAAACTCGACAAAGGTTTGACCACTAGATTTTCTATGGTTCCTAAATTTTTGCCGGTAGGGCTCAGGAACAAGCTCATAAGCAGGAAAAATTGCTTCCTTTACAACATCATATTGCAGGCTGTCTTCTAAGGAAAGAGCAGACACCAACTCCTGTGCTTTTCCCACCCGCTTGCATTGGAGAAGGACAGGCCACATGTCTCTTGGCCAGTTGAGTGGCGAAGCTATTCGCTCCAAGGCACTGAAGTATGAATCAACTTCTGCCTCACGAAATGCTGGCACCAGAAAAATGTTTTTACTGGGGCTGGGCAACGATTAAAAATTTTAATCGTAATTAATCGCATGATTTACCTGATCAATCACGATTAATCACGTCGTATACGCAAAAGCCAATAATGAATTTAAAAGAAGTCTTTCATACACTTTAATTTAAATGTTCTGCCATATAAACGAAAGCACCATAACATTTATCGTGCAAACGGTTAACATCAGCACTTTACACAGAAACATTTTTAATGTAAATCTAAAGTTAAAAAAAATGCAAATACAAAATTAAAGCTTATTGCCAATGCCAGGGCATTACTGTTATCCTGTTCCTTATGAAAAATAAAAAAAAATCTACCTCCAAAATCCTGAGCCACAATAATAACAGGCAATTTCTGAGGTAACAGCAGAAACATTTTTCTTTTATCAGGGAGCAGCATAACCAGTCTGCGTTCCCTTGCAAATGTCCCAGTTAGAAAGGGTGAGGCACAAAAACGTTCACTTTTGGGTTTTTCTTCACAGGGGACTGGAATGTAAAGTCCACATTTATACTGGAGTTCCTTTGGAGAATCTCACTCAACTCAGTGCAGTTTGTCAGTTCCTGGAACTTGACGGCCAGTTATTTTAAATGTACTGCCATATGAATTAAAGTGCCATAACATTTACTGTGCAAACACACTTTTAACATCAGCATTTTTGAACAATTAGCAGCTAAGAAAAAAAAAATAGTGTAAATTTAAACTCAACTTAAACAATGTTATCAAAGCAATACAAAATTAAAGCTGTAAGCAGCGTTTGCGGGACTGAGCCCACCTGGCCACTGCCTGCCGTGACGTCCGCCACCTGGCCACAAGCCCCCGACACCCGCCGACGCTTCCCAACGCCTGGCGATTCCGCCCGAAACCCGCTGATGCCCCATTACTGACGCCGACGCCTGCTGATGACACATCAAGCACTGACTTGACATTACTGACTTGACATTTAGAAACATTTGATTTCTAAATGTGATTGATTACTGTATCATTTTGGAGATAATAAGCCTTAAAGTTGGCTTTTTGTTTTGTTTTGCGACTGCTCCAATATTCCATTTTTACTGTACAATAACATCAAATTGCTCCATAAGCTCTGTCAATGGTTGGTACAGTTGACCTCAGGACAACCTTGAATATATCTTCTCTTAATATTCTTGAATATTCTCACTTAATGTACCAGCTCCTTCCTGTAGACATGATATGTACAGTTAGTTATTCTTTGTTTGACGCAAGTGTTATATTAAGTTCCTCCTATCTGTACCGGTACTTCTTGTTAATTTGAAATAAACACTAACAGCATAATGTCAAAACAAAACCCGAACAAGTCAAACAGGAGCAGATCATAAAACAAGGATGCTTTGTACTAAAATATGAATAAAATATAAACAGGGAGTTGTCTAATGTCGTCAAGGAAGCCAACATTACGTTACCTGTTGATCAGCATGTTGACTCAGAAAATCCTCAGGCTCCTGCTGCGACATTTCATTTGGGGCGACGGTTGTGACTTCACTGCTGGTCCCGTGAGAAACTCAAATCGGTTCTTCACGTTTGTTGCGTGGCATGGGTTAGGACAATGAGAGGCATTATAGTGTGGTTGTGTGCACCAAATCGGACTCGGCTTCTAGCTCGATAGCCGTGCATAATTTACGCAAACGCAATGCTCTGTTTACGTGAACTCACGGAGTCCGACTCCTTGCACGTGCTCATCTCGACTCGATGGATTTATGAGCTTGATGACAAGTGTGTATTTTGTATTGGATTGATGTACTGCAATTCTAGTCATGTGAACAAGCAATTAGCATTCCTAGTTATATGTGGCATGACGAAATACTGTACTACCAAGTTTGTATTGCAGTTTCTTCAGTTTATGGGGTAGAGGGTGCTCAAATTGGATTGATTGAAGATGTAGTTTAGGTACAATTTGCTTGTTTTTATCAATATTTAAGTTGATTGCAGTTCAAGGTGGCACAATCCTATCAGATGTTGTCATTTTGTCACGAAGAACACTGGTATTTGTTGATTATTACCATAAGTACCACCATGTTGCAGGCATTGTGGTTACAAGTTTCACTCCAATTTTGATTGTTGTCTGTATGACTAGCAATCCGTTGAGCTGTCTAGGGTTATCATTCAGATAAGGTGTCACAACTTTTAATTGCATGGGAACTTTGGGATCCATGGCAGATGGGCATTGTAAAAAAACGGATCTTGAGTCGGAAGGCTAGCTTGTCCTAATTGTGACCTTAATATGATGATTTTTTTTTCCCTGCCAGATTGAGGAGAAATGAAATGGACATCCAAACCGGGGCCAATAATGGATGAGCTGGATGATGTCACAGTATCAATTTTAAATGGTATGTCATGTGTAGGTATGAAAAAATTTCCATGACTTTGATTGATCCGCTAAGTAATTAAAATAACTGTATGCTGACACTGATTTCAAAAAGAAGTATTTTACAAATTTGAGACAAAATGTCTAAACTGAATTGCATTTACAATTAATTCTGATAACAGAAATTGGCACAAAACAAACTTGGTTTGACTTGTCAAGTTGAATTAAATTCATTAGTGAAAAAATGTATGAGTTGTTAAGTGTAAAAGGTTTGTTAATGATTGGACTGTCTTTATAGCTGCCAACATCGATGAAGTCTTGCTCCACACCCTCAGTCGTGATGATTTGAGAGACCTTTTTCCTGGACCAGAACACTTTCTCAGGAGGAAACGGATTTGGGCCCTTATTAGTGTAGATGTGATTGGTTACCTACTTTGCTCTGAAAACATTGAGCATAACACTTTTTTTTTCTTTTTTCCTAATTGTGTCTATTGTTTCTCTCTTGTTCATAATGTTTTGGATCTGGTTTCCTCTCGGCTGAGAATTCCACCGTACCAGACAAGGCTGCCCCGAATGAAGCCAGGAACTGTGTCTTCACCAGGAGGAACATCTCCAATCTGTCCTCAGACATCCACTCCTTTGGTGAAAAGCAGCCCAAAGAGGACCCTACAGCTTCCTGCTCCTCCACAATATGTTGTCTATACTAGACATGGGCAAACCCCGACCCGCGGGCCACATCCGGCCCGCTGCGTGTCTCTGTCCGGCCCGCGTGAAGCCAGTCATAACCCCCCAACACCGCACCCCCCAACGAAACTTTGTCGGCACGTAACTTTGCCGAGTTAGTGTAGCGCGATAGCGATAGCGTGCTTCCCCCCCGTCAACGAGGTGTAGGTACAGAATTAGTCCGGGTGCAGAATCGTTCCAGGCAGAAGTGACTGCCGATACGGCAACTCCATTGGGACACACCTCTACATCGCGTTCGAACGTGATATATGGATAGATCGCGGTACGTTTATAGAGTTGCCGTATGTGACGTAATTGGCGGTCGCCTCTGTCCAGTGGGCGAATGCCAACAACGTCACATACGGCAACTCTATTAGGACAAACTACATCGGTTGATTAAGGTTATCTTTTTTTTTCTGTCAATCCCTGCCGTATTTACAGTACTTTGTATTATATTGTATACACGAAATTCTCTCTCTCTCTCTCTCTCTCTCTCTCTCTCTCTCTCTCTCTCTCTCTCTCTCTCTCTCTCTCTCTCTCTCTCTCTCACAAGCTCGTAAGCACTACTTCCAGATGGCCCGCACTGCCAGTGAGGGGAAATGTGTCATGTTCAAAGAGCTGAGACGCAGGCTGGTGAGAAACACTGTCACCAGCATGATTTCTATCTTGAGAGCCAGTCAGCAAGGAGAGGGGGTCCGGTACCCTTCTAAGCATGAAGTCACTGCAATGTCTCAAAGACTAGTGGAGTATTATCCCATGCTGAAGGATTAAGACAAAACAATGAAACATGTAAGTGATTATATTATTTTGCGCACTTAGATTTTGAAGCGTGTGGTTATTTTTGGCTGATACTTTTTTTATCTGTGCATGTTCACTTTCCATCTTTATTTGTTCTTTCAATGAGTGAAATTTTATTTACCACAGGCGAGCACTTACAAGAATCTTCACAAGAGATTCACCAGAGAGGGGCCACAAGAAGAAAAGGCATCGCATTGACTTCTCAGCAAGTGACCAAGAAGAAGATCATGATGCAGACTCAATTGGTGGATCAACAATTATTTTGTGTCACACACCAGGGCGCAGTTCTGATAATGGCCACACTTCACATAAGTAGAAACATGTCCATTTTAATAATAATGATAATGTATGAAAGCTAGGCAATGTTTTGATAGTTTTGGATATCATGATATATCACAGGCATTTTTACATTTGAATTGTCATTTGATATATTTTGATGCTCCAAACAATTTCATCCATTTGACTGATTTACTGATTTGTCTCCTCCATTTCATCAGCCAAAGATGGTCTGACAGCACAGGCCAGACATTATCAGATCCTGCAGGAGCTGTACAAGAAACCAAAACCCAACCAAGATGCTGTCTCCCAAATTCTTGACCTGCAGTTTCAAGCAAGAAGATCCTTCATTGATAGTGATGTTCTGAAAGAACAGGACAAGGCCAACAAAGATCCTGGATGCATATCCATGTGTCAAGGATCTTTATCGTGTAAGTGATTAACTTGTTTTGGTTTATGATGAAAAGCAAGCATTTTTGCAGATTTTAACACTGACTTGCATTATAGGCGATGAATGAGCTGCGGCGCATTCTGGATAAGGGCAACAGAAAATTCATTGATGAACTAAAAAAAGAGATGGGAAGACTTCTGCACCAATGTGTAATTTTATGGTGTTTGGGAAAAAAATGAAGTGATGAAGCCACGCATAACGCTGGATGTAGGTGAGTGGGACATGCCAGTGAGGCACTGCTTCATGTCATTCAGGTGAAAGTTTGTTCGCATTTTCTCACATTCAACACTTCATAGTTCCATGCATGGATGTGGCGTTTCCTTCTTCTTTTTCTTTAGCCAACAGAAGATCCCACAATGTACTCGCAGAAGAGGTCTTTCTGCACCTCTGTGTTGCTGTTTGATGGGACCCGCTGTCTCATCTGGCTTGGAGCCACTCCCGCCACCACGTTTGCCAAGGAAGACTTGAGTGACGGTCTGCTTCATCTGATGGATTACTACTATGCCCTGCACCTCACATATCCAAAAGTGTGTGGCAACCCTTCTCTCTGTCATTCAGACAGAAGTGCTACAGGACACTATCCATGAGTGAGACACCACAGCCTCATACAAAAAAGACCATGGCAGAATGGAAAGATTTTATTGGGGAGTAGAGCTGTGTACTAGGCATAGGTAGTGATACACTCCCCTGGTAGTTGTAACTTGAGGGTGGGTGGGAGTCTGTTGGAACAAACATGTTATCAGTGGTGATAGGAACACAACACTATATGCTGTCCCCATACTGTTTTTGTTTTTTTTGTGTCAGGGAATCTGAATCAATATTCAATAATGATGACGGTGAATATTGTAACAACACAACATTACTTGCGTTCTAGAAATGATTGCTTGAGATTGTTTTAAGATGCAATGCCTTAGTGACGTTTTTATTACAAGGCAGTGAAGGCACTGTCAGCAATTTAAGTGAATAAATAGTTGTTGACAATATTAATTCTGTTTGCTGAATTATCTTTTTTGGGCGTAGGGGGGGTGGATGCTTTGTCTCATATTGAGAAAAAAAAGCTAATATTGTGAACACTTAAATTAAGAAGAATTGCACTGTTAGTAGGTCTGGTTTTAAGATCTTTTCATTCAAATTAAGAAAGAAGCAAACATGAAAAAAGAATTGAGAAGCTAGTATCAAGTTTATTTGACTTAGTACAGTCCTTGGAATGAGTGCTTTACTGTTTATTTCAAGAGTTTTTCCATTCTTCAAATGCCTAGATATATCGTCTTATTTTAAGAAATCTAGTCTAAATATCTTACTGCATTGGCAGATAATTTGACTTGTTTCTAGCCTGTTCTTTCTCAATTTAAGTGTTTATTTCTTAGATATATTTTGCAGTGTGTGGACACCGAGGGGAGCTCTAGAATTGGCTCATTCAACCGACCAACGAGCCAATCAGCAGCGGCGTCACAGGCCCTCCTCCTTCTTTGTTCTCTCTCTCACTTTGACTTCTGCACTGGACAGCCAGGTTTGTGGAGGGAAGGTTGGAACAAAGTAAGGACGGGGTACCCCATACATTCATGTACGTAGAGTCACTAAGTCTTAAACTCACCAGGTTTGTATCGCTTATCGATAACCCTAATGCCATACAAGTCTATGAGGGTCAAAGGTCAACTTTGTCATAGGGACATGGGGCCACTTGCTTTTTCATCAGGAGCCCCCAAGAAGCGCACACGCCAAATTTGGGGCTTCTAGTTCTTGAGGAACCCCAAAACCCAGCCTTATCGCTAAACCCTAATGCAGTGCAAGTCTATGAAGGTCAAAGCTCAACTTTGTCCGAGAAACATCAAGTGTTTTTTTCATGAATCATTCATCAATGTTAAGAGTTTGCTTTTTAGGAGAATTCACAATAAAAATACATTGACACTGTCAAAGATGGACTCAAGCACTATTATTGAACTATACTGTATTTTTTGAGTGATGTGAAGCTTTTGACAAGCGCTGCGCAAAGGAGGCCCATTTGTTTTTGTTTTTTTTCAGGGGGCCCAAAATTCCTGGCGGCACCCCTGAGCGTTCATCTCCAGCACTAAGGCAGTGGAGCTGCCGGCCACGAGAGAAGAATTAACCAGTCCATTGAAACCATTTGTTTGGTCTAGTGAGTGGCAACAGTCCTTTGAGGATCTTAAGTGCCTTCTCAGCTGTAACCCTGTCGTGTCTGCTCCAAATTTTTCCTCATTGGCTAGAAGCCCCAAATCTAGCATGGGCACTTCTTGGGGGCTCCTGATGAAAAAGCAAGTGTCCCCATGTCTCTAGGACAAAGTTGAAAATTCACCCCATAGACTTGCATTGAATTAGGGTTAACAATAAGGCTGAAACTAGGGTTAGGGTTAGGGTTAGGGTTATCTGAAATTAGGGTTAGGGTTTCGGGGTTCCTCAAGTACTAGAAGCCCCAAATTTGGCGTGGGCGCTTCTTGGGGGCTCCTGATGAAAAAGCAAGTGGCCCCATGTCTCTAGGACAAAGTTGAAAATTCACCCCATAGACTTGCATTGAATTAGGGTTAACAATAAGGCTGAAACTAGGGTTAGGGTTATGCTTAGCTGAAATTAGGGTTAGGGTTTCGGGGTTCCTCAAGTACTAGAAGCCCCAAATTTGGCGTGGGTGCTTCTTGGGGGCTCCTGATGAAAAAGCAAGTGGCCCCATATCTGTAGGACAAAGTTGAAATTTCACCCCATAGACTTGTATGGCATTAGGGTTAGGGTCCAAGAGTACACATACACATTTTATTTTGCTTTTTTGATTTAAGCTCATCGTCTCCAGCTGCAAAGGTACAGAAACCTTTCTGTGTTTTCTGTAAACTTGTGTTATCATTGTCCTTCATTGAAAATGACACAATCTTTCATTTCATTGTTCAGATGCCGAACACCAAGGCATTCCGTCGCTCTCTGGCCATGAAACGACGCCTGGAGCAAAAACAGGATTGGACACCTTTTCCACCTCGGAAGGACTTTGAACGTCGTGAGTACTTCCACGTTCATGATTTCATGTTCTGCCTGTATTGTTATGTTGTATTCCAAATAAATCTTACAAAAACATATTTAGATTTTTCTTTTTTGTCAATTTACACAGGGCGCGGTACTGGTCAGCGACCTGGGTGCGAAGATGGCCCGTTTTGCTCCTGACTGACAAAACAGTGCAAGTTCGTTCTTAAGGCCCAGCAACCTGACAAGAAGGTATGGGTCGTGATTTTGTCAAGCCACGTGTTTCTTTATGTTTTTGTTCTGGTGGTGGGAGACTCACATCTCTGTCCACTTGTGGATGGTTTTGTGTTCTCGCCCTGGGCAACAACCTTGAACACGGGCTTGTAACAGACTCCGCCCAGGATTTTGCTGCGCTACTGGCAACTGTGTTGGACCGCTGGCCCAAGGTTTGTTTATCTGCTGTGACAAACAAATTTGAACACATGAATGTCATCGCCACTTTGTTTTATCAATATCAAGTAATTCCATGATCCATAGTTCAATAACAAGAATATTCATGAATTTATTTTGCATTTTTATGTTTGTTTGGTTTTTTTTTATATATATATACAACTATTTTGTAGGTGTTTGTGCTTGACTTTCCACCTCGCCTGACTGTCAAGCCAGAACTACAAACAGCGCTACGTCAAGTATATCATCGTGTTGCTGCACGCATGGGTGTGTAAAATACATATTTTTGTTGTATTTTTTTCTCTTCAGTGACACTGTGCTAACAGATATTTCTTAGAATTGTGTGATTACATAATTGATTATGTGACACTTCTTCCAGGTTTAACATTTGTGTATATGGCCGATCACCTCCCCCTTCGTCAGCTGTACATGGTGGTGTTATGACGGTGTAAGTTTTGCCTTCTTCAGCCTTACTTGCTCTTCATTTGATATGACAAATATGTGTTAACATGTTGTTTTCTGTTTAGGTGCACCTCAGGACTGATTTTGGTGGAGCGTCTGCATGCTGCAGTGCTCCATCAGCTCGCACCCCCTTCACCTAGGCCAGGGGTGTTGTGCCACAATCAATCATCGCCCAGGGTGTCTCCCAGAGTGGTTGTGACAGGTCCTGTCCACATGCCAGTGTATGGACCTGCTCCTGAATGGACTCTTGTTGGACAGGAGGTTGAGGTAACCTGTTCATCCCTCTTTTTTTTTTTTCCCCCCAATCGTGTATTTGTCAAACTGTGCAACTTTTTATTTTAAAAATGAACACTTATCCTAAGTTGACTCTGATTTCCTCTCCTCTTTTTTTTATAGACAGTACCAACAGCTGTTGAGACTGCATTTCACACAGACATCCCGTCCAATCCCGTGTGGTTCAGTGAGGCTGTGCTGCTGGACCACATGGAGACCGTCGTGGAGTCATCTGGCAGGGTTTCCCCAGCTGCCACGGTAACATTCACACAATTATTCATACACTTATCAACTAGGGGTGGGTGAAAAAAAAAATCAATATTGCAATATATTGTTGTGCTTTCTGTCGCAATAAATAATCGATACACTGACGGCAAATATCAATATTTTTTTCCAAACACCACCTGTCCACCTGTCCCGGGAAAGATAAAATCTCTCCCGGGACACAATTTGTCCCGTTCTTTAGGGAAAATGACAAAACCTCATTTAATTTCCGTCTGTGGTCTAGATAGGGTTGCCAACCCTCCCGTAAAATACGCGATTGTCCCATATTTGGCAACTAAAAAGCCTGTCCCGTAATGAACTGATGGGGGACGCACTTCACTTTGTCCCGTATATTTTGGGGACGCGGTTATTTATTTCTTTATTTTGTCTGCATCATTTTTTTTTATTGATTTTCAGAATCGGGGCAGTGAAAGGATTTTTTTCCCTCTTTCATCTTCCCGTCGGTTTGTATATCCCAAGTCCCCAAGTTGCGATAAGACAAGTTGCTACTGACTTTACATTACCAGAAAGCACTGTCCTTGTTTACATGAAAGTTATTAATGTTCATGCACTTTAATATGTTTGCTTGTGCAGTGCACGTTTGTTTGTACATTATACAAAGTTTTGGAATAAATGCAAGATCACAGGCATTTTCCTTTTTATGGGTATTTTTTTCTTTTTCAGTCACATATTGTGACGACCCTGTCTCTATATAACTTGTTGTGGCTCCCAGCTGTTTTCCCATTTCTAGGTAGCGGTGGATGTGGGAGTGGCATCTTCCGATTAGGACACCTGTGCCGATGCCCCCCGCAGGATAAAAGGCCGACTGCGTGTGCCGCTCGGTCTCTTCCCCATTCTCCATCCAGCAGCCATGGGCGTCTGGCCGACTCTCAGCTTCTTCTGTTCTGTTTTGCACCTGACAACACCCCACATCCTATTCTTCACTCATCCACACTTACATTACTGATGAATACTGACAAACACACACCATATATTTCATTATTTTGCTTACAATTATCTATTTTGTTATCATAAACCTTTTGATTAATTGCAATCCGCAGTGTCCCTTCCGTTATTGTCATAACTCTTGAGCCGGGTTATGACAATATCGTCTGCAAAATTTCAAAGATATCGTGTGTCGTGATGTTGTCATTATCGTGGGCCAAATATCGTCACAGTATCGAATCGTGGGTTAGCCGTATCGCCCCACCCCTATTATCAACACAAGATCACATATGTACAGTACATGTACAGTTTAATTAGTGTGTTACTTTGTTTATGAATTAATTTCTTTATGTTCGTCCAGATGTCCAGCCTGAGACGTCGATCAGCACACGTTGCCTCAAAAACCAAAACAAACAAGTGAGATGTTGGTATTTGGGATATGTGTATTTCATTGTGTGCATCTTTGTGATAGGACAATAAATGCAGTTCTTTAAACGTTACTTTGTGTCCTTGTATTTGCAGGTGTGGGCAACACGTTCAACTGTCCACATGACTGAGTCTGCCTCCAGCAATGTCACAGCAGTGCAGGAGGTTTGTACTTATTCATTTCCACTTCATCACCTGTGTGTGTTTTCTAGGCTTTACACCGATCTTATCGGCTGTATCGGATCGGCTGATATTTGGCATTTTTTGAAACGTTCGTGATCGGGCGTCATGTCATGAATCACCGATCAATGACGTCATGGTCGTGTTGAAACTTTTTTAATCTGTCTCATTTCCTCCAAAGTAGTTTCACAGCATTGACATGTTTATTTGTTTGTATCCGAGACATAATGATTCATGATTCAAAGGCCTTCATTTTCGTCTTCGTGCCTCTTTCTGTTTTGAGTACTGTCGCTATGTGACGGACAATAAAGTTTCTTTGAATCTTCACGACAGCAACATCCATGGGCGACACAAACAAACGTGTCGGGAGTGTGGAAGTTTTTCAAAGTGAGAGAAACAGACATAGCACAAGCTATCTGCAATACATGCAACGCTACAGTACTTCGCGGGGGAACTTTGGTAAAAAAATTTCAACACCACAAATTTAATCAGGCACTTGGAAAAGATACACACGGAGGAGCATGTCGAGTTTAAGAAACGCAGCGCGGAGAAAGAAAAAGAAAAGCAAACTCTGAAACGGATGCTAAAGCAAACAACTTTAGACGGTGCTCCTGAGAAGGCAAGGGGTGTACAGAAACAAGTATTTATTGCCCCTAACGTGATCGGATTTTTTAAACTCACTGATCGGTGATTGACACAAAAATCGTGATCGTGTAAAGCCTAGTGCTTTCCTTTCTATGTTTATTGGCATAAAATCACATCTTTCTTATTTTAATCAGGTGGAGGCGACGCCACAGATGACCAGAGCTGTGCCCGTGGTTCCTGTGGCTCCCGTGGTTGCCAGCACCAAGCCAGAGGAGGCCAGCACCGTCCAGGAGGCAACACAGAAGATCAACTAAGCTAAGGAGGCTTTTCTTTCTTCTTCTGTTGCCTCTGACTGCTCCGCTCGTTCTACGCCTCGCACATGTGATTTGTGATCCATCGTCAGTTAGTACTAGTGAAGATGCAGTGGCAGATCATGGCACTGGTATTAGATTAGCCAAGGTTCTGCATGGTTCTTTTCATCAAGGCGAAACCGGTCACGGTTTAAAATTCCAGCACCAGCTGGCAACAGTGAGTCACTTCAGAAGAGCAAAACTCCTCACTTTGACATGGATAATTCTGACGTAGAGTTTGTCAGTGCTGTGACCAATGAAGAGTGTAACTTCTCTCCCCTTGATGTTGATGTTTGTTTAGACCTTTGCAAAAACTTGAAGATTCATTTGGACCGTGCGAGTTTTCCAATTTCTGATTGCAATGGCCCATTAGGTTCGCCGTGTACAAATGAGAATGTAGAGGCTGATGGAAACTGCTTCTTCAGAGCCATCAGTCAAGCTGTGACTGGTTTATAGACACAGAAGTGGAAATTCAGGTTGCAGCAGATTGTTTACGATTAGATGTGTACACTTTTATCGATGGTCATGCGTTGAAGTACAGCTCTTGCAAGAAACAATTCTCACATTGTATATATTTATGGATGTATTTGTTTTATATGGAAGCAGTTACCATAATCCAAATTAAAATAAGAATATAATAACAGGAATGCTTTTTCATTTTAAGAACGAAGCTGCATTATTTGACTCATAATTAAAATGGTTAATAAGTCATTCAATCTGCATTTTCATTTTCTTCTTCAAGACTGCTCATTCTTGTACTTAATTCAAATGAAGGAAAACACATTTGAGATTTAATTTTCAAAACATGCACCAGCAAAGAGTTACCAAAATTCAATATAAAATGTAAAATTCAAAAATGAAAAAGCAATAGCAGAATGCTTTTTCATTTTATGAACAAAGCTGCATTATTTGACTCATAATTAAAATCATTAATAAATATTGCTATATGCATTTTCATTTTCTTATTCGTGTCGCACCTTTTATGACACAATCAAAAAGAAAACTGAGAGCATTGCTTTTTAATTTTCATGGTCCTGCCCTGCACAAGAGTTACCACAACTCGAAAACGAAATCGCAATCTCAAAGTAAGCACGCGGCGCAGGAAAGTGACGTCAGCAGCTCTCCACCTCCGCTGTGGGTATGGCGGTATGACGCCAAGTGTCATTTGCCTCCTGTTATGTGTAAATTCTAATGTTTGTGAATTTAATAGATGTATATATATACTGTATATTTAAAAAAACAAACAAACAAACAAAAAAGGTATAGTGGTATGACACCACTTTGCCATCGTTACTTTTCACGTCATTGAAGTTGCCGGTAATCGAGATTTAAATCGCCGAAAAACGTGGACCACTGACGGATCTCGTTGGTCGGACAGATTTGAGCATGGCGCACATTGACACAATTGTTCAAACCCTGCTGGATTTAGCTTCCCAGGTGGAGTTGAATAGTGTATCTGAATCTGATGCTCGGGACCGAGTTGAGCAGGTATTCTGCCGTCCCAGATACGGACGCAAACAAGGTTGCCCTAGCCAACCTGTTGTCAGTTATGGAACACCTTGATGCACCAGCACAACATCAAAGCTAAAGCTATTTGTTACATGGGTGGAGTAACAGCTGTTCGGCATCGGCCACCAGTCCATCCGTCGCAGGATGCGATGCAACGGATCATTGCTTCCGTTCGGCGTCGGCCACCAGTCCATCCGTCGCAGGATGCGATGCAACGGATCATTGCTTCCGTTCGGCGTCGGCCACCAGTCCATCCGACGAAGGATGCGAAGCAACAGATCAATCCGTCGACTGGTGGCAGATGCTGGTGCGAGATCTGTCAGTGGTCCACGTTTTTCGCCGATTTAAATCTCGATTACCGGCAACTTCAATGACGTGAAAGAAGTAACGATGGCAAAGTGGTGTCATACCGCCATACCTTTTTTTTCTTTTTTTTTTTCTTTTTAAATAAAAAAAAATATATATATATATATATATATATATATATATATGTATATATATATATATATATATATATATATACATATATATATATATATATATATCTTTATTAAATTCACAAACATTAGAATTTACACATAACAGGAGGCAAATGACACTTGGCGTCATACCGCCATACCCACAGGTGGAGAGCTGCTGACGTCACTTTCCTGCGCCGCGCGCTTACTTTGAGATTGCGATTTCGTTTTCGAGTTGTGGTAACTCTTGTGCAGGGCAGGACCACGAAAATTAAAAAGCAATGCCCTCAGTTTTCTTTTTGATTGTGTCATAAAAGGTGCGACACGAATAAGAAAATGAAAATGCATATAGCAATATTTATTAATGATTTTAATTATGAGTCAAATAATGCAGTTTCGTTCTTAAAATGAAAAAGCATTCTGCTATTGCTTTTTCATTTTTGAATTTTATATTTCATATTGAATTTTGGTAACTCTTTGCTGGTGCATGTTTTGAAAATTAAATCTCAAATGTGTTTTCCTTTTTCATTTGAATTAAGTACAAGAATGAGCAGTCTTGCAGAAGAAAATGAAAATGCAGATTGAATGACTTATTAACCATTTTAATTATGAGTCAAATAATGCAGCTTCGTTCTTAAAATTTAAAAGCATTTCTGCTATTGCATTTTTATTTGGATTATGGTAACTATCTGCTTCCATAGTTACACCTGTGTTACAGAATAGTAAATGCTTCAGCAGAGTTTTATGAGGGTGTTTTTTTTTGTTGTTGAAAGTGAAAATGTTGTTTTGAAAATGACTGCTTACAGGTCCATCTGTTTACTCTAACCAAGCATTCAGAACGAGGTGTCCAACACCGGTTTAATTTTTCAGGAATTGTTGACTTTAAAGAATCACGTTAATGTTCATTAATTCATGGAAGTGAAGAATAATTAAAGTAAATCTTAAAGTAACCTTGTGCTTCTGTGTTTCTCAATGTTTCAACAACATAGTTAAGTTCTTTCACATGGCTACTTTTATTTAACAGCTCTTTGCACACACGACCTTCAGGTCAAAAAGTAAATTCAGTAAATAGCATCACCATAAGGATTGCGTAATAACAGAAACAAAGGAGTGCAGTAAATAACCAATATCCCTGTGTATTTTTAAAAGGAACACTAGAGATTTAACAATACACAAAATAACAGGAGGTTCACAACAATTTAGTGTCCATTCTCTGGATAGGGTCAGGGGGAGGCGCACTGCAGTGGAATAAGTGTCCATCCTGTGGAGAGGGTCGGGTGGTTTAGAGAGATGCAGTGATGGCCTCTCTTAGGTGCAAATACAAGTTCACAGCCTGATACGGATCTGTTGGTGGAGCAAGATGGGACTCAGGCATAAAGATGATACAGAGTTCATAAATATCTGGATTACATGGTACAGCCAGCCGAAAGACACATTCATTTTTGCACAGTTGAATGTGTTCATCTTCAACAGGGGAGAGAAAATCTGTTGTTCGGTCAAGTTCAGGAACAGCATGCATCACATTAGGCCGACCGCTGGGGAGGTTCAGGTTTCTTGATGGCCTGATGTTGTGTGCATTCCACACCTGTGCAGTGTCATCCAACTCATCCTGTAGAAAATGTATACATTTAGGAAGAGCTGTGCCAGCAGAACATAAATAAAACACTAAATTACAGCATTCACACATGAGCAACCCCACCCTCTCCCTCCCTCCCTGTCTCTGTTCATCCCCCCCCCCCCCTCTTTCTCCCCATCTCTTATCCTCTCTGTTTCTACCCTTCTGTTCCATCTCTCTCCCCTTTCATCTCTGTTCCTTTCCCTTTGCTACCCCTTTCTCTTTAGCATTCTTTTTCCTTTCCTCCCGTCTCTGTCTGTCTGTCTTCCCAACACCCCCTTTCCCGTTTCTGTCCTCCCTCCCCTCTCTCTCACTCACATACACATGCGCACAAAATGAAAATAAATCATTATTCATGAACTCACCTGTATGGAGGCCCATACAACAAAACTGCAGGAGACTTTTGTCCAGAAACTCGCCATCAAAATGCCCGTTGTCTCTGAGGTCTGATAACAAGGCTAACCAGAACTCCATGCGCTGGCCACGCAGGAAACCCCACCAATATTCAATTCTTTGATTGGCGGTGCTGGCCCCCTCCAAGTAACTATCGAGGGTGTCGTCTGGTTGAACAGGGACGAGGAAACACTG
This sequence comes from Nelusetta ayraudi, assembly GCF_046127955.1. Taxonomy (NCBI): domain Eukaryota; kingdom Metazoa; phylum Chordata; class Actinopteri; order Tetraodontiformes; family Monacanthidae; genus Nelusetta; species Nelusetta ayraudi. The sequence continues at coordinate 269,935 of NW_027466097.1, forward strand.
GAAGCCTCTAACATGGCCATTTCCGGTTCCAAGGTCGCCTCGAACAACTCTAGGGCACCCCCCAAAACGCTGTACCGCTTCTATGTAGCACCCTCCAATTACTTTTGGGTCACTACTTGTTGTGTAAGCATTGAGCCAGATTGTTTTTCTTGAAAAGCCATCGATACATCCATTCACACAAATACCATATGGCTTCAGTTCATCATATGAGTCCAGGTGCCAGATGAAGTTGAGAAGTTTGAGAAGTAATTCCTCCGTCTGAGACGCCCCGCTTGCTTTAATGACACTCCTCTTGGATCCAGCTCCTTCAAAACCAAACGCACAGACTCTTTTCTCACACGCAGTCCATTTTCTCTGCATTTAGCATACATCCACCTGTACCCGTGAAGCTGCCCGGGGTAATGTAGCTGGTTGCTAATGGATTCAAACAGGATCGCCAGGTCGGAATAGGCTTTGCGTGGCACGAGTCCCCTTGGAATGTACAGCTGCATCCCACTCTAGACTCATCAAACCCGACAAAGAAAACAAATCCTGAGTCACTAAATATTAAGAAGATGATTAAAAGGATTGGTATGTTTGATGTATGGAGGGATTTTCATCCATCCACTAAACAATTGACTTTTTACTCTCACCCTCATTCAGTTTACTCGAGGATCGATTATTTCTTTATGTTCTGAACAGACAGACACAGGGTTTTAGATTGTAGAATTGGTGTTAGCGACATATCAGATCACTCAGGTGTATATGTGAAAATAAATGTAGGTGTCCCACACAAAAACACTATTTGGAGACTCAACACCTCCCTATTAAATTACACCTGATTTGAAGATTACATTAGGAAAGAAATGAAGGAATATACAGACCTTAACGGTAGCACAGTGACGTCACAGAGTATTTTATGGGATGCTGGAAAAGCAGTATTGCGTTGCGTGGGAAGATTATAAGTTGGGCATCACAAAGGAAAAAAGAAAAACTTAAACACCTTAACGACTTGACAAGTAAATTAGACTCACTGGAACGGAAGCATGTAGAGACTAACGACCCCACCTTATTGGAACAAATAACCGTAGTAAAATCAGAACTAAATAAGAAACTGAAGGACCAGGAGGAACTTACACTTAAGTATATCAAACAAACCCACGATGAAAATGGACCCCGTGCTAAAGAACTCTTAGCCTGGAGACTTAAAAAACAACAGTCTGGAAGATCCATATATAAAGTAAAGGACCCGGTCACCAACCAGATGTGTTATAAGCCAGAAGCAATACATAAGTCTTTTGAATCATACTACAGGAATTTATACACTCAACCCGAATTAGCAAAAGCAGTAACAGTCAATCAATTTTTTTGAAATCCCTAGACCTGCCATCGGTTGTCACAGAACAAAATAAGTGCTTAACTACAGGGATTACAAATGCAGAGGTCGACAAGGCAATTTCTAAACTGAAAACAAGCAAAGCAGCCGGGGGAGATGGACTACCAGCAGAATGGTATAAGACTTTTAGGGACTCTGTGACCCCACTGCTATTTATTAAATTGTTTTAACTATGTCTTAAAAGGTGGCGAGACCCCACCATCTTGGAAACAGGCCATATTATCTGTAATACTGAAACCAGGGAAAGCTAGGACAGATTGCAGCTCATACAGACCTATCTCAGTTTTAAACACTGATTATAAAATTTTCACTTCAATTATTGTCAACACACTAGAAAATATTATCCCTGACCTAATTGACACGGACCAGACAGGTTTTGTTAAAAATAGACAAACACAAGACAATGTTAGGCGAGCTATACATCTGTTACATATAATGAGCAAAGGAAACACAATGTCCTTAGCAATTAGCTTTGACACAAAAAAAAGCTTTTGACTCTGTTCTATGGGAATTTTTATACCTGGTCCTGCAACGTTTTGGCTTTAACAATACAGTTATAAAATGTTTAAAATTCACCTGTGGCCCGGATCAGAATAAATGGCAGTCTTTCAGGTACAATCCGTTTGGAGAGGGGTTGCTGACAGGGCTGCCCACTGAGCCCCATCTTGTTTGCTCTATTTATAGAGCTACTTGTTCAAAAGATTAGGGAAGACCCAGAAATCACGGGAATACTATTCAAGGGGAAAGAATATAAGACATGTTTATATGCAGATGACATCCTGGTGACTTTATCCGACCCGGATACTTGATTTTTACAACCGAATAGATACTTAAAAAATGGTTATTTTACCACAATTGTTATTTCTACTCCAATCGCTGCCTGTAGAAATACCCAATAAGAAATTCAGTGAATGGAATCGGATCATTTCTAGATTCATATGGCAGAACAAGAAACCAAGGGTATGCTACAAAACATTACACTTAACAGGGAGGGATGTCACTCCCATGCTTGGAGGACGACTATAAAGCAGCACAACTGCAGTATATAGTCTACTGGTGCAGGGCGGGTTACGATGCAAAATGGAAGGAGCTAGAATTTGACCAACTAGATATCCCACTTCAATCTCTGCTAGGTGACAAAGCTTTCAAGACTATATACTCTAATAATCTATGTGATTTTATAAAAACTCCCCTAAATATTTGGTACAAAGAGATGAGCAAAGCGCACCTGGAAAAAAAATCTCGGTTATTAAGATGGGTCGAACATGATAGAGTATTCTTGTGTTATTCTTTACCTTGGTTTATATTGTATGATCACTAGTAGCACGTGTAAACTGTTAGAATCCTAGGCTAACATATACGCATCGTATTTCACTTTGTTTTATGGCCTGCCACTGATGTGCTCATCCTCTCCCTGTACAGGATATGAGCTGTGAAATCGGTCAACTATCGTATAGTCGTTGGTTTGTCTCTCTCTGTTCTCCTCCCTGTTCTTTCCTTATCTTATCCCCTCCCAGTCCTGTGTATAAGAGACCTTCTTCCTCCTTCCCACCTCGCACTCGCACTCCCATTTTACTGTGTTTTGTGCCTCGGAGCTCCGATCCCTTTTTTTATTGTTTGTTCATTAAATTACTTATTATCCCAGTATTCCTGCATCGGCATCTTCGCTCTTTTCCACAACAATTTGGCGTCACGAACAGGATTGCTGGAGACCCGTCAGTGTAACTCTGGGACGTTGAGGGCCCGGGACCAGGAACGGAGGAAACTCCTCGTTCCCCCTCTACCTTGAACCAAGCATTCAGAGATGAGAGGATCGGCGTCTAAGAGTGGATCTGATCGGCTTCACGTCTATCCAAGCGAACCTGGAAGGGAAGTGCTGATTCAGAGATTGGGTGAGAAGTAATTGTTCTTGTCTCAGACATATCAGTGACCAGTGGGTTGTTTTCCTTGTCGTTTACGAACGGTCCCGGGGCAGGACGGAGCGCATACGTTAACCGTGCCTGTCAGGTCGGTGTTGATTCTGAATCAACACTGAAATTCCCGCTCCACAAGTGAGCCGGAAGCTTCTGGTAGGTAAACTACCAGAGGGGTGAGTTTTTTCTCCACCTTTTTGCTCCAGAGTAAGAAAAAGGGGTGCACGGGGACGCCTGTGTATTTTCTGACTTGGAATTTTGTGAAAACTTAGTGAAAAGTCAGAGTAATAAGTCTAGCTAGACAGTGCTGGGGAAGAACCAGAGCAAAGTGGCTGCTGCTGTTCCCCAGGGGGGACCAATTGTGGACGACATGAGGAAAAAATATGGTCCAGATTGTCTTGACATGTTGTGAATTTGGGTTGAAAAGTATGATTTCCCAGCAGGGGGATCACTGAGTTTGGAGGAATTGAGAAACCTCCGGGATAAATTGAAGATAGCAGAGGGAAAGGTTACAAAAAAGAAAAACCCAAACAGGTGGGAGATTCAAATCATCAAAGATCATGAAAGGTGTTTTTCATTCTGGAAACCTGAAACAGAGGTCAGGGACAGGAAACAAGTAAAGAAAACAAAAACAAACGTGTGAACAGCGCTGGGCGCTGGAGCACAGGGGTGACAGAGATAACGGCAGAGGGTGCACACACTCACACACACTCCCCAGAGGAGGGAGAAAAGGAGCCGCTCACACACGAGCATTCAAATGCACGAAATCGTCTGTATCCTTCTCTTACAGGCCCGAGGGACCCTCTCCTGGACATGCCTGTCTTCCCTCCTCCCGCCTGCCCTCATCCAACGCTACCACCGTACAACCCTGCGCACTCCAGCACCGACGCCGCAGCGTCGCCACGTTCATCAGGACTGCCGTCAACCAAACGGCCAGCCTCATCACTGCTTTCAGACAAGGGCTGCTCCCCCAGATCGCCAAAGCAGTTAACACAAGCTGCTGCGTGGGGATTGAAGATGCCCGGCTGACAGAGGTCCGACGTCATGCAGTGCACGCTGAGAGGCTTCTGCAGGAGGCCAGCGATGCAGAGGACAAGAAGATAAAGCGTGCCTCCCTCACCATGATGAAGCACCTCAGTGACACGGCGAGACGGCCCTACAGGAACAACGACAACCGACGAAGGGCGACTAGCGGAGACAGAGGCGAAAAGGGGGCGTGCCACATCTGCGGCCGAATGGGTCACTGGGCCAGAGAATGCCCTGACAAAGGAAGAACCATGCCCACCGCAGCCAAGAGAGTGATCGCGAGGACCGGAAAAGAGGATCCAGAGGGGACCAGGACGTGTTTATGTAGCATAATTGTGGCAAAGCACTGTTCCTGCTTTTGTTGTGGTTTGTGGCGTGTGTGAGAGTGATCAGTGAGCAGGGTGCAGTTACCCACTTCTACCAGTGGAGGTCGTGTTCGCCCCGGGGAATAACGCTAGAGAGGTCTCAAGTGGCTCATGAGACCTATGTGGAGCGAACCGTCGTAGCGGACGTTAACGTGTGTGTTATCTGTTGTGCTTCCACAGGTGAGAAGGGGAAATGGTTGAAAATAAGAGCAAATGTATGTGTGGCTGTTTCGTAATTGAAGTCTGAGATCGAGGGTATGTGAGTTAAATTTACGTTTTGAATGTATCGTCTCTGAGTGATGTGGGAAATGTGGGAAACGACATGATTAATAAGTTCAAGTCGAAGTCGGGTATGGATCTGTGTTTTGAAATGTAAAAAGTAGATAACGCTCGAGAGGAAGTCTCTCAAGTGGCTCGTGAGACCTATGCGGAGCGAACCGTAGTAGCGGACGTTAACATGTGTGTTGTCTGTTGTGCTTCCACAGAAAACCAAAATAAAAGCTTCTAAAGAAACAAAGAAAAACAAAAATAAATGTGTCTTCGCAACATTACCATGCTACATTTACGTTTGACTATCTGCTTTAATATAAAACCACAACAAATGTGTTTTATAATTGTCTTTATATAATCTACAAACGTATTTGTATGATCCAGGGAAAATTCCATGTTTGTTTGCGAAACTCATTGGAAGAATGAAGAAAATCTGTTCGATTATTATTGTCATGAACATGAATCACAAAACACATATATATTTTTTTTTTCCCTGTGTCACTTTAACAGAGACAACACCATCTGTAATTACTATGTTTGGTTGCATTTCCCTGGCAGGCAAAGATAGATGGAAGAGACATCCTTCTGGGTAGAAGATGGGACTGGCTTGTCTGTGGATGGTGGAGGCTCGCTGGGCTCATCAATCCGTCCATCCATTCACCTTGTTCGTCTCATCCTGACTGCAGCACGCCACTGTGGAGGCTTGACATAACACACATTAGATTAATAACAGAAAAGCAAAATGTGACTTATGGTGTATTATTGAGTGTGCTTCAGTTGTAATTCTCATAATAATGACTGTTTTGCTGGCTTCACACAATATATATAATTGGCCTGTCTTAGTTAAAAGCCCACTCACCACAAGGTGAAGGCCAAGAGTGGGAACACAAACACAGACCAGAAACGAACAGGACAAATCCAGACAAGACTACAAAAAACACAAACACAAATATCAATCACTTTGACCACTATCTTTTTTCACAAAAACTTATTTCTTTACAAATTGAACCTTAGATTGTGTCACAACAAACTAAATAAACCCTTGAAACAGCCAACAAAACATGAAACAACAACACTTCATCAATATTATAATGAGTATCCTCATTGTATGTCCTTGTATGGTTCAATGCTGACACAATAAAATAAAAATGAAAAATAAAGACAATGTCTCTTTTTTGGCACGACTGATTGTAGTAGACTATAGCTCTTATACTTAGCCTGACAGTTTGTGCAATGAATTATATTATATCCTAAAACAAGACTAAATAGCCCATAGTTTAAAAATATGTTCAATAGTAAGTGTTCAGTGGGTCAGATGTCAAATGTGATCTATTTAAAATGTAGAATAGATGAGCTAAATAACACATATATAATACACATTGATGGGAATTGAACCATCGCCTCAGTCTTGCAAGTCCAAGATTGTCATAATGTACCACAAACCTAAATCACACTCCCTTTTTTCATCGAAGCTGTTTGAGTAGCGTTAGCACACCGTGATTCCTCATCAACTACAGGCCTACACTTCAAATAATTATGAGAAAAATCCAACGTAAAGAGAGCACTTCCATTAGGAAATAGTCAACATGAAATTTCGTCTTCTACTGACACCTGCTGGTCAAATTGAATAGTTGCAAATATTGTGAACAAGTTGGCATCTAATTCTAATCCTAAACAATATGGCCATTCGAAGTCAAGTATTAAGACAATTAATCAGGTTTGTACTGCTTGATTGAACACATTCATCCCGTTCCAGTGCACTAAAACCCACTTCCCTTCAGGACCGTGTCAGCGAAGCCAAAACTTCCTTGAGTGACGCTGTTTCCCAGCATGCAATGCGAGCTAGCGATTCACAATACTATTTCATCACAAACATGGATGTAAAAAATAAAAAGGGAAAAAGGGAAAAATGAAACTTCAGGAACACCAACCATTGCAATACAAGCAGAACTGGGCCGAAGTTTTATATTATGTACACCATAATACAGCCTTCTGGTGCACAAGCCATACTATTTAAACCGTGTCCTCCTATGGCACTTCCGTGGGTGGAAGCTCATCGTAGAGGTCACGTGCTGGTTGCGCGTCACTCCACCGATCACCTCGGGGACAAGGTCGTTGCCCTTGCAAGGTATCTGATTCAGGTGAATATATGGGAAACATGGGTCAATGTGGTCAGTCTTAACAAGAGAAGCTTACTGGCGAAAATAATGTACTACAAGTGGATGTCACACTTTCTTTTTGTTTTGTATGAGCATTTAAAAACAACAACAACATAATAATATGGATTTTGACCATGTATGTTTTGGAGTTCATTGAAAGAGGTTTATTTATATATGTATATATATATATATATATATATATATATATATACATATATATATATATACATACACACATATATATATATATACATATATATATATATATATATATATATATATATATATATATATATATATATATATACATATATATATATATATATATATATATATATATATATATACATATATATGTGCGTGTGTGTGTGTGTGTGTGTGTGTAACTTTAACTAACTTATCTATTTCTATCCATCTATCAAACGTACTATCTAGGGATCTATCTAGGGGGGGGGGGGGTTAAAATGAGCCGTCGATTGTATGTGTGGGAGTCCCTCGGGTTCAGCCCAGCTGATTTAGTGTTCGGTGAGAGGACCCTCACGTCTGTTAAGGGGTAAGTGGCTTTCCAATGTTAAATGAGTCGAGAATAATGTGTTAGATTACGTCTTTTTTTTTTCGTGAATGCTTGCATCGTGCTTGTGAAATTGCTCACAAAACTCTTGTCGCCAGCCAGTCTAAAATGAAGCGGCAGTTTGACAAGAAAGCTGTGGCTCGAGTTTTTGAGACAGGCGACCGAGTGTTGGTATTGTTGCCGTTACCCGGTTCCCGTTTGCAGGCTGGTTTTTCTGGTCCGTATGTCGTGGAGCGCAAACTTTCCGTTACAGATTATGTAGTGCACACTCCTGATAGAAAACGATCGTCCCGCGTCTGCCACGTCAAAATGTTGAAAAGTTCCGCCCGGTTCACACTGGACGTGGAAGCGCCGCGAAGCGCCGAGCGCTTCCATTCAGCGCCCATGTTAATCAATCAGTGTGTTTACATGCAGAGCTTAATCGGACTAAGCAATAATTCTGTTTTCTCGTCCAATCGGAGTTCTCAGCTTGGTCCCCGTATCCATGCAGCTGAGAAATTCAAATTATTGACGGGAACGTGTCCTCCTCACAACACTAGGGAGTGGAGTGAGTCTTTTCAGCCGGTCAGCTGCTTTCGGTTGACATATTAAATCTATTATGATATGGAACGATAGTTCATAATGTACGTGTTACTTGCTTTGCAGATAAGGTGTACCCTATTTCTTGTGCTCCTGGTTATTTTAAAAGGCAGACAAGCACGTTGTTTGCTGTTGGAGGGCTACAACAACACTTCGATGCTACGCTTTGTGCCGTCGCTACGGACCCCAAACTCTCGTTCTTGTTGGATTCGGGTGTGTGTCTGTATTCGATTATCATGATGTTGTTTTTTTTAAATGCTCATACAAAACAAAAATAAAGTGTGACATTCACTTGTAGTACATTATTTTTGCCAGCAAGCTTCTCTTGTTACAACTGACCATCGACCCATATTTTCCATATACTCAACTGAATCAGATACCCTGCAGATCCCCTGCAAGGGCCCCGAGGTGATCGGTGGAGTGACGCGCAACCAGCACGTGACCTCTACGATGAGCTTCCACCCACGGAAGTGCCATAGGAGGACACAGCTTAAATAGTATGGCTTGTCCAGCAGAAGGCTGTATTATAGTGTACATAATATAAAACTTTGGCCCAGTTCTGCTTGTATTGCAATGGTTGGTGTTCCTGAAGTTTCATTTTTCGTCCCTTTTTATTTTTTACATCCATGTTTGTGATGAAATAGTATTGTGAAATTGCTAGCTCGCATTGCATGCTGGGAAACAGCGTCACTCAAGGAAGTTTTGGCTTCGCTGACACGGTCCTGAAGGGAAGTGGGTTTTAGTGCACTGGAACGGGATGAATGTGTTCAATCAAGCAGTACAAACCTGATTAATTGTCTTAATACTTGACTTGGAATGGCCATATTGTTTAGGATTAGAATTAGATGACAACTTGTTCACAATATTTGCAACTATTCAATTTGACCAGCAGGTGTCAGTAGAAGACGAAATTTCATGTTGACTATTTCCTAATGGAAGTGCTCTCTTTACGTTGGATTTTTCTCATAATTATTTGAAGTGTAGGCCTGTATCTGCACACAATTTGGAATTCGTCCCAGCGCCCTGAGCTGTAAATTTGGACGGTGTAAAATGAAAATGGCCATCTGCAGCAGAATGAAAGTGAGATTGCATTGTCCAGGTAGGAGGACAGCAGTCAATCATGTTTCACCTCCAGTCAACACGCAGTGGTTCACATGAAGGTCCAAGAGGCCTACAGACCTACGCTGAGTCTGGATGTGGCAGTACAGTTGGATCATTGTCTTTGTTGTGTTGTTTGGTCATTGTGATCCAATGTAATGTGAGAGAAGGACGAGTGCAGTTATATTGGAGTGAGTTTTTTAGAGTGTAATAGAAGTTATAATGCAGAGTCTGTTTTTTTTAAATGTTCTATCACCTGGCATCCATCCATCCATCCATCCATCCATCTTCTACTGCCGTATCCGGAGTCAGGTCTCGGGGGCAGCAGCCTCAGCAGAGACCCCCAGACTTCCCTGGACCCAGTCACCTCCTCCAGCTCCTCCAGTGGGACCCCAAGGCTTCCCGGTCCAGCCCAGAGACCTGGTCAGCACCACTCTGACTCCCTGAGTCCCTGCTGCTCAGGTGAGGCTTCAAAGATCTGGCTGCACCTGATTGGACGGTCGTGGAGGATCTCCTTGGTCTTCTTGGTCTCCTTGGTCTCCAGCTGTTTGACCTCATGCTCTCTGTTGACCTCCTCACTCAGTCCCTCAGTGATGTAGAGCTCAGTGTAGATGCTGTTGAGGAGAGTTTGACTTCCTGCTTCTTCACCTTCAGTCACACGTTCACATCTCCTCTCCAGACTGATCTTCTGCTGCTGTAGAAGCTCCTGC
>NW_027466097.1:285000-347500 GCF_046127955.1 Nelusetta ayraudi
GCTGATTTAGTTCTTATGTCTCCTACTAATGCCAGTGTGAGAGTCGTTTCTCTGCCGGCCTCTATCTATTTCCATCGTGCCTGATATTGAGGGCAGCACGTACACATGTAACTTGTTGCCTGTGTATTTACCATAGGTTTCTATTATCAACATCAAATGAGGTAATGTTCTGTCCGGGTCTTGGAGAACCAAAATAATATCATCAGCAAAAAGCCCTGTTAGATGTCCCTGCTCTCCTATATGTATTCCTTTTAGATTGTTACTTTGTCTGATCATTTGTGCCAGCAGCTCAATGAACATAGCAAACAATGTAGCGCTAAGGCAACATCCTTGACGAGTACCATTAATCTTTATCCTTGCCGTAGGTTCTTGGTAGAGACCTTGAATACACTGTATTAACTTTTCTTGGAACCCCAGTTTCCCAAGAACTTGATACAGAAATCTCCAATTCACACAGCCAAGGCTCACCAGTAACAGCTCGCAGGCCCTGCTTTTGGATCTGATCTATTATTTATAGGACCCGTCTAATGTCTTCTTGAGTCTGCCTACCTGTTAAAAAAGCTGACTGATTGGAAGTCCATCTCGTCCCCTTAAATTTCAAAGCGTAACGAACCTGTGTAGTCCGAGGAATTTTATTATAGTTTATTTCCTAGGGTGCAACTCTCCAGGTGGCGTTGTCAGGCAACCCCCCCTCCTCCCATTTTCCTTTATACCCACCATCAGAATTGTCTCCACCTCCGCCAGACCCTCCCCCTTGCCGTAGGTTCTTGGTAGAGACCTTGAATACACTGTATTAACTTTTCTTGGAACCCTAGTTTCCCAAGAACTTGATACAGAAATCTCCAATTCACACAGTCAAGGCTCACCAGTAACAACTTTTGGAGCTGATCTATTATGTATAGGACAGTCCTAGGGCTGGACGATATAGAAAAAAAGCATATCGATATAAAAAAAAGTCATATTGATCGATATCGATAATTATCAAAAAAATTTAAAACATATTTTAATTGCAGCGCTGGATGTTTTATACTCTTACTTCATGACAGACTTTTAATAAAGAACACACGAGCACTGAATTCAAATTCAAACTTTTATTCAACCACCTTTTTTAAACACAACTGAATAGTTTGTTTGTTTTTATTATTATTATTATTATTATTATTATTATTATTATTATTATTATTATTATTTATTTATTTATTTATTTATTTTAAAAAAAAATAGGCTGAGATAGGGCTCGAACGTGCGACTCGACCAGAGGTCTGAAGTTGTGGCGGTTAACAGCTCGTTTTGCACTGATTCCCTGCACTCGTTGTACAGACGAGGAAGAGCTGTGTTTGAAAAATACTTGCAGTCTGGAACTTCATATCGCGGGTCAAGAGTGGCGAGAAGCTGTTTGAAGCCAAGCTTTTCAACGGTGGTTATTGGCAGCATATCCCTCGCTATGAAGCATGTTACTACATGGGTGATGTCCTTATGGCGCTTGGACGCTTTGTCGTATTTACTGCAAGAAGTCCAGTTTGGTCTGCTTTACTTGCTTGGTGCTGGCGCTGGCAGCGGATTCCTCCGACAACGTGGAGCCGCTGGGTCTGCGTTTGCGATTGGTTGGAGGAAGAAATGACCGTAATATTAAGCTACATGATTGGCTATGATGAAAAAGGAAGTGAAACTTTTTCTATCAAACTTTTTATCCACCCCTTTTTTTCCTATCGCAGCACACGTCTATCGATCGATATATATCGTTATCGAATTATCGTCCAGCCCTAGACGGTCTCGTCTAATGTTATCTTGAGTCTGCCTACCTGTTATAAAACCTGACTGATCCTCATCTATCAAGTCCGGCATAAAACTTTCAAGTCTTTTTGAGATGATTGAAGTAAAGATCTTCTAGTCAACATTTAAGATTGAAATGGGCCTATACGATTCACAAAGTTCCTTATTTTTCCCTTCTTTTGGAATAACTGGAATGACAGCCTCTTTCCATGAGGGAGGCCGTTTGCCCTCTGTCAGAGTCAGATTAAAAGAATTTAGGAGTATCGGGGTTAATTCTTCTCCAAATGTTTTATACCACTCACTAGGAAACCCATCACTACCTGGCGCTTTGGTTGATTTTAAGCCTGCTAATGGCAGCATCTATTTCTTTTTTGGTTATACTGGAAATTAGTTCTCTATTTTGCTCATCTCCAATGGCTGGTAGGTCCAATGAGTCAAGGAATTCTTTCATCTCACAATCTTCTTTAGCCGTGAGTTGGGTATATAGATTTTCATAGTAATCTTTAAAAACCCTCTCTATTTCTTCAGGTTCAAGTAGTAGCTGTTTCGTTAATGGGTCTCTAATTTTACATATTGCATGAGAAGCTTGCTGGGCCTTTATTCCTCTTGCTTAATATTTGGTTGATTTACAGCCTGATTCATAGTGGGTCTGTTTAATGAATTTCAGCTTTTTCTCAACATCTAGCCTCAAGACATCGTCTATTTCCCTTCTGACACCGATTATTTGTTGTGACACTGTATCGTCCTTATTGCTTTTGTGTTGCTGTTCCAGAGTTGTTCATTGGTTTACCAGCTTCTTGTAACCTTCTTCTCTATGTGGCAGGTGGGTTTGCCCCCACCTTCGCGTCATCAATCACACCTGCGCCGGAGTGCAATTTTTGCGTCCCTCAGTGCGTTTACATGGTACTAGAGAAATTTGAATTATTGCCTTAGTCCGATTATGATCGGAGTTTGAGAACTCCGATTGGAATCGGAGAACTCCGATTGAGACACCCAGATAATGCGATTGGAATTCTAATTTCTCGGCCATGTATACGCCTTAGTCGGACGATTAACTGGACAACGCAAGTGCGCACGCGCCACCGCACAACTACGTCGTCTAACAAAACAGACGGCGTGAAACAACCAGCAAACGCGAATAAGAATGTTGACATTTGGAGAGAGGATGAGACCGGGGCGATGCTTTCTCTTCTAAAAGAGATGGACATATTAAAATAACACACAACAGAGACCTTTTTTAAAAGGGTAGCGCAGCAAATGCAGGGCTCCGGCTTTGCGCAGCCCTGAACAAATACGTATTTGTTCGTATTTATATTTCTACCTTTTCGTTCACATTTTTTGTAAGTTAGAAGAATTTCAACTTGTAAATAAAAGCACAGCAAAGAGATGTTTTTCTGATTTGTTTTCATTTCGATAATTTCGCTGTTATTCTGCTGGAAACGGCACAAGCTTCCTCCACGGTCGGCTCTTTAATGAGCGTGTGTATAACTGAAGACACCGTTCCTTTGCAAAACCTGTACACAAACTCTCCCACCAGTCTGCGCAGAACCCGCATCCAACAAGAACGAGAGTTTGGGGTCCGTGGCGACGGCACAAAGCGTAGCATCGAAGACATTGTGTTGTTGTAGCCCTCCAACAGCAACACAACAACACAACGCGGACACTTTTCCTTTGATTTTGGTTTATTTGGTTTAGACAATTCAGTTTGTCTGTTTCTTTTGTTAGCGTAACCACTTTCTTTGGTTGGTTTTCTTTTCTTTGTTTTGTTGTGAAATTTTGGTGAAACTTTGGGTTTTCTATTGAGTCGCGATTTTGTTATAGTTTGATTTCCTTTTTTAGTTCATTAATATCTTGTTCCCCAGTGATCGTTACCTTTTTGTTTTGGGTTTTGGTCCTGTGTGTGTGTGTGTGTGTGTGTGTGTGTGTGTGTGTGTGTGTGTGTGTGTGTGTGTGTGTGTGTGTGTGTGTGTGTGTGTGTGTGTGTGTGTGTGTGTGTGCGCGAAGAATAAATAAGGAGTTGGCATAGCGTGAATTTTGGCTTGTAGTGATTCCCTTAGCTTTGTTTATTCCCTTTTTTGAGTTTTCTTTGGTTTCTTTGGCCCTGTTCCCCTTATTTTCTTATGTTGAACAGTCTTTTTGGTATGGTTCTTATTTCTTTGACACTCAGGCAGCTAAACTTGGTCTATTTTAAATTGTTGTCAAATAAAGCTGTTTCATTGGAAGTCTGTCTCGTCCTCTTAAATTTCAAAGCGTAACGAACCTGTGTAGCCCGTGGAATTTTATTATAGTTTATTTCCTGGGGTGCAACTCCCCAGGTGGCGTTGTCAGGCAACCCCCCCCACCACCACCCCAATTTTTCGCCACATCTAGTCTTTTTTTGATAGGCTGCCCTCGCTATTAACCTCCCTCTCATCACAGCTTTAATTGTGTCCCACAGTATGGTAGTGTCTACTGGACTATCTATGTTCTCCTCCATAGAGCATTTAATCTCTTTCTTAACCTCCTCCAGTGTTTTTGGATTATTTAGCATACCCACATTTAATCTCCAAAGTGTGTTTTTCTTCCTCTTATTTAGACAAATAATAAGGTAATTAATACTGTGTCAGTACAAGTCAGTCGTTCCTATTTTACATTCCTCTATTCTGTATCTGTCTGTAATGTTAATAAAAAAAATAGTCCTCTGTAACGGGTGGAGGTCCCTCCAAACATCAAACATCCCTAGTTCGGCTAGAGAGACGTTGACAAGTTTCGACAGGCGGGTCTGACTTCTGTTGCCATGAGTTGTGTCGAGTTTAGCTTTTAAATCATGTTGAAATCCCCTGCACATATTAGGATTCCTTCACTTTCCACAGCTATGATCTCAAACAGTGATTTCAAAAAGCACTTGTCCAACCCTGGACCAAAGTAACTGAGTTATCATCCAATTTCCCTTTGACTATTACATATCTCCCTTCTTTGTCATTTATTTTTTTAACAACTTCAAAACTGATAGAATTAGAGATTAATATTGTGACACCTCTCTTTGGGCCTTTCCTGAACAAGCTAAAAAAAACATTTCTATATCCAAATCTTTTCAGTGTGTCGTGCTCTTGTTGAGAGAGATGTGTTTCCTGTAGATCAGGCATGGCGAAACTACGGCGTGTCTCTGTCCGGCCTGCGTGAAGGCAGTCAAAAATCTAACCTAACTTAGAAATGACACTTGAACCTGCAATGAGTATTTTAGTCGTTCTAAATGAGTCCAACGTTAGAAAAAAAGGAGCGACCCGGACTTCCCACAGTCTCTTTTCTATTAACATGGGAATTCAATTTTAATAATTTGTCAACTAAAAACACCGGACATACTAGAACATCCCTACCAGCTTTCTTCCCTGTATTCTCTGAATTTAATCAAAGAATCTTTGAAACTCTTGTAGCTTTTCTCTGGCTCGTGTCGCTGCTGATGCGTAGCCCCTCCAGGATCCCTCCTTGCACTGCCACTCCGTCGTAGTGCGGGGCACCGAGTGCCGCAGGCCCCTCCGCACCCGTCGCCACCGCCGTCTTCTCCGCCAGGCCGCGTCTCGCCAATTCCTCCTTTACCTCCTCTGCGCTGTTGTAGGTTCGAGTTCCCGTATCCCAGTGGGTCCTCATCTTGGTGAATGGCGTCTGGAAGCGGATGCCCTTCTCCTTCAGGATTCTTTTAGCAGTGTTGTACTCCTTTCTCTTTTGGACCATCTCTGTCGCGTAATCGTGATGGAATGACGGTACTTTATTCCCCAGTTCTATTTTCTTTGTCCATAGCTCTCTCAGGACCCTCTCTTTGGTAGTAAATTCCAGAAAGTTAACAATGATGGGTCTCGGTTGGGCACCGTCCGCTGGCTTCTGTGCAAATGAGCGGTGTGCTCTCTGAATTTGGAAATTAAAATCTGCTGGCAGGTGCAGTTCGCTTTTCAGCAGGTCTTCCACAAACTTGGCCACAGATTCTCCCTCCTCTCCTTCAGTGACTCCATAGATACGTAGGTTGTTTCTCCTCGGCCTGGACTCCAGGTCAGTTAACTTGTCCTGAAGAGCTTTTTGTTCTGTGATATGACCAGAGCGTCATTAGCTTCCTGTGCCCAACGTTCTAGCTTTTCAATCCGCGACTCAGCCTCGTTGATCTTGCCGGTCTGGAGCTCCTGTTCGGTGACGACTTTCGCAAGTTGTTGATTTATTTCGTCTTTGAAGTCGTCCAAGTCTTTTTCCACGTCGTTCCTCAGTGTTTCTCCAAACGTGTGAAGGACTTCTTTTGATTCCGTTTTTAAATCCCGTATCTCCTTGCTAATAATTTCTATGTCCGAGCCCTTTTTCGCGTCGTTAGTCACGAGGAGTTCGTTTCGCCATCTCCCTCTGTTTCAGAGCAAGCTGGTAGTTTCGCCATATTGTCTGTTACCGTGTTTCTGTTTTGGTTGAATCGAGTTTTCCTTCCCATTCCAACGTTCCCCTGATCACTTTGTAGTTAATATGATATCTGACAATAGTCATTCAAGTTTTCGGGGAGTTTTTACCCTAGACGGTCGAGAGCCCTGGTGTCACGCAGTCTACCGCTTTATGGCCAAACCAGAAGTCCCTTCCCTCTAGCCTTTTCAAGGGGGAGGTGGCTAGACTCGGCTCTTGTGGGACGAGAAGCAGAAGGCCTGTCCGATCGGGGGGGAAGATGAGATGACATTTTTGTGGGTCAACACAAACTCATCTGCGAGGACAGCAGCCTTGGACAATGACAACACTTTCTGTTCATTCAAGAACATTACCACCTTCTCTGGCAAAGAGTCTTTAAAATCTTCTAAAAGAACGAGCTCACGGAGTGACTCAAAGTCATTTTTGACATCATTAGCTGCACACCATTTATCAAAGAGGTTGCTTTTCTCCCATGCAAACTCGACAAAGATTTGACCACTAGATTTTCTATGGTTCCTAAATTTTTGCCAGTAGGGCTCAGGAACAAGCTCATAAGCAGGAGAAATTGCTTCCTTTACAACATCATATTGCAGGCTGTCTTCTAAGAAAAGAGCAGACACCAACTCCTGTTCTTTTCCCACCCGCTTGCATTGGAGAAGGACAGGCCACATGTCTCTTGGCCAGTTGAGTGGCGAAGCTATTCGCTCCAAGGCACTGAATTATGAATTCTGTACCTACCTACAACCCCCCCTTCCGTGGCCCGCCGACTCGATGCAGGTCTGTCATGTGGCCCGTTGCTAAAAAAGTTTGCCCACCCTCTATACAGACAGTGAGTTGGAGCAAGCTCGTAAGCACTACTTCCAGATGGCCCGCACTGCCAGTGAGGGGAAATGTGTCATGTTCAAAGAGCTGAGATGCAGGCTGGTGAGAAACACTGTCACCAGCATGATTTCTATCTTGAGAGCCAGTCAGCAAGGAGAGGGGGTCCGGTACCCTTCTAAGCATGAAGTCACTGCAATGGCTAAAAGACTAGTGGAGTATTATCCCATGCTGAAGGATTAAGACAAAACAATGAAACATGTAAGTGATTATATTATTTTGCGCACTTTTTGTGAAAAAAGTGTGAAGATTTTGAAGCGTGTGGTTATTTTTGGCTGATACTTTTTTTTTATCTGTGCATGTTCACTTTCCATCTTTATTTGTTCTTTCAATGAGTGAAATTTTATTTACCACAGGCGAGCACTTACAAGAATCTTCACAAGAGATTCACCAGAGAGGGGCCACAAGAAGAAAAGGCATCGCATTGACTTCTCAGCAAGTGACCAAGAAGAAGATCATGATGCAGACTCAATTGGTGGATCAACAATTATTTTGTGTCACACACCAGGGCGCAGTTCTGATAATGGCCACACTTCACGTAAGTAGAAACATGTCCATTTTAATAATAATGATAATGAATGAAAGCTAGGCAATGTTTTGATAGTTTTGGATATCATGATATATCACAGGCATTTTTACATTTGAATTGTCATTTGATATATTTTGATGCTCCAAACAATTTCATCCATTTGACTGATTTACTGATTTGTCTCCTCCATTTCATCAGCCAAAGATGGTCTGACAGCACAGGCCAGACATTATCAGACCCTGCAGGAGCTGTACAAGAAACCAAAACCCAACCAAGATGCTGTCTCCCAAATTCTTGACCTGCAGTTTCAAGCAAGAAGATCCTTCATTGATAGTGATGTTCTGAAAGAACAGGACAAGGCCAACAAAGATCCTGGATGCATATCCATGTGTCAAGGATCTTTATCGTGTAAGTGATTAACTTGTTTTGGTTTATGATGAAAAGCAAGCATTTTTGCAGATTTTAACATTGACTTGCATTATAGGCGATGAATGAGCTGCGGCGCATTCTGGATAAGGGCAACAGAAAATTCATTGATGAACTAAAAAAAGAGATGGGAAGACTTCTGCACCAATGTGTAATTTTATGGTGTTTGGAAAAAAAATGAAGTGATGAAGCCACGCATAACGCTGGTTGTAGTTCAGTAGAGTCATTTTGCTGTGTCTCTAATTGACTGTGTAGCTGTTTCCTTGGACATAGGATGGTTTATGTTGCGCTGAATGAATAGATGCAGAATGGTAATACTCTTCATGCTGAAAAAATAAGATTTTTTTTGTGATCAACACAAACCTAATAAGACTCATTTTTAGGAAGACTAACTTTGAACTCAAAGTTGATTTGTTCTATTCCAGTGGAATATTCCATCGCGCTGCTCAGGGCACTCCCCACACTCTTTCCTTCACCAAGTCCACCACCGAAGAAGCTGGGACATGCCAGTGAGGCACTGCTTCATGTCATTCAGGTGAAAGTTTGTTTGCATTTTCTCACATTCAACACTTCATAGTTCCATGCATGGATGTGACGTTTCCTTCTTCTTTTTCTTTAGCCAACAGAAGATCCCACAATGTACTCGCAGAAAAGGTCTTTCTGCACCCCTGTGTTGCTGTTTGATGGGACCCGCTGTCTCATCTGTTTTGGAGCCACTCCCGCCACCACGCTTGCCAAGGAAGACTTGAGTGACGGTCTGCGTCATCTGATGGGTTACTACTATGCCCTGCACCTCACATATCCAAAAGTGTGTGGCAACCCTTCTCTCTGTCATTCAGACAGAAGTGCTACAGGACACTATCCATGAGTGAGACACCACAGCCTCATACAAAAAAGACCATGGCAGAATGGAAAGATTTTATTGGGGAGTAGAGCTGTGTACTAGGCATAGGTAGTGATACACTCCCCTGGTAGTTGTAACTTGAGGGTGGGTGGGAGTCTGTTGGAACAAACATGTTATCAGTGGTGATAGGAACACTATATGCTGTCCCCATACTGTTTTTTTTTTTGTGTAACTGTGTGTCAGGGAATCTGAATCAATGTTCAATAATGATGACGGTGAATATTGTAACAACACAACATTACTTGCGTTCTAGAAATGATTGCTTGAAATTGTTTTAAGATGCAATGCCTTAGTGACATTTTTATTACAAGGCAGTGAAGGCACTGTCAGCAATTTAAGTGAATAAATAGTTGTTGACAATATTAATTCTGTTTGCTGAATTTTTTTTTTTTTTGGGGGGGGGGGGAGTGGGCGTAGGGGGGGTGGATGCTTTGTCTCATTTTGAGAAAAAAAAAGCTAATATTGTGAACACTTAAATTAAGAAGAATTGTACTGTTAGTAGGTCTGGTTTTAAGATCTTTTCATTCAAATTAAGAAAGAAGCAAACGTGAAAAAAGAATTGAGAAGCTAGTATCAAGTTTATTTGACTTAGTACAGTCCTTGGAATGAGTGCTTTACTGTTTATTTCAAGAGTTTTTCCATTCTTCAAATGCCTAGATATATCGTCTTATTTTAAGAAATCTTACCAAGTCTAAATATCTTACTGCATTGGCAGATAATTTGACTTGTTTCTAGCCTGTTCTTTCTCAATTTAAGTGTTTATTTCTTAGATATATTTTGCAGTGTGTGGACACCGAGGGGAGCTCTAGAATTGGCTCATTCAACCGACCAACGAGCCAATCAGCAGCGGCGTCACAGGCCCTCCTCCTTCTTTGTTCTCTCTCTCACTTTGACTTCGGCACTGGACAGCCAGGTTTGTGGAGGGAAGGTTGGAACAAGGTAAGGACGGGGTACCCCATACATTCATGTACATAGAGTCACTAAGTCTTAAACTCACCAGGTTTGTATCGCTTATCGATAACCCTAATGCCATACAAGTCTATGAGGGTCAAAGGTCAACTTTGTCCTAGGGACATGGAGCCACTTTCAGGTTCATCAGGACCCTCCTGGACACACCCACGCCAAATTTGGGGCTTCTAGCCCATGAGGAACCCCGAAACCCTCACTCTAATTCCAGCCTTATCGCTAAACCCTAATGCAGTGCAAGTCTATGAAGGTCAAAGCTCAACTTTGTCTGAGAGACATCAAGTGTTTTTTTCATGAATCATTCATCAATGTTAAGAGTTTGCTTTGTGGAGAATTCACAATAAAAATACATTGACACTGTCAAGATGGACTCAAGCACTATTATTGAACTATACAAGCGCTGCGCAAAGGAGGCCCATTTGTTTTTGTTTTTTTTCAGGGGGCCCAAAATTCCTGGCGGCGCCCCTGAGCGGGCATCTCCAGCACTAAGGCAGTGGAGCTGCCGGCCACGAGAGAAGAATTAACCAGTCCTTTGAAACCATTTGTTTGGTCTAGTGAGTGGCAACAGTCCTTTGAGGATCTTAAGTGCCTTCTCAGCTGTAACTCTGTCGTGTCTGCTCCAAATTTTTCCTCATTGGCTAGAAGCCCCAAATCTAGCGTGGGCGCTTCTTGGGGGCTCCTGATGAAAAAGCAAGTGGCCCCATGTCTCTAGGACAAAGTTGAAAATTCACCCCATAGACTTGCATTGAATTAGGGTTAACAATAAGGCTGAAACTAGGGTTAGGGTTAGGGTTAGGGTTAGCTGAAATAAGGGTTAGGGTTTCGGGTTCCTCAAGGACTAGAAGCCCCAAATTTGGTGTGGGCGCTTCTTGGGGGCTCCTGATGAAAAAGCAAGTGGCCCCATGTCTCTAGGACAAAGTTGAAAATTCACCCCATAGACTTGCATTGAATTAGGGTTAACAATAAGGCTGAAACTAGGGTTAGGGTTAGTTGAAATTAGGGTTAGGGTTTCGGGGTTCCTCAAGTACGAGAAGCCCCAAATTTGGTGTGGGTGCTTCTTGGGGGCTCCTGATGAAAAAGCAAGTGGCCCCATATCTGTAGGACAAAGTTGAAATTTCGCCCCATAGACTTGTATGGCATTAGGGTTAGGGTCCAAGAGTACACATACACATTTTCTTTTGCTTTATTGATTTAAGCTCATCATCTCCAGCTGCAAAGGTACAGAAACCTTTCTGTGTTTTGATGTCGTGTGTGAGAAAACATCACTTTTTTCTGTAAACTTGTGTTATCATTGTCCTTCATTGAAAATGACACAATCTTTCATTTCATTGTTCAGATGCCGAACACCAAGGCATTCCGTCGCTCTCTGGCCATGAAATGACGCCTGGAGCAAAAACGGGATTGGACACCTTTTCCACCTCGGAAGGACTTTGAACGTCGTGAGTACTTCCACGTTCATGATTTCATGTTCTGCCTGTGTTGTTATGTTGTATTCCAAATAAATCTTACAAAAACATATTTAGATTTTTCTTTTTTGTCAATTTACACAGGGCTCGGTACTGGTCAGCGACCTGGGTGCGAAGATGGCCCGTTTTGCTCCTGACTGACAAAACAGTGCAAGTTCGTTCTTAAGGCCCAGCAACCAGACAAGAAGGTATGGGTCGTGATTTTGTCAAGCCACGAGTTTCTTTATGTTTTTGTTCTGGTGGTGGGAGACTCACATCTCTGTCCACTTGTGGATGGTTTTGTGTTCTCGCCCCGGGCAACAACCTTGAACACGGGCTTGTAACAGAGTGCCCAGGATTTTGCTGCGCTACTGGCAACTGTGTTGGACCGCTGGCCCAAGGTTTGTTTATCTGCTGTGACAAACAAATTTGAACACATGAATGTCATCGGTTCTGCATGGTTCTTTTCATCAAGGCGAAACCGGTCACGGTTTAAAATTCCAGCACCAGCTGGCAACAGTGAGTCACTTCAGAAGAGCAAAACTCCTCACTTTGACATGGATAATTCTGACGTAGAGTTTGTCAGTGCTGTGACCAATGAAGAGTGTAACTTCTCTCCCATTGATGTTGATGTTTGTTTAGACCTTAGCAAAAACTTGAAGATTCATTTGGACCGTGCGAGTTTTCCAATTTCTGATTGCAATGGCCCATTAGGTTCGCCGTGTACAAATGAGAATGTAGAGGCTGATGGAAACTGCTTCTTCAGAGCCATCAGTCAAGCTGGGACTGGTTTATAGACACAGAAGTGGAAATTCAGGTTGCAGCAGATTGTTTACGATTAGATGTGTACACTTTTATCGATGGTCATGGGTTGAAGTACAGCTCTTGCAAGAAACAATTCTCACATTGTATATATTTATGGATGTATTTGTTTTATATGGAAGCAGTTACCATAATCCAAATTAAAATAAGAATATAATAACAGAAATGCTTTTTCATTTTAAGAACGAAGCTGCATTATTTGACTCATAATTAAAATGGTTAATAAGTCATTCAATCTGCATTTTCATTTTCTTCTTCAAGACTGCTCATTCTTGTACTTAATTCAAATGAAGGAAAACACATTTGAGATTTAATTTTCAAAACATGCACCAGCAAAGAGTTACCAAAATTCAATATGAAATGTAAAATTCAAAAATGAAAAAGCAATAGCAGAATGCTTTTTCATTTTAAGAACAAAGCTGCATTATTTGACTCATAATTAAAATCATTAATAAATATTGCTATATGCATTTTCATTTTCTTATTCGTGTCGCACCTTTTATGACACAATCAAAAAGAAAACTGAGGGCATTGCTTTTTATTTTTCGTGGTCCTGCCCTGCACAAGAGTTACCACGACTCGAAAACGAAATCGCAATCTCAAAGTAAGCGCGCGGCGCAGGAAAGTGACGTCAGCAGCTCTCCACCTCCGCTGTGGGTATGGCGGTATGACGCCAAGTGTCATTTGCCTCCTGTTATGTGTAAATTCTAATGTTTGTGAATTTAATAAATGTATATATATACTGTATATTTAAAAAAACAAAACAAAACAAAAAAAAGGTATAGCGGTATGACACCACTTTGCCATCGTTACTTTTCACGTCATTGAAGTTGCCGGTAAACAAGATTTAAATCGCCGAAAAACGTGGACCACTGACGGATCTCGTTGGTCGGACAGATTTGAGCATGGCGCACATTGACACAATTGTTCAAACCCTGCTGGATTTAGCTTCCCAGGTGGAGTTGAATAGTGTATCTGAATCTGATGCTCGGGCGAGTTGAGCAGGTATTCTGCCGTCCCAGATACGGACGCAAACAAGGTTGCCCTAGCCAACCTGTTGTCAGTTATGGAACACCTTGATGCACCATCACAACATCAAAGCTAAAGCTATTTGTTACATGGGTGGAGTAACAGCTGTTCGGCGTCGGCCACCAGTCCATCCGTCGCAGGATGCGATGCAACAGATCAATCCGTCGACTGGTGGCAGATGCTGGTGCGAGATCTGTCAGTGGTCCACGTTTTTCGCCGATTTAAATCTCGATTACCGGCAACTTCAATGACGTGAAATAAGTAACGATGGCAAAGTGGTGTCATACCGCCATACCTTTTTTTTCTTTTCTTTTCTTTTTAAATAAAAAAAAAAAAAAAAATATATGTATATATATATGTATATATATATATATATATATATATATATATAGGTATATATATATATATATATATATATATATATATATGTATATATATATATATGTATATATATATATATATATATATAGATATAGGTATATATATATATATATATATATATATATATATATATATATATATATATGTATATAGATATATATATCTTTATTAAATTCACAAACATTACAATTTACACATGACAGGAGGCAAATGACACTTGGCGTCATACCGCCATACCCACAGCGGAGGTGGAGAGCTGCTGACGTCACTTTCCTGCGCCGCGCGCTTACTTTGAGATTGCGATTTCGTTTTCGAGTTTTGGTAACTCTTGTGCAGGGCAGGACCACGAAAATTAAAAAGCAATGCCCTCAGTTTTCTTTTTGATTGTGTCATAAAAGGTGCGACAAATGCATATAGCAATATTTATTAATGATTTTAATTATGAGTCAAATAATGCAGTTTCATTCTTAAAATGAAAAAGCATTCTGCTATTGCTTTTTCATTTTTGAATTTTACATTTCATATTGAATTTTGGTAACTCTTTGCTGGTGCATGTTTTGAAAATTAAATCTCAAATGTGTTTTCCTTCATTTGAATTAAGTACAAGAATGAGCAGTCATGAATAAGAAAATGAAAATGCAGTTTGGATTATTTATTAACAATTTTTTTTATGAGTCAAATAATGCAGCCACGTTCTTAAAATGAAAAAGCATTTCTGCTGTTGCTTTTTCATTTGGATTATGGTAACTGTCTGCTTCCACACTCCACTGGTTCTGCACATTAGTATAAATAGAGTGATTCTCTATCATGACATCACAGGACGGCGGCACACTGACTCATTCCATGAACCTGGACACTGATGATCCAGACTTTGGACCAGATGAGCCAACAGGCCACAGTGGAAACGGGTCAGAACATGGGACTGGCTGCTGAAAGTATACAGGTAGGTGGCGCTGTCATCCCAAGTTGTGTGGTGTGGAGGATCGGGGCCAAAGTTCCAGATGCTCACAGATGTGACTCTGGATTCAGGAGGAGTGTTTGAAGGCTGGACTCCCAACAGTGATTGGCTGCTGAGGACCTCTCAATCACAATCAGGTTTTTTAGTGGCTGTGAGATTGAAAGTGAGATTGCATTGTCCAGGGAGGAGGACAGCAGTCAGTCATGTTTCACCTCCAGTCAACACGCAGTGGTTCACATGAAGGTCCAAGAGGCCTACAGACCTACACAGAGTCTGGATGTGGCAGCACAGTGGCATCATTGTCTTTGTTGTGTTGTTTGGTCATTGTGATCCAATGTAATGTGAGAGAAGGACGAGTGCAGTTCTATTGGAGTGAGTTGCTTACAAATACAGATCGCAATATTTCTATCCCAATTGTTAAGTGGGAAAGAGACCTGTCTCTCCAGCCTCACTCTAATTTCTGGAGAACAATCTGCCTGAACACCTTTTCACTGATAAAACAACCTATTCTACAATTAATACATTTTAAAGTACTCCACAGGATCCACTCCACCGGGCAGCGGATGTTTCAGATGGGCATGACCGCCTCTCAGACCTGCTCACACTGCACAGTTAATGTCCCAGATAATTACCTACACGCTGTATGGCATTGCCCACCAGTAAATAAATTCTGGCACGTA
The DNA here is from genome assembly GCF_046127955.1 of Nelusetta ayraudi. Taxonomy (NCBI): domain Eukaryota; kingdom Metazoa; phylum Chordata; class Actinopteri; order Tetraodontiformes; family Monacanthidae; genus Nelusetta; species Nelusetta ayraudi. Next base: position 300,203 of record NW_027466097.1, read on the forward strand.
GTATGCAATGATCTATCAGCACAGGTTGGTTACAACATCACAGCCACTCCTTCTTTTTGTCTCTTAGGGGACCTCAGTGATATCAAATCAGATAAGGCAGAATCTCGCATGCTGATCACCTCCTTATCTATCGCTAAGAAAACAATCCTCACAAACTGGAAAACAAAACAACACCTGCACATTGCACAATATAGCAACTTACTGTTAGACCACACTTCCTTGGTAGGAATGTCTGCTTCATCCTATAACTAACTAGTAATCAATCAATAGCTGAGGCTGCTGGTTGATGTGGGCAGCTGTGGTCGTGCTGCCGCGGACCGGGTGCGGTCTGGGGGGGGGCGTGGGAGGTTCGGCTGCTTTGCGGGTTGGTGGGGGGTCGGGGGTTGGGTGGGTGGTGCTCCGGGGGTGGTGCTCCGGGGGGGGGGGTCCCTGGCTCTGGTCTGGGGGCCCCCTTGTTGGTGGGAGGGCTGGTCCGTCCCTGTGTCTGGGGACTGGCGCTGGATCGTACGCGGTGGGGTCGCATGCCTGGGGTGGGGCTGCGCGTTTGCCGGCTACCGCTCCTGTGTGCCCGGGTGGTGCGGTCCCCCTTTGGCTCCTGGATCCCTGTGGTGTCCCCGGCCCCGATGTCGCTGAGGGGGCGCCCTGACCGGGAGTCCCCCCTGGTCACATAATAGGTGTTTTTTTTTAATTTTTAATTTTTTTTTTTTTTTTCCCTAAATTTTTTATTTATTTATTTATTTTTTTCTGTTTCGGGGGATTTGTGTCTTGGGTGGTCGCTGCCCGGCCTTCTGGCCTTAAGACCCTCTCCAATCTTAATAGCATTATAGACACTTAGGGCCTGGGGGGGTGGTTCGTGCACTGTGGCCGCCGCCCTGCTCAGCAGCAGTGTGGTTGCCCCAGGGCCTTACCACCCTTCCATTTTAAACGCACCATAGTTCAACACACCAGCAAGTTCACATATACACACACTGACACCCCTACACACAGTGGGGTCGGCCTGCTAGCGGGGGCGGGATCCGGCATCTTTCCCACTCTGGATGGGCCCTGTGCAGTCTGGTGCCCCAGGGGTGCGAGACCGGCTGGGCCTATGGGGACCTCGCCACTTGCGGCGATGCGCCATACTGGGTCCGTGGGGGGGGGCATCTGGGTGCCCGGGCCTGCCTTGGGTACCGATCCTCCCGGTGGGTGAAGGGGCTGGGTCCTGTCATGGGGATGAGTCCCTTCTCGCTTGCCCTGGGGGGCCCCGTCCGGAGGACGGGCTCTGCTGCCTGTCCGCCCTGGGTGGTGTCCCTTCTCCTTGGGGTATCTGCCTCCCTGTCATCTTGCCCTGGCTCCTCGTGGGGCGGGTGCCCTCCGGTCCGGGGGCCTGCTGCTCCGGGCCTCTTCCTGGCCGGCATTGCGGCGGGTGTGCCGTGTCCGGGCCCCCCCGCCCTGGGCTCGTCGCTGGCGTGGGGCGGTTGCGGCCTCGGAGGCCGCACTAATTGGCAGCCTACTTCCAGTGACGTACTTAAACACACCCACTCCCACATTCAGGTACACACACCACCACATCCACACACACACACATACACACACACACACACGCACACGCACACACACACACACACACACACACACACACACACACACACACACACACACAGGAGCAGCAGCTCGAATTGGCTGAGAGCTAAATATCTTCTTATCTTACTGGGTGTAAAATGAATCTGTCCATTTTTTAAATGTCGAAATTTAACATTTGGTTTCTATTTTTTCAGATATTATTTCTGTCAAATTCATTTGAATCAACAGAAGAAGAAAATCAGTGTGTAGTTCAAACTTTGTGCGTCTTTGTGTTCAGTTTTTCTGCTGTAGTTGTGCTTTTCTTTTCATTCCAGATGAATTCCACTCAATTTCCTTTTCAAACCTTGTAGGTGTTGAGTGAGCTGCAGCGCCCCCTGGCTACAAGTTTCATACTGTGACTCTGCCGACTAAGGTAAAAAACCAACAAACTCTGACACTTTGCTGAGGACCTCCTGGAGGAGCTGAAGGTGCAGAACCTTCTCAGGCCTCTCTGAGGAGGAACTTGCGGCTGTCGGTCCTCTGCTGCCCCCTGCTGGTCACGCAGGCCTCTTACACCTCCGTTTGTCTGTTCAGCACATATTACATTTTTTAATGGCTCTATAAACGTCACTGATGAGACGATTTTATGATTCCTGCAGTTAAATTTTTTAAATTCCAAATCTGCAAAAACCTTCTGATCAATGAAGACAGAGTTGATTAAAATGATTTCAAAATTGACCCGTTTGAGAAAAGCTGCACTGTGGCATTGTTTGCATGTTGTTTTAGCTCTCAGTGGCTTCATTTTGCATTTTTCTTAAATGCTTCGTTTAGTGGTCCATTGTGGTCAATGGGACACTGAACATCCGATTTGTGTGCCCGAGTTTTAAGAGGATCAGGTGCGGACATTTTAGCATTTAAATTATTATGGCTTATTAGCATAGGTACGTAGTACCTCACCTGTCCGTTCTTTTTACAGTGCTTCCTGAACACCTCACCGGCACACTACAGCCGCCTGCTAGCACAAAGCTGCGCAGAGCCTCCTCGTTGTTCTCCTCACCTGGAGGACGCTTGGTGATCAAGACCGTTGGCCCAAAACTCGGTCCTATAAGATAAGTGCAGGAACACTGCCGCTTCGCCCGCACTTGATTGTGCTAGCCGCCCCGTACAGACGGTGGACGGTGCATGTTGCTTCCGTCCCGCCTTGGTTTTACTTGTTGTTTTTCCGTTCTCGTTGTGTTTTTCTTTGTTTGCTTACGTCGCCACTGCTGACCCTCAGACAGCAGACGTTACACTATCAAGTCGCCGGTCCAGCTACAGTGGTGTGCGTGCGTGTATGCGTGTGCGTGGTTGGTGGGAACTTGGTTGGTGTGTGTGTGTGTGTGTGTGTGTGTGTGTGTGTGTGTGTGTGTGTGTGTGTGTGTGTGTGTGTGTGTGTGTGTGTGTGTGTGTGTGTGTGTGTGTGTGTAATTGCATTGTTTGTTTGTTTTTCTTGCTATTTCAGTACATGTGACAGATTTTAGGGAACTTTTAGTAACCAACTGTTTATCTTTTCTTTTGTAGTCGCTGAGAGCTGCTGGTGGTGGAGGTGTCCCGGGTGGTGGGCCCCTTCGCGTGCTGTAACCTGGGATTGTGGTTGTTTTCTTCTTTTTTTTTGCACTTCACTTTCTTTCCAGGTGTGTCACGTGTGAGTGGGGTGTTCCTTGTTTTCTTTGGTTCCTCCCCCGTTTGGCCCCCTCATCGGTAAGCCTCAGTTTCTACACCAAGAATAAGGAGCTCAGTAGCTCCGTTTTAAGTGTTGGTCTGTTTGTTCCTTTTATTTTTAAATGTTGAATAAAAGTTGGTTTGATATTTTAAACATTCTGAACCACGTCTCCTACTCCTTCCTCGTAGAACTTACCTGTGTGCCTAATTATTACTTTTGTGTTTAGTAGAACTCCCTGGGTGAAATTCCCAGGGTGGCGTTGTCGGTTCCTTTTCATTTTGTTAAATTCCCAATATTAAATCTTGCTTTATCAGATAGCCATAACCACTCTCATCGCCACAGGATATTTGAGTCAACTGAGTCAAACTGTCGTGTCTACTTCCCAGTCTCAATAAACATGTTCACTACTGTGGCATATCGGACTTTCCCGCCGCGAGTCGCTCGTCAACATACTGCTGTGAAAGAGGGGTGACGTCACAGAACGCGACGTGCATTTAGGTGCTGCTGCGTAAAACTAAAAGATATTCCTGGGCAAATATTCATTTGACAGACGTAAACGAAGTGAAATATGACTTCAATTTAAGTTTGTTTTAGTTTGTTTTTATAAACACACAAAAAAGTTTGAGTTAGTTATCGTTTTTGAAAAAAGTTCTTGACTTCTACTTTAGAGATATTGATGACGAGTTGTTGTATATAAACGGTGTGACTATGTGGTTCGGCAAGCGGTGGTGCTGTCTGTACATAGCTTAGCAAACGGCTAGCGCTAGCACCCCCTTTCAATGCCCGAGTGAAAAGATCCACACGGAGTGTTATGACCCACGGGTGGGTCTAGGTGCCTCTATCTTTGTGTCTGTGTGTGTGTCTGACAGTGGATGACGCCTTGCAGGTGCGGTCCTGGATGTCGGCTGCTGATTGGACGCGCCACGGCTGACAAGGAGGAGCAGTCGAGCCAGCCTGATGGTCATCCCTCCTCCGCTCCCAACTCTGCAGTTAGTCACTTCTGAAATTGTGTTAGAGCACGCAGCCGTAGGTAGTGATGGCCGATCGAGGCTTTGTTGAAGCTTCGACACTTGTTTCAAAAAATGGTTCATTACTCGAGGCTTCAATGACACAGTGCTCGAGGAGGTCATCTAGTGCTCAATAAAATGAAGTGCAATGGAAACGTGTTCATTGTTTCATCGATTGTTTGGGATTTGATTCACCATGCATTTTTGTTGGACAACACTACATGCTTGTATGGTTCAATGCTGACACAATAAAATAAAAATGAAAAATAAAGACAATGTCTCTTTTTTGGCACGACTGATTGTAGTAGACTATAGCTCTTATACGTAGCCTGACAGTTTGTGCAATGAATTATATTATATCCTAAAACAAGACTAAATAGCCCATAGTTTAAAGATATGTTCAATAGTAAGTGTTCAGTGGGTCAGATGTCAAATGTGATCTATTTAAAATGTAGAATAGATGAGCTAAATAACACATATATAATACACATTGATGGGAATTGAACCGTCGCCTCAGTCTTGCAAGTCCAAGATTGTCATAATGTACCACAAACCCAAATCACACTCCCTTTTTTTCATCTAAGCTGTTTGAGTAGCGTTAGCACACCGTGATTCCTCATCAACTACAGGCCTACACTTCAAATAATTATGAGAAAAATCCAACGTAAAGAGAGCACTTCCATTCGGATTTAGTCAACATGAAATTTCGTCCTCTACTGACACCTGCTGGTCAAATTGAATAGTTGCAAATATTGTGAAGAAGTTGTCATCTAATTCTAATCCTAAACAATATGGCCATTCCAAGTGAAGTATTAAGACAATTAATCAGGTTTGTACTGCTTGATTGAACACATTCATCCCGTTCCAGTGCACTAAAACCCACTTCCCTTCAGGACCGTGTCAGCGAAGCCAAAACTTCCTTGAGTGACGCTGTTTCCCAGCATGCAATGCAAGCTAGCGATTCACAATACTATTTCATCACAAACATGGATGTAAAAAATAAAAAGGGAAAAAGGGGAAAATGAAACTTCAGGAACAGCAACCATTGCAATACAAGCAGAACTGGGCCGAAGTTTTATATTATGTACACCATAATACAGCCTTCTGGTGGACAAGCCATACTATTTAAGCCGTGTCCTCCTATGGCACTTCCGTGGGTGGAAGCACATGGTAGAGGTCACGTGCTGGTTGTGCGTCACCCCTCGGGGCCCTCGCAGGGGATCTGCAGGGCATGTGATTCAGGTGAGTAAATGGAAAATATGGATCAATGTATTCAGTCGTAACATGAGAAGCTTGCTGGCTAGAATAATGCACTACATGTGGGTGTCACACTTTTTTTTTGTTTTGTATGAGCATTTAAAAAACAACAACAACATATTAATAATATGGATATTGACCATGTATGTTTTGGAGTTCAATGACAGAGGTTAATTAATATATATATATATATATATATATGTGTATATATATATATATATGTATATATATATATATATATATATATATATATATATATATATATATATATGTATATATATAGTCAGCTGCTTTCGGTTGACATATTAAATCTATTGTGATATGGAACGATAGTTCATAATGTACGTGTTACTTGCTTTGCAGATAAGGTGTACCCTATTTCTTGTGCTCGTGGTTATTTTAAAAGGCAGACAAGAACGTTGTTTGCTGTTGGAGGGCTACAACAACACTTCGATGCTACGCTTTGTGCCGTCGCTACGGACCCCAAACTCTCGTTCTTGTTGGATTCGGGTTCTTCGCAGACTGGTGGGAGAGTTTGTGTACAGGTTTTGCAAAGGAACGGTGTCTTCAGTTATACACACGCTCATTAAAGTGCTGACCGTGGAGAAAGCTGGTGCCGCTGCACGCCGTTTCCAGCAGAATAACAGCGAAATTACCAAAATAAAAACAAATCAGAAAAACATGTCTTTGCTGTGCTTTTATTTACAAAGTTAAAATTCTTCTAACTTACAAAAAATGTGAACGAAAAGGTAGAAATATAAATACGAAGGAATACGTATTTGTTCAGGGGTGCGCAAAGCCGGAGCCCTGCATTTGCTGCGCTACCCTTTTTAAAAAGGTCTCCGTTGCGCGTTATTTTAATATGTCCATCTCTTTTAGAAGAGAAAGCATCGCCCCGGTCTCATCCTCTCTCCAAATGTCAACATTCTTATTCGCGTTTGCCAGGTTGTTTCGCGCCGTCTGTTTTGTTAGACGTTGTAGTTGTGCGGTCATGAGTCGCGAGAGCGAGGCGTGGCGCATGCGCACTCGCATTGTCCAGTTAATAGTCCGATTAAGGCGTATACATGGCAGAGAAATTCGAATTCCAATCGCATTATCTGGGTGTCTCAATCGGAGTTCTCCGATTCCAATCGGAGTTCTCAAACTCCAATCATAATCGGAGTAAGGTGTTTACACGCACTTGAGTTCTCCGATCATAATCGGACTAAGGCAATAATTCAATTTTCTCTAGTGCCATGTAAAGGCACTGAATGTAGTGGTTCAGACCAGACGCGAACAGGCGCGCGGCTCGTGCCATTTATTTCAATGGAAGCGGAAGCGGAGCGCCGACGAATTTCGCGAGCGAGGCTCCAACTGGTTCACACCAGACGCGAACAGCTCCGCGACGGTCGACAAGCGCTTCTGCTCAGCTGCAGTCTTTTTTTCACTCCCACTTGAGCTTCTTTTTTTTTTTCTTTGAAAAAAAAAAAAAAAAAAAAATCATTTTCATCATCGCCCCCCCTCGCCCCGTAAGCCAGCCCGCTCCGTAGTTTACTTTCGTGTGTGTGTGTGTGTGTGTGTGTGTGTGTGTGTGTGTGTGTGTAAATAAATAGAAACACGCACTCAGGTGTCCATCTCAAGACAAGACCTCTTTCATAATGATCATTGACTGGCAACTCTAGGATCAAGTCTTCCTCTGTGTGTGTGTGTGTGTGTGTGTGTGTGTGTGTGTGTGTGTGTGTGTGTGTGTGTGTGTGTTTAATCTCTCTCGCACTCTGATACAATGTACTGACGAATATAACATACAAATATGATATATGATCGAATTTGTCATTCGTTTTTTATTTTGAAATTAGTGTATTTTGAAAATTCACCGGATTTTCTCGTTTTTATTGAGCGACTTCCTGTACTGTAGACGAGGATCGCTCGCGGCTCGCGCACGAAATAGAGCAGACGCCGAAACAACAAATGCATGCCGCGCAACCACCACATTGATTAACGTGGGCGCCGAATGGAAGCGCTCGGCGGCGCTTCGCTTCCACGTCCAGTGTGAACCGGGCGTTACGTTGCTCGGAAAAATGTGTCGCCTGATTTATTAAAAAATAAATCGGTGTTCCTTCGGCGCGCTTGGGAAACTCTGAAATTATGAATAACTTAAGCTCGTTTTTGTCCCATTTGCCTGCATCAGCCCGTCATGATATTGTTAAATTAATTGAGAGCCACCCACTATTGTTTTCTGACCACCCCCGCCGTACGTCAGTTTTGCACCATGACTTAGAAGTAGAGGGACATGCCACAATTAAGCAAGCACGCACACAGAGTCAATTCTGGGAAGTTAACAATAAAGCTTTGGCTCTCCTTCTGACAATGCCCATCTTGATGTTAATTTGGGGTCAGGTTTTTACAGACCATAATGCCCTCGTAGATGTGGTGGTCTCTGCTCCTGCAAGACTTCAATCTCCAGATTTGCCACAGGAAGGGGGGTTGATAATGTGTTGGCAGATGCATTATGATGTGGACTAGCTGCGGAATTCTTATTTCGGGCGAACTGAGCTGTTTTTCTTGTTTAGTTTTGTTTGTAGGTATGTTAATAGGGTTTAGTTCTTAAGGGAGGGGGTGTTATGACCCACAGGTGGGTCTAGGTGCCTCTATCTTTGTGTGTGTGTGTGTGTGTGTGTGTGTGTGTCTGTGTGTGAGAGTGGATGACGCCTTGCAGGTGCGGTCCTGGATGTCGGCTGCTGATTGGACGCGCCACGGCTGAGAAGGAGGAGCAGTCGAGCCAGCCTGACGTCATCCCTCCTCCGCTCCCAACTCTGCAGTTAGTCACTTCTGAAATTGTGTTAGAGCACGCAGCCGTAGGGGTGGGCTGCCATTTTCTTTGTCCCCTCTTTTCTCCTGTTTATTAAGTATGTAGGGAGGTTAGCCTTTCTGTATTTGGGTTCTCTTTCTTTCTTTAGTTAGTTCTTAAGGCGAGCTAGTTGGAGTTTGGTTTATTATTTTGGCCTGGGCCCACCCTGAAGCCTTTGCTGCCCACCGGTTAAGTTGTTTTGTTTATTTCATTTACTGATTAATAAAATGTTTTTTGTTGAAACTGCCAACTGCAGTGAAAAATTAATGAGGCTTGGGAGTGGGGGAAGGTGTCCCACACGTTGCGTCTCGGTCCCCCTAGACGGGACGTAACACAGAGTTTTCACCATGACAGCAGGTTGAGCTCCTACCGTGTTACAGGTGACGTCGTCACGTTAGCCTGTTCCATCCCTGCTAAATTCTTTAAAGAACTACCATTAGTAAACTTTTAAATTATAATACGCTCTACACTAATTGTAATTTCCTGCCCGTGGTTCTATATTGCAACAGTTGACGGCTCATATCAGCAGATAAGCAGCAACAATCTGGGCATTGCGGGTGATTCATAAATATGTCATTTCTTATTAATTAGCCCATAAGTGTTGTACACCAGTGTGACACCAAATGCTTGTTGCTGACAGCAGTGAAGAAATGACACTCTAGTGGTTCTGCACATTAGTATAAATAGAGTGATTCTCTATCATTACATCACAGGACGGCGGCACTCTGACAGATTCCATGAACCTGGACACTGATGATCCAGACTCCGGTCCAGATGACACAACAGGCCACAGTGGAAACGGGTCAGAGCATGGACTGGCTGCTGAAAGGATACAGGTAGGTGGCGCTGTCATCCCAAGTTGTGTGGTGTGGAGGATCAGGGCCAAAGTTCCAGATGCTCACAGATGTGACTCTGGATTCAGGAGGAGTGTTTGAAGGCTGGACTCCCAACAGTGATTGGCTGCTGAGGACCTCTCAATCACAATCAGGTTTTTTAGTGGCTGTGAGATTGAAAGTGAGTGAACATCATTAAATAAAGAGCTCCTGCAGCATCCCAATTTGACAAGTACACTGGTAGGTGTGCTGCTTCGTTTTCGCCAAGGCCCTGTAGCATTCATGACTGACATTGAGGGAACGTTTCATCAAGTAAGAGTTTCCAACCAGGATGTAAACTTCTTACGCTTCCTCTGGTGGCCAGATGGGGACATTACAAAGGACCTACAAGAGCACAGGATGCTGGTCCACATCTTTGGGGCAGTGTCATCCCCAAGCTGTGCTTCATTCGACGACAATCAGCATGACTTCCCAGCCGAGGTTATAAACACTGTTGGTCAAAATTTCTACGTGGATGATTGTCTAAAGGCCGTCAGCACGGTGGAACAAGCAATACATCTGTACCAGCAGCTAACAGACCTGTGCGGTAGAGGTGGATTTAAGCTCAATAAGTGGGTGAGCAATCATCGCTCGGTGCTGACCGCCATTCCTGAAGAGCAGAGAGCTAAAGAGGTAAAAACACTTAACCTTGACAGAGACCAGCTCCCTAAGGAGAGGGCCCTTGGAGCTCAGTGGGATGTACAGCAAGATACATTCACATTCAGCATCAGAACCAAGCTGGGATGGGATGAGGAAATCCCTCAGGTCATGGTACATCCCATATATAGTTTTTCAAGCGCCAAACTACAACAAAGGAACTCATCTATAACAAATCTACAACCTTGTTTTAATTCTGATTAATAAACTAAAGCTTATTCGATTATCATTATGTTGTTTTTTTTAAACGCTCATACAAAACAAAAAAAGTGGAGGGAGAGTAGTCTGAATCGGGTTCTGGAGCATTGCTCTACCTCATCCATCGCACTCATGAGCGTCACATCCACTTGTAGTGCATCATTTCTGCCAGCAAGCTTCTCCTGTTAGACCTTCCCCGAGGTGGTTGGTGGTTGGTGGGGTGACGAGCACCCAGCACGTGACCTCTACGATGAGCTTCCACCCACGGAAGTGCCATAGGAGGACACGGATTAAATAGTATAGCTTGTCCACCAGAAGGCTGTATTATGGTGTACATAATATAAAACTTCGGCCCAGTTCTGCTTGTATTGCAATGGTTGCTGTTCCTGAAGTTTCATTTTTCGTCCGTTTTTATTTTTTACATCCATGTTTGTGATGAAATAGTATTGTGAATCGCTAGCTCGCATTGCATGCTGGGAAACAGCGTCACTCAAGGAAGTTTTGGCTTCGCTGACACGGTCCTGAAGGGAAGTGGGTTTTAGTGCACTGGAACGTGATGAATGTGTTCAATCAAGCAGTACAAACCTGATTAATTGTCTTAATACTTCACTTGGAATGGCCATATTGTTTAGGATTAGAATTAGATGACAACTTGTTCACAATATTTGCAACTATTCAATTTGACCAGCAGGTGTCAGTAGAAGACGAAATTTCATGTTGACTATTTCCTAATGGAAGTGCTCTCTTTACGTTGGATTTTTCTCATAATTATTTGAAGTGTAGGCCTGTATCTGCACACAATTTGGAATTCGTCCCAGCGCCATGAGCTGTAAATTTGGACGGTGTAAAATGAAAATGGCCATCTGCAGCAGAATGAAAGTGAGATTGCATTGTCCAGGTAGGAGGACAGCAGTCAGTCATGTTTCACCTCCAGTCAACACGCAGTGGTTCACATGAAGGTCCAAGAGGCCTACAGACCTACACTGAGTCTGGACGTGGCAGTACAGTTGGATCATTGTCTTTGTTGTGTTGTTTGGTCATTGTGATCCAATGTAATGTGAGAGAAGGACGAGTGCAGTTATATTGGAGTGAGTTTTTTAGAGTGTAATAGAAGTTATAATGCAGAGTCTGTTTTTATGAAATGTTCTATCACCTGGCATCCATCCATCCATCCATCCATCCATCCATCCATCCATCTTCTACTGCCGTATCCGGAGTCAGGTCTCGGGGACAGCAGCCTCAACAGAGACCCCTAGACTTCCCTGGACCCAGTCACCTCCTCCAGCTCCACCAGTGGGACCCCAAGGCTTCCCAGTCCAGCCCAGAGACCTGGTCAGCACCACTGACTCCCTGAGTCCCTGCTGTTCAGGTGAGGCTTCAAAGATCTGGCTGCACCTGATTGGACGGTCGTGGAGGATCTCCTTGGTCTTCTTGGTCTTCTTGGTCTCCAGCTGTTTGACCTCATGCTCTCTGTTGACCTCCTCACTCAGTCCCTCAGTGATGTAGAGCTCAGTGTAGATGCTGTTCAGGAGAGTTTGACCTCCTGCTTCTTCACCTTCAGTCACACGTTCACATCTCCTCTCCAGACTGATCTTCTGCTGCTGTAGAAGCTCCTGCAGACCACCAACCTCTGGAGCTGAGAGAAGATTGGAGAAGAAAACATCAGTGTGACAGTGTGAGCATCATTTTCTGTCCACGACTTGAAGCTGAAAGCATCCAAACTCCATTTTTCAGCTGATGTGGTGAAGCTGCTGTTGTCTGACTGTTTGCTCTAAATGTCCTCCAGTGGATCTTCTGACTGGAGGTCCTGACCACGGTTATAATAGTGAACGAAAATGAACAAAATAACGAAAACTTCAATTGAAAAAAACAATTGTCACGTTCCCAGGGATTAGGATTTTGGTACCTGCCTCGTTGGGCTTCGAAGCGAGCAGAGCTGAGACCATAAGGGTGACGTAGCAACGTTCAGGACACTGATTGGCCAAAGGCAGTCTTTCACGAAAGACCAAAACCGCCATTTTTAAATGCCTCGCGTGTGGATTTTTACATTAACACGTATTAAGAACTGAAAAGCTTATGAAACTGTACCATGGGTGAACAAAGAACTACAGACGTTTCTGTTCTCTGTGGCCGAAGAAAAAGCACAATGCAGACAGTTGTGCAGAAAGTTTAGTGTTAGCTAAAATATCGGGCACACAGACGTACTTATTATGTATACATTTCTTTCCATTGTAACAGGTCACTACAAGATCTGCAATCCATTACCTAGAATTGGTTTTCCTTAAACTGATGTACAGGATTACTAATCTGACTTTGATGGGCAAATTTGACAACAGAATACAATTATGAAGCACTAAAACACAGGACCACAAAACAATTAAATGCATGATGAAATAATGATATGCTTTGTTAAATGAAATAAAATGGCATTTTCAACTAAGTAATAAAATAGTCGGTGGTGCAGTGGTTAGAGCTGCCGCCTCACAGCAAGAAGGTCGTGGGTTCGATTCCGGGGCCTGGACCTGGGACCTTTCTGTGTGGAGTTTGCATGTTCTCCCTGTGTCTGCGTGGGTTCTGTCCGGGTTCTCCGGCTTCCTCCCACACTCCAAAAACATGCACGTGAGGTCGAACTTAAGGTTCTAAATTGTCCGTAGGTGTGAGTGTGAATGGTTGTTTGTCTCTATGTGGCCCTGCGATGAACTGGCGACTTGTCCAGGGTGTCACCCTGCCTTCGCCCTAAGACAGCTGGGCTAGGCTCCAGCAGACCCCCGTGACCCTGAATAGGAATAAGCGGGTATAGAAGATGAATGAATGAAATCTTTATTGAATGAATGACACATTTTATTTCACTCGTGGTTTATGTAATTATTATTTTTTGCTCCATAGCTTTCATGATTCAGCATTACATGTTAAGCATGATGAATTGCATGAAAAGAGAGAGCACTCGCTGATAAATTAACATGGTGTGCTGTTGAATTCCATGAGGACGACAAAATATTTGCAAATTTGTGTTAGCTACACACACACGGACGTACGTACGTAGAAACGTCAGTGGCATAAAAGTGCCTTACAGTCATTTCATGAATCATTCTAACTGAAGTAACGTGGGTCCTTTGCACCCTTTGCCTGTTGATCGGGTGACACAGTTAATTGCAGCACAGGTCGGCATTTTCTCGAACACTGCAGATAAGCCAAAAGTTGACCGGTCGACAGGTGCAAGAGAAAGGGAGGAACTTTCAAGATCGTTCAGTTTTTATTTTTTATTTTTTAGTTCTGATGAAATAAATAGACCAATCATTTCATTACTTTGTCTGCTTTCCAAAGAGGTTATTAATTAAAAAATATGTGTGGCAGTGCTGTTATGGTCCATACAGAGTTGCTTCAAAGAATTATTATTTATTATTCAGTGGCACATTGCTCACCTGTTTAATACACAAATAATAGTATATTAATGTAATAATAATAATAATAATAATAATAATAATAATAATAATAATAATCATCATCATCATCATCATCATCCTCATTATTATTTATAAAATTTCGAAACAACAATCGTCAGTTGTTCTGTAAAAAATACATTGATTTCCACGTGGAATTTTGTACGGTTCGTGAGCGCGCACGTCTGTCAGTGACGGTCTCCACACTGACACAACTGCGCATGCTCTATTATCCCAACAATGCGGAAGTCAAAAACATTTTGGGAGCCATGCGCTGGGTGAGCAACTTCATTGAAAGGAATGGGACGCCATCTGGGGGCTTGCCGCACTGTCACGCAGGTTGTGACGTAGCGGGCCGGCGACGCCGACAGGTATGATGTGAATGATTGACAGCTACCATTCGTTCCCGTTAGCAAGGGGATTAAAAACAGACACCATAATGGCATCAAAAAGGAGTTATCCCAGCGGTGCGGAAAAACGGAAGGAAAAGAAAACCGATCAAGAAAAACTTGCAAAGGGGAAATGTAAGTTATTTGTTTGTGATGTGGGCTGGAGAGGTGGAGGGGAAACGCTATTGTCCCCCCAATTTTGTTTATTTGTCCTGCTAACCAGCTAGCTAGCTAGCATTGGATAAATGTTAGCTGGCTGGCTAATATTTGTTCGTCATGAATCAGCGTTTTTGTTTGTTTTATGAAAGTTGACCATGGGAATGACTGATTGACTCCACACCAGTTTATTCACATTCTAACAAGGAGGGAGGGCATGTTGTTGTAGTTGTTGTTACTGCGGTCAAGTGAGCCGCCGTTCGTCCTAGCGCAGTCAAGCCAGCCGCTTCTACATTTTCATTGCGCCCGTGTTGCCGTACTTACTGCGAGAGTCCACTGAGAAAGTCAGCGCTTAGTTCAATGGCAAGCGCGTTAACTTCCGGTTTTAAAATTAAGTATCTCTCTCTCTCTCTCTCTCTCTCTCTGATTTTTTTTGTTTTGTTTCAATTTTTACTGTTCAATAACATCAAATTGATCCATAGGTTCTGACAATGATTTGTACAGTTGACCTGAGGAACACCATGACTACATCCTCAGTTATTTTCAAAGATTTTTACTGTAGCATTTTGGAGATATTAAGCCTAAAAGTTGTTGTTTTTTAGCTTTTCAAACAGGCAAAAACGACCTTGTATCCCATTTTTACTGTATAATAAAATACAATTGCTCCATAAGTTCTGACAATGGTTGGTACAGTTGACGGGTGGTGGTATCCCTCTTTTTTTGGTTTTAGTTTGCTGTGTCGTCGCCACCCAATTTTGACTGCCCACTGGGATGTGCACGTGTGATTGGGGTGACTCCCTTGGGCTTCCGTCCCCATCCAACCTGCTCCGCTATATCTAGGTGGCCTCAGCCCTGAACACCATCATCACATCCCGTGAGTCGTCTTGTTTCTGTTGCCCCCCCCCTCCCCGTGTGGTGTCAGCCTGTCCTGCTTTTGTTTAACCCGTTTCTCCCCCCTTATTTTCGTTGGCCTCCTTTATTTTGAAGATCCTTTCCCTTTTTTTGAGTTTGATGTTGAAGTTGATTCGCTCATTTGCTTTGATATTTATGGTTTAAGTAAGTCTCCCCCTTGTTCGTACATTGTTTGTGTTGAACGGTCATCGTCCCCCCCCCCCCTCTCCTGTGTCTTTTTGGTATTGGTAGTTTACTTATAAATTTGTTTTCCTTTTTCTGAGTTTTAGTTAATTTAAATTCGTAACTGCCTGGATTCCTTTCTGTCTAGATGCATTTCCTTCAATTATAATAAAGCCTTGTCTGTTTTTTTTGCAAACCACGTCTCAGCTCATTTGTACACGAAACCTGTGTGCTTTTCATTATTTTATTTCCTCAACAAACAACTTGAGGTGGCGTTGTCGTCCATATCCTTACCCCTTAACAATAACCCCCTTGCATTCTGTAAACTCATCAACATCATCGTCTTCCCCTCCCCCACACTGCTCCTTTCTGTTGCCACACTTACGTCGCCACCGCTGACCCTCAGACAGCAGGCGTGCGTGCATGCGTGTGTGTGTGTGTGTGTATTTCAGTACATGTGACAGATTTTAGGGAACTTTTAGTAACCAACTGTTTATCTTTTCTTTTGTAGTCGCTGAGAGCTGCTGGTGGTGGCGGTGTCCCGGGTGGTGGGCCCCTTCGCGTGCTGTGACCCGGGATTGTGGTTGTTTTCTTCTTCTTTTTTTGCACTTCACTTCCTTTGCAGGTGTGTCACGTGTGAGTGGGGTGTTCCTTGTTTTCTTTGGTTCCTCCCCCGTTTGGCCCCCTCATCGGTAAGCCTCAGTTTCTACAAAGAATAAGGAGCTCAGTAGCTCCGTTTTAAGTGTTGGTCTGTTTGTTCCTTTTATTTTTAAATGTTGAATAAAAGTTGGTTTGATATTTTAAACATTCTGAACCACGTCTCCTACTCCTTCCTCGTAGAACTTACCTGTGTGCCTAATTATTACTTTTGTGTTTAGTAGAACTCCCTGGGTGAAATTCCCAGGGTGGCGTTGTGGGTTCCTTTTCATTTTGTTAAATTCCCAATATTAAATCTTGCTTTATCAGATAGCCATAACCACTCTCATCGCCACAGGATATTTGAGTCAAACTGTCGTGTCTACTTCCCAGTCTCAATAAACATGTTCACCACTGCTGCTTCTTAAATGGAGGTTTGTCGGGGTTTTTCCCTTTTGAGAAGCAAGCCACATATTTTGTGTCTTTCCACCACAAGACATTGGCTTTTGTCACTCTCTTCGTCGTATTGGAAAAAAGTGGCATTTCGGACTTTCCCGCCGCGAGTCGCTCGTCAACATACTGCTGTGAAAGAGGGGTGACGTCACAGAATGCGAGGTGCATTTAGGTGCTACTGCGTAAAACTAAAAGATTTTCCTGGGCAAATATTCATTTGACAGACGTAAACGAAGTGAAATATGACTTCAATTTAAGTTTGTTTTAGTTTGTTTTTATAAACACAAAAAAGTTTGAGTTAGTTATCGTTTTTGAAAAAAGTTCTTAACTTCTACTTTAGAGATATTGATGACGAGTTGTTGTATATAAACGATGTGACTATGTGGTTCGGCAAGCGGTGGTGCTGTCTGTACATAGCTTAGCAAACGGCTAGCGCTAGCACCCCCTTTCAATGCCAGAGTGAAAAGATCCACACGGAGTGTTATGACCCACGGGTGGGTCTAGGTGCCTCTATGTTTGTGTCTGTCTGTGTGTGTGTGAGAGAGAGTGGATGACGCCTTGCAGGTGCAGGCCTGGATGTCGGCTGCTGATTGGACGCGCCACGGCTGAGAAGGAGGAGCAGTCGAGCCAGCCTGACGGTCGTCCCTCCTCCGCTCTCAACTCTGCAGTTAGTCACTTCTGAAATGGTGTTAGAGCACGCAGCCGTAGGTAGTGATGGCCGATCGAGGCTTTGTTGAAGCTTCGACACTTGTTTCAAAAAATGGTTCATTACTCGAGGCTTCAATGACACAGTGCTCGAGGAGGTCATCTAGTGCTCAATAAAATGAAGTGCAATGGAAACGTGTTCATTGTTTCATAGGTTGTTTGGGATTTGACTCGCCATGCATTCTTGTTGGACAACACTACATGCTTGTATGGTTCAATGCTGACACAATAAAATAAAAATGAAAAAATAAAGACAATGTCTCTTTTTTGGCACGACTGATTGTAGTAGACTATAGCTCTTATACTTAGCCTGACAGTTTGTGCAATGAATTATATTATATCCTAAAAGAAGACTAAATAGCCCATAGTTTAAAAATATGTTCAATAGTAAGTGTTCAGTGGGTCAGATGTCAAATGTGATCTATTTAAAATGTAGAATAGATGAGCTAAATAACACATATATAATACACATTGATGGGAATTGAACCGTCGCCTCAGTCTTGCAAGTCCAAGATTGTCATAATGTACCACAAACCCAAATCACACTCCCTTTTTTCATCTAAGCTGTTTGAGTAGCGTTAGCACACCGTGATTCCTCATCAACTACAGGCCTACACTTCAAATAATTATGAGAAAAATCCAACGTAAAGAGAGCACTTCCATTAGGAAATAGTCAACATGAAATGTCGTCCTCTACTGACACCTGCTGGTCAAATTGAATAGTTGCAAATATTGTGAACAAGTTGTCATCTAATTCTAATCCTAAACAATATGGCCATTCCAAGTGAAGTATTAAGACAATTAATCAGGTTTGTACTGCTTGATTGAACACATTCATCCCGTTCCAGTGCACTAAAACCCACTTCCCTTCAGGACCGTGTCAGCGAAGCCAAAACTTCCTTGAGTGACGCTGTTTCCCAGCATGCAATGCGAGCTAGCGATTCACAATACTATTTCATCACAAACATGGATGTAAAAAATAAAAAGGGACGAAAAATGAAACTTCAGGAACAGCAACCATTGCAATACAAGCAGAACTGGGCCGAAGTTTTATATAAGTTTTATATTATGTACACCATAATACAGCCTTCTGGTGGACAAGCCATACTATTTAAGCCGTGTCCTCCTATGGCACTTCCGTGGGTGGAAGCTCATCGTAGAGGTCACGTGCTGGTTGTGCGTCACTCCGCCCATCACCTCGGGGAAGGTCTGAGACAAGATCGTTGCCCTTGCAGGGTATCTGATTCACGTGAGTCTTTTGGAGTTCATTGAAAGAGGCTTAATAAATATATATATATGTATGTATGTGCGTGCGTGCGTGTGTGTGTAACTTTAACTAACTTATCTATTTCTATCCATCTGTCAAACTTACTATCTAGGGATCTATCTACTACTAACTCTCAAAAAACTAACGGACAACCAAGAGCAACAAAACCAACCTACTGCAATTCTATATTTTAGTGTGTGTGTGTGTGTGTGTGTGTGTGTGTGTGTGTGTGTGCGCGGGGGGTGGGGGGGGGGCACAGTGAGCACAGTGATGGTTCCAAAGCATAAAGTGTATTTTCAGTCTCGATTGTATGTGTGGGAGTCCCTCGGGTTCAGCCCAGCTGATTTAGTGTTCGGTGAGAGGACCCTCGCGTCTGTTAAGGGGTAAGTGGCTTTCCGATGTTAAATGAGTAGAGAATAATGTGTTAGATTACGTCATTTTTTTTCGTGAATGCTTGCATCGTGCTTGTTAAACTGCTCACAAAACTCTTGTCGCCAGCCAGTCTAAAATGAAGCGGCAGTTTGACAAGAAAGCTGTGGCTCAAGTTTTTGAGACAGGCGACCGAGTGTTGGTATTGTTGCCGTTACCCGGTTCCCGTTTGCAGGCTGGTTTTTCTGGTCCGTATGTCGTGGAGCGCAAACTTTCCGATACAGATTATGTAGTGCACACTCCTGATAGAAAACGATCGTCCCGCATCTGCCACGTCAAAATGTTGAAAAGTTCCGCCCGGTTCACACTGGACGTGGAAGCACCGCAAAGTGAAGCGCTGCGAAGCGAAGCGCCACCGCGCCGAGCGCTTCCATTCAGCGCCCATGTTAATCAATCAGTGCGTTTACATGCAGAGCTTAATCGGACTAAGCAATAATTCGGTTTTCTCGTCATCAATCATCGCTCGGTGCTGGCCGCCATTCCTGAAGAGCAGAGAGCTAAAGAGGTAAAAACACTTAACCTTGACAGAGACCAGCTCCCTATGGAGAGGGCCCTTGGAGCTCAGTGGGATGTACAGCAAGATACATTCACATTCAGCATCAGAACCAAGCTGGGATGGGATGAGGAAATCCCTCAGGTCATGGTACATCCCATATATAGTTTTTCAAGCGCCAAACTACAACAAAGGAACTCATCTATAACAAAACTACAACCTTGTAAGGGCAAAACCTACTTGTTTTAATTCTGATTAATAAACTAAAGCTTATTCAATTATCGTTATGTTGTTTTTTTAAACGCTCATACAAAACAAAAAAAGTGGAGGGAGAGTAGTCTGAATCGGGTTCTGGAGCATTGCTCTACCTCATCCATCGCACTCATTAGCGTCACATCCACTTGTAGTGCATCATTTCCGCCAGCAAGCTTCTCCTGTTAGACCTTCCCCGAGGTGGTTGGTGGTTGGTGGGGTGACGAGCACCCAGCACGTGACCTCTACGATGAGCTTCCACCCACGGAAGTGCCATAGGAGGACACGGATTAAATAGTATAGCTTGTCCACCAGAAGGCTGTATTATGGTGTACATAATATAAAACTTCGGCCCAGTTCTGCTTGTATTGCAATGGTTGGTGTTCCTGAAGTTTCATTTTTCGTCCCTTTTTATTTTTTACATCCATGTTTGTGATGGAATAGTATTGTGAATCGCTAGCTCGCATTGCATGCTGGGAAACAGCGTCACTCAAGGAAGTTTTGGCTTCGCTGACACGGTCCTGAAGGGAAGTGGGTTTTAGTGCACTGGAACGGGATGAATGTGTTCAATCAAGCAGTACAAACCTGATTAATTGTCTTAATACTTCACTTGGAATGGCCATATTGTTTAGGATTAGAATTAGATGACAACTTGTTCACAATATTTGCAACTATTCAATTTGACCAGCAGGTGTCAGTAGAAGACGAACTTTCATGTTGACTATTTCCTAATGGAAGTGCTCTCTTTACGTTGGATTTTTCTCATAATTATTTGAAGTGTAGGCCTGTATCTGCACACAATTTGGAATTCGTCCCAGCGCCCTGAGCTGTAAATTTGGACGGTGTAAAATGAAAATGGCCATCTGCAGCAGAATGAAAGTGAGATTGCATTGTCCAGGTAGGAGGACAGCAGTCAGTCATGTTTCACCTCCAGTCAACACGCAGTGGTTCACATGAAGGTCCAAGAGGCCTACAGACCTACACTGAGTCTGGATGTGGCAGTACAGTTGGATCATTGTCTTTGTTGTGTTGTTTGGTCATTGTGATCCAATGTAATGTGAGAGAAGGACGAGTGCAGTTATATTGGAGTGAGTTTTTTAGAGTGTAATAGAAGTTATAATGCAGAGTCTGTTTTTATGAAATGTTCTATCACCTGGCATCCATCCATCCATCCATCCATCCATCCATCTTCTACTGCCGTATCCGGAGTCAGGTCTCGGGGGCAGCAGCCTCAGCAGAGACCCCCAGACTTCCCTGGACCCAGTCACCTCCTCCAGCTCCTCCAGTGGGACCTCAAGGCTTCCCAGTCCAGCCCAGAGACCTGGTCAGCACCACTCTGACTCCCTGAGTCCCTGCTGCTCAGGTGAGGCTTCAAAGATCTGGCTGCACCTGATTGGACGGTCGTGGAGGATCTCCTTGGTCTTCTTGGTCTTCTTGGTCTCCAGCTGTTTGACCTCATGCTCTCTGTTGACCTCCTCACTCAGTCCCTCAGTGATGTAGAGCTCAGTGTAGATGCTGTTGAGGAGAGTTTGACTTCCTGCTTCTTCACCTTCAGTCACACGTTCATATCTCCTCTCCAGACTGATCTTCTGCTGCTGTAGAAGCTCCTGCAGACTACCAACCTCTGGAGCTGAGAGAAGGTTGGAGAAGAAAACATCAGTGTGACAGTGTGAGCATCATTTTCTGTCCACGACTTGAAGCTGATGTGGTGAAGCTGCTGTTGTCTGACTGTTTGCTCTAAATGTCCTCCAATGGATCTTCTCACTGGAGGTCCTGACCACGGTTATAATAGTTAACGAAAACGAACAAAATAACAAAAACTTCAATTGAAAAAAACAATTGTCACGTTCCCAGGGGTTAGGATTTTGGTACCTGCCTCGTTGGGGTTCGAAGCGAGCAGAGCTGAGACCATAAGGGTGACGTAGCAACGTTCAGGACACTGATTGGCCAAAGGCAGTCTTTCACGAAAGACCAAAACCGCCATTTTTAAATGCCTCGTGTGTGGATTTTTACATTAACACGTATTAAAAACTGAAAAGCTTATGAAACTATACCATGGGTGAACAAAGAACTACAGACGGTTCTGTTCTCTGTGGCCGAAGAAAAAGCACAATGCAGACAGTTGTGCAGAAAGTTTAGTGTTAGCTAAAATATCGGGCACACAGACGTACTTATTATGTATACATTTCTTTCCATTGTAACAGGTCACTACAAGATCTGCAATCCATTACCGAGAATTGGTTTTCCTTAAACTGATGTACAGGATTACTAATCTGACTTTGATGGGCAAATTTGACAACAGAATACAATTATGAAGCACTAAAACACAGGGCCACAAAACAATTAAATGCATGATGAAATAATGATATGCTTTGTTAAATGAAATAAAATGGCATTTTCAACTAAGCAATAAAATAGTCAGTGGTGCAGTGGTTAGCGCTGCCTCCTCACAGCAAGAAGGTCGTGGGTTCGATTCCGGGGCCTGGACCTGGGACCTTTCTGTGTGGAGTTTGCATGTTCTCCCTGTGTCTGCGTGGGTTCTCTCCGGCTTCCTCCCACACTCCAAAAACATGCATGTGAGGTCAATTGAACGTTCTAAATTGTCCGTAGGTGTGCATGTGAGTGTGAATGGTTGTTTGTCTCTATGTGGCCCTGCGATGAACTGGTGACTTGTCCAGGGTGTCACCCTGCCTTTGCCCTAAGACAGCTGGGATAGGCTCCAGCAGACCCCCGTGACCCTGAATAGGAATAAGCGGGTATAGAAGATGAATGAATGAAATCTTTATTGAATGAATGACACATTTTATTTCACTCGTCGTTTATGTAATTATTATTTTTTGCTCCATAGCTTTCATGATTCAGCATTACATGTTAAGCGTGATGAATTGCATGAAAAGAGAGAGCACTCGCTGATAAATTAACATGGTGTGCTGTTTAATTCCATGAGGACGACAAAATATTTGCAGATTTGTGTTAGCTACACACATCGACAGGTGCAAGAGAAAGGGAGGAACTTTCAGGGAGGAACTTTCAAGATCGTTGAGTTTTTGTTTTTTATTTTTTTTTTAGTTCTGATGAAATAAATAGACCAATCATTTTCATCACTTTGTCTGCTTTCCAAAGAGAGTTGCTTCAAAGAATTATCATTTATTATTCAGTGGCACATTGCTCACTTGTTTAATACACAAATAATAGTATATTATTATAATAATACTATTTTATTAATATAATAATAATAATAATAATAATCATAATCATAATCATAATCATAATAATAATAATAATAATAATAATAATAATCATCATCATCATCATCATCATCATCATTATTATTTCTAAAATTTCCAAACAACAATCGTCAGTTGTTCCGTAAAAAATACATTGATTTCCATGTTGAATTTTGTACGGTTCGTGAGCGCGCACGTCTGTCAGTGACGGTCTCCACACTGACACAACTGCGCATGCTCTATTATCCCATCAATGCGGAAGTCAAAAAGTTTTTGGGAGCCATGCGCTGGGTGAGCAACTTCATTGAAAGGAATGGGACGCCATCTTGGACTCTGGGGGCTTGCCGCACTGTCACGCAGGTTGTGACGGAGCGGGCTGGCGACGCACAGGTATGACGTGAATGATTGACAGCTACCATTCGTTCCCGTTAGCGGGAGGATTAAAAACAAACAGACACCATTATGGCATCAAAAAGGAGTTATCCCAGCGGTGCGGAAAAACGGAAGGAAAAGAAAACTGATCAAGAAAAACTTGCAAAGGGGAAAGGTAAGTTATTTGTTTGTGATGTGGGCTGGAGAGGTGGAGGTGAAACGCTGTTGTCCCCCCGACCACAAGTTTGTTTATTTGTCCTGCTAGCCAGCTAGCTAGCTAGCGTCGGATAAATGTTAGCTGGCTGGCTAATATTTGTTCGTCATGAATCAGCGTTTTTGTTTGTTTTATGAGAGTTGACCATATCCTGCCATTGTTGGCCTATCCTGCCATGGGAATGACTGATTGACTCCACACCCGTTTATTCACATTCTAACAGGGAGGGAGGGCATGTTGTAGTTGTAGTTGTTGTCAGTCCCCTGTTATTGTTCAGTGGACGTTGTCTCTCACATATTTGACTCTTAATGTTATTTTAGCCTTAACTTAGGATGAATTTACTAAGCTTAGTTTGTATTTTGTAGGCCCTTCATTAGAAATGTGCTACTGTTTTAGAATTCAAAGAAATATTTTATGGAAATACTTTATTTGGCATGGTGTTGACTATTTTAGACTGCTGTGGCAGTGGGTCATTTATCTTAGTTTTATTACTTTAACTAGTACAGTGTGTAAAGTAATGCCAAAAACTCTTAAAAATGACAGTTTTGTAATTGGGTAAAAGCTTTAAAGGGACACTGCAACCATAATGTTTAATTTAAAAACAAATGAATTTTTAATTTTCCTATATTACTGCAACATCACTGTAATAATAGAATAGGAAAATGCGCTTCTGATCTGTTTTGCTTGATGATCTAATGAGCTTTGTCTCTGCAGGAGCAATTCTAAAATATGTCGGCGCTCCAGACATTGAGCCAGAGGGATCTCCCGAACATCCTGAACAGGAAGCTCCAGGACCAACACATTCCTCAGAACCTCCTTCTGTCCAGGTGAATAATGTGTGTTATTCTTAGTAGCTAAGCTGATAAGTGTGGGACGAAACTAAGGCAATTAAGCATTATTTTGATTGTTGGTTTGCGTTTTAGTGTTGCACTTGTTGGTTTGTTGGATTTTCTTATTTTAAGTAAGCATTTTTTTATGAATACTCAAACTGTTGTATTTATTGACATATAGCGGATTCTTTTCCTAGTATTATAGTGTTTGTTTGTTTTTAAATCAGTTTAACTTGCCTGAGTTGCTCAACTGAAGATGTTTAATTTTACCTGTAGCCTGTTTTGCTCACGAGGTGTAATAGATTGTGGAATCTTAGTAGACCTTGCTGAGAGTGGCAGCAATCAGCTCTGATGACCATGGTGCTTGTAAATAAGGCAAATGCGCCATCTAGTGGGATGCAGCATGTTTATTCGTGTTGGAGCAATGACAAGTACTACTAACAAAACAAAAGATGCACAGGGTAAAAAAAAATAATCATAAACTCTTCTTAGATCTCTTATAGATTATTGATAATAGCATTCTAATTGATTTCAAACCTTTTCAAAAGATCTTTTGCCAATAGCACACCCAAATATTTGATAACCTTGGAATTCCATTTGATTTTATATTTTCCTGTGTTTGCTATGTTTAACTTGTTGCCTGTGTATTTACCATAGGTTTCTATTATCAACATCAAATGAGGTAAGGTTCTGTCCGGGTCTTGGAGAACCAAAATAATATCATCAGCAAAAAGCCCTGTTAGATGTCCCTGCTCTCCTATATGTATTCCTTTTAGATTGTTACTTTGTCTGATCATTTGTGCCAGCGGCTCAATGAACATAGCAAACAATGTAGCGCTTAGGCAACATCCTTGACGAGTACCATTAATCTTTATCCTTGTCGTAGGTTCTTGGTAGAGACCTTGAATACACTGTATTAACTTTTCTTGGAACCCCAGTTTCCCAAGAACTTGATACAGAAATCTCCAATTCACACAGCCAAGGCTCACCAGTAACAGCTCGCAGGCCCTGCTTTTGGATCTGATCTATTATGTATAGGACCCGTCTAATGTCTTCTTGAGTCTTCCTACCTGTTAAAAAAGCTGACTGATTGGAAGTCCATCTCGTCCCCTTAAATTTCAAAGCGTAACGAACCTGTGTAGCCCGAGGAATTTTATTATAGTTTATTTCCTAGTGTGCAACTCTCCAGGTGGCATTGTCAGGCAACCCCCTCCCCCCCCCCCCCATTTTCCTTTATACCCACCATCAGAATTGTCTTGTCTCATGGTTAACAAGAAATAGGGTACAGCTTATCTGCAAAGTAAGTAACACGTACATTATGAACTATCATTCTATATCATAATGATGTAATATGTCAACCGAAAGCAGCTGACCAGCTGAAAAGGCTCACTCCACAACCTACTGTTGGGAGGAGGACACGTTCCCGTCAGTAATTCAAATTTCTCAGCTGCATGGATAGGGGGACAAGGTGAGAACTCCGATTGGACGAGAAAAACGAATTATTGCTTAGTCCGATTAAGCTCTGTATGTAAACGCACTGATTACACCTGCGCCAGAGTGCAGAGTGAAAGCAGCTCTTTTAAAAAGAAGCGCAGGCTGGAGTCAGCACTCCTCTGGCGTGTCCACGCTGAGAACTCTGTCCTTCGCAGTTCTTAGCATTTCGGCTAGCAATCCCAGAGCGGGCTGGGCCATAAGCGCAGCTGGAGGAGGAACCCTGGCGGGTGCCCGTTCATCGGGAGGTGGTGCTGTGTGTGCGTGATCGTTGTGCATTCACCGCTTGGCTGTTAAAGCTGAAGCCCCCCGCCCCCTCTCCTCCTCTGGCGCTCGGCGGGGAGGCAGCGACTTGGAGCGACTGCACCCAGGCAGTTTTGTTTTGTGTGTGTGTGTGTGCAAAGAATAAATAAAAGTTTTCCTTTCGTTCTAACTGTTTAACGCTTGCCTGGGTGTCTCAAGGTATTCGTATGTTAATTTTGTTCTCTTTTCTTTAGGACAGGAGTTGGCGTAGCGTGAATTTTGGTTTGTAGTGATTCCCCTAGCTTTGTTTATTCCCTTTTTTGAGTTTTCTTTGGTTTCTTTGGCCCTGTTCCCCTGTGGTGAATTCTTCTGGTGGATTCAAGTGATGTAGATGTTGAAGGAGTCTTCATTGACACAGACTTAGTTGTATAAAAACTGGTTTATTTGCAAAGAAGTCAAAAGTCAGACAGGCACCATGGAAAGCCTGGGGATGTCTCTGGGCCAGATGTGAGCAACTCCGATGATGCTTTGTTCCCATCACCTTTTATACCTCCCAGCAACCAGGGAGGAAGATGCTAGAAGTGGGGGAGAATGTATACATTCCATAGTTGCACCCCCAATGACCATCTGGTTTCAATTTGGTGGCCGTTGGCAACAACAAGACCATATATGGACCCTGAGACGCCCTTAGGGAAGAAGTGCAGCAGGTTCACTGCTGAGTTCACATCAGGCCATATACATAAGATCACATGATGTCATATACATAGATTCAGATACTACACCCCTTATTTTCTTATGTTGAACAGTCTTTTTGGTATGGTACTTATTTCCTTGACACTCAGGCAGCTAAACCTGGTCTATTTTAAATTGTTGTCAAATAAAGCTGTTTCATTGGAAGTCCGTCTCGTCCTCTTAAATTTCAAAGCGTAACGAACCTGTGTAGCCCGAGGAATTTTATTATAGTTTATTTCCTGGGGTGCAACTCCCCAGGTGGCATTGTCAGGCAACCCCCCCGCCCCCCCACCCCCAATTTTCCTTTATACCCACCATCTGAATTGTCTCCACCTCCGCCAGACCCTCCCCCTCGCCACATCTAGTCTTTTTTTGATAGATGATGATCTATGCGTATTGATGCGTCGTGCTGATGCGTAGCCCCTCCAGGATCCCTCCTTGCACTGCCACTCCGTCGTAGTGCGGGGCACCGAGTGCCGCAGGCCCCTCCGCACCCGTCGCCACCGCCGTCTTCTACGCCAAGCCGCGTCTCGCCAATTCCTCCTTTACCTCCTCTGCGCTGTTGTAGGTTCGAGTTCCCGTATCCCAGTGGGTCCTCATCTTGGTGAATGGCGTCTGGAAGCGGATGCCCTTCTCCTTCAGGATTCTTTTAGCAGTGTTGTAC
Source organism: Nelusetta ayraudi (assembly GCF_046127955.1). Classification (NCBI taxonomy): domain Eukaryota; kingdom Metazoa; phylum Chordata; class Actinopteri; order Tetraodontiformes; family Monacanthidae; genus Nelusetta; species Nelusetta ayraudi. The sequence continues at coordinate 327,332 of NW_027466097.1, forward strand.
TCCTTTCTCTTTTGGACCATCTCTGTCGCGTAATCGTGATGGAATGACGGTACTTTATTCCCCAGTTCTATTTTCTTTGTCCATAGCTCTCTCAGGACCCTCTCTTTGGTAGTAAATTCCAGAAAGTTAACAATGATGGGTCTCGGTTGGGCACCGTCCGCTGGCTTCTGTGCAAATGAGCGGTGTGCTCTCTGAATTTGGAAATTAAAATCTGCTGGCAGGTGCAGTTCGCTTTTCAGCAGGTCTTCCACAAACTTGGCCACAGATTCTCCCTCCTCTCCTTCAGTGACTCCATAGGTTGTTTCTCCTCGGCCTGGACTCCAGGTCAGTTAACTTGTCCTGAAGAGCTTTTTGTTCTCTCAGTGATATGACCAGAGCGTCATTAGCTTCCTGTGCCCAACATTCTAGCTTTTCAATCCGCGACTCAGCCTCGTTGATCTTGCTGGTTTGGAGCTCCTGTTCGGTGACGACTTTCGCAAGTTGTTGATTTATTTTGTGTTTGAAGTCGTCCAAGTCTTTTTCCACGTCGTTCCTCAGTGTTTCTCCAAACGTGCGAAGGACTTCTTTTGATTCCATTTTTAAATCCCGTATCTCCTTGCTAATAATTTCTATGTCCGAGCCCTTTTTCGCGTCGTTAGTCACGAGGAGTTCGTTTCGCCATCTCCCTCTGTTTCAGAGCAAGCTGGTAGTTCCGCCATATTGTATGTTACCGTGTTTCTGTTTTGGTTGAATCGAGTTTTCCTTCCCATTCCAACGTTCCCCTGATCACTTTGTAGTTAATATGATATCTGACAATAGTTATTCAAGTTTTCGGGGACTTTTTACCCTGGATGGTCGAGAGTCCTGGTGTCACGCAGTCTACCGCTTTATGGCCAAACCAGAAGTCCCTTCCCTCTAGCCTTTTCAAGGGGGAGGTGGCTAGACTCGGCTCTTGTGGGACGAGAAGCAGAAGGCGTGTCCGATCGGGGGGGAAGATGAGATGACATTTTTGTGGGTCAACACAAACTCATCTGCGAGGACAGCAGCCTTGGACAATGACGACACTTTCTGTTCATTCAAGAACATTACCACCTTCTCTGGCAAAGAGTCTTTAAAATCTTCTAAAAGAACGAGCTCACGGAGTGACTCAAAGTCATTTTTGACATCATTAGCTGCACACCATTTATCAAAGAGGTTGCTTTTCTCCCATGCAAACTCGACAAAGGTTTGACCACTGGATTTTCTATGGTTCCTAAATTTTTGCCGGTAGGGCTCAGGAACAAGCTCATAAGCAGGAAAAATTGCTTCCTTTCCAACATCATATTGCAGGCTGTCTTCTAAGAAAAGAGCAGACACCAACTCCTGTGCTTTTCCCACCCGCTTGCATTGGAGAAGGACAGGCCACATGTCTCTTGGCCAGTTGAGTGGCGAAGCTATTCGCTCCAAGGCACTGAAGTATGAATCAACTTCTGCCTCACGAAATGCTGGCACCAGAAAAATGTTTTTACTGGGGCTGGGCAACGATTAAAAATTTTAATCGCAATTAATCGCATGATTTACCTGATCAATCACGATTAATCACGTCGTATACGCAAAAGCCAATAATGAATTTAAAAGAAGTCTTTCATACACTTTAATTTAAATGTTCTGCCATATAAACAAAAGCACCATAACATTTATCGTGCAAACACTTAACATCAGCACTTTACACAGAAACATTTTTAATGTAAATCTAAAGTTAAAAAAAATGCAAATACAAAATTAAAGCTTATTGCCAATGCCAGGGCATTACTGTTATCCTGTTCCTTATGAAAAGTAAAAAAAATCTACCTCCAAAATCCTGAGCCACAATAATAACAGGCAATTTCTGAGGTAACAGCAGAAACATTTTTCTTTTATCAGGGAGCAGCATAACCAGTCTGCGTTCCCTTGCAAATGTCCCAGTTAGAAAGGGTGAGGCACAAAAACGTTCACTTTTGGGTTTTTCTTCACATGGGACTAGAATGTAAAGTCCACATTTATACTGGAGTTCCTTTGGAGAATCTCACTCAACTCAGTGCAGTTTGTCAGTTCCTGGAACTTGACGGCCAGTTATTTTAAATATACTGCCATATGAATTAAAGTGCCATAACATATACTGTGCAAACACACTTTTAACATCAGCATTTTTGAACAATTAGCAGCTAAGAAAAAAAAAATAGTGTAAATTTAAACTCAACTTAAGCAATGTTATCAAAGCAATACAAAATTAAAGCTGTAAGCAGCGTTTGCGGGACTGAGCCCACCTGGCCACTGCCTGCCGTGACGTCCGCCACCTGGCCACGAGCCCCCGACACCCGCCGACGCTTCCCAACGCCTGGCGATTCCGCCCGAAACCCGCCGATGCCCCATTACTGACGCCGATGCCTGGTGATGACACATCAAGCACTGACTTGACATTACTGACTTGACATTTAGAAACATTTGATTTCTAAATGTGATTGATTACTGTATCATTTTGGAGATAATAAGCCTTAAAGTTGGCTTTTTGTTTTGTTTTGCGACAGCTCCAATATTCCATGTTTACTGTACAATAACATCAAATTGCTCCATAAGCTCTGTCAATGGTTGGTACAGTTGACCTCAGGACAACCTTGAATATATCTTCTCTTAATATTCTTGAATATTCTCACTTAATGTACCAGCTCCTTCCTGTAGACATGATATGTACAGTTAGTTATTCTTTGTTTGACGCAAGTGTTATATTAAGTTCCTACTATCTGTACCGGTACTTCTTGTTAATTTGAAATAAACACTAACAGCATAATGTCAAAACAAAAACCGAACAAGTCAAAGATCATAAAACAAGGATGCTTTGTACTAAAATATGGATAAAATATAAACAGGGAGTTGTCTAATGTCGTCAAGGAAGCCAACATTACGTTACCTGTTGATCAGCATGTTGACTCAGAAAATCCTCAGGCTCCTGCTGCGACATTTCATGTGGGGCGACGGTTGTGACTTCACTGCTGGTCCCGTGAGAAACTCAAATCGGTCCCTCACGTTTGTGTTGCGTGGCATGGGTTAGGACATTGAGAGGCATTATAGTGTGGTTGTGTGCACCAAATCGGACTCGGCTTCTAGCTCGATAGCCGTGCATAATTTATGCAAACGCAATGCTCTGTTTACATGAACTCACGGAGTCCGACTCCGTGCACGTGCTCATCTCGACTCGATGGATTTATGAGCTTGATGACAAGTGTGTATTTTGTATTGGATTGATGTACTGCAATTCTAGTCATGTGAACAAGCAATTAGCATTCCTAGTTATATGTGGCATGACGAAATACTGTACTACCAAGTTTGTATTGCAGTATCTTCAGTTTATGGGGTAGAGGGTGCTCAAATTGGATTGATTGAAGATGTAGTTTAGGTACAATTTGCTTGTTTTTATCAAAATTTAAGTTGATTGCAGTTCAAGGTGGCACAATCCTATCAGATGTTGTCATTTTGTCACAAAGAACACTGGTATTTGATGATTATTACCATAAGTACCACCATGTTGCAGGCATTGTGGTTACAAGTTTCACTCCAATTTTGATTGTTGTCTGTATGACTAGCAATCCGTTGAGCTGTCTATGGTTATCATTCAGATAAGGTGTCACAACTTTTAATTGCATGAGAACTTTGGGATCCATGGCAGATGGGCATTGTAAAAAAATGGATCTTGAGTCGGAAGGCTAGCTTGTCCTAATTGTGACCTTAATATGATGATTTTTTTTCCCTGCCAGATTGAGGAGAAATGAAATGGACATCCAAACCAGGGCCAATAATGGATGAGCTGGATGATGTCACAGTATCAATTTTAAATGGTATGTCATGTGTAGGTATGAAAAAATTTCCATGACTTTGATTGGTCCGCTAAGTAATTAAAATAACTGTATGCTGACACTGATTTCAAAAAGAAGTATTTTACAAATTTGAGACAAAATGTCTAAACTGAATTGCATTTACAACAGAAATTGGCACAAAACAAACTTGGTTTGACTTGTCAAGTTGAATTAAATTCATTAGTGAAAAAATGTATGAGTTGTTAAGTGTAAAAGGTTTGTTAATGATTGGACTGTCTTTATAGCGGCCAACATCGATGAAGTCTTGCTCCACACCCTCAGTCGTGATGATTTGAGAGACCTTTTTCCTGGACCAGAACACTTTCTCAGGAGGAAACGGATTTGGGCCCTGATTAGTGTAGATGTGATTGGTTACCTACTTTGCTCTGAAAACATCTAGCGTAACACTTTTTTTTTTCTTTTTTCCTAATTGTGTCTATTGTTTCTCTCTTGTTCATAATGTTTTGGATCTGGTTTCCTCTCGGCTGAGAATTCCACCGTACCAGACAAGGCTGCCCCGAATGAAGCCAGGAACTGTGTCTTCACCAGGAGGAACATCTCCAATCTGTCCTCAGACATCCACTCCTTTGGTGAAAAGCAGCCCAAAGAGGACCCTACAGCTTCCTGCTCCTCTACATATATATGTATATATATGTATATATATATATGTATATATATGTATATATATATATATATATATATATGTGTATATATGTATATATATATATACATATATATATATATATATATATATATATATATACGAATGTATGTATTCAACACACAATATCTATCTATCTATATATCTATCTATCTATCACCCGCGAAATAGCGTTTTGACCGTGATCTATCCATATATCACGTTCGACCGCGATGTAGAGGTATGTCCCAATGGAGTTGCCGTATCGGGCAGTCACTACGCCCAGAACGATTCTGCACCCGGACTAATTCTGTACCTACCTACAACCCCCCCTTCCGTGGCCCGCCGACTCGATGCAGGTCTGTCATGTGGCCCGTTGCTGAAAAAGTTTGTCCACCCTCTATACAGACAGTGAGTTGGAGCAAGCTCGTTAGCACTACTTCCAGATGGCCCGCACTGCCAGTGAGGGGAAATGTGTCATGTTCAAAGAGCTGAGATGCAGGCTGGTGAGAAACACTGTCACCAGCATGATTTCTATCTTGAGAACCAGTCAGCAAGGAGAGGGGGTCTTGTACCCTTCTAAGCATGAAGTCACTGCAATGTCTCAAAGACTAGTGGATTATTATCCCATGCTGAAGGATTAAGACAAAACAATGAAACATGTAAGTGATTATATTATTTTGCGCACTTAGATTTTGAAGCGTGTGGTTATTTTTGGCTGATACTTTTTTTTATCTGTGTATGTTCACTTTCCATCTTTATTTGTTCTTTCAATGAGTGAAATTTTATTTACCAAGCGAGCACTTACAAGAATCTTCACAAGAGATTCACCAGAGAGGGGCCACAAGAAGAAAAGGCATCGCACTGACTTCTCAGCAAGTGACTAAGAAGAAGATCATGATGCAGACTCAATTGGTGGATCAACAATTATTTTGTGTCACACACCAGGGCGCAGTTCTGATAATGGCCACACTTCACGTAAGTAGAAACATGTCCATTTTAATAATAATGATAATGTATGAAAGCTAGGCAATGTTATGATAGTTTTGGATATCATGATATATCACAGGCATTTTTACATTTGAATTGTCATTTGATATATTTTGATACTCCAAACAATTTCATCCATTTGACTGATTTACTGATTTGTCTCCTCCATTTCATCAGCCAAAGATGGTCTGACAGCACAGGCCAGACATTATCAGACCCTGCAGGAGCTGTACAAGAAACCAAAACCCAACCAAGATGCTGTCTCCCAAATTCTTGACCTGCAGTTTCAAGCAAGAAGATCCTTCACTGATAGTGATGTTCTGAAAGAACAGGACAAGGCCAACAAAGATCCTGGATGCATATCCATGTGTCAAGGATCTTTATCGTGTAAGTGATTAACTTGTTTTGGTTTATGATGAAAAGCAAGCATTTTTGCAGATTTTAACACTGACTTGCATTATAGGCGATGAATGAGCTGCGGCGCATTCTGGATAAGGGCAACAGAAAATTCATTGATGAACTAAAAAAAGAGATGGGAAGACTTCTGCACCAATGTGTAATTTTATGGTGTTTGGAAAAAAAATGAAGTGATGAAGCCACGCATAACGCTGGATGTAGGTGAGTCATTTTGCTGTGTCTCTAATTGACTGTGTAGCTGTTTCCTTGGACATAGGATGGTTTATGTTGCGCTGAATGAATAGATGCAGAATGGTAATACTCTTCATGCTGAAAAAATAAGATTTTTTTTGTGATCAACACAAACCTAATAAGACTCATTTTTAGGAAGACTAACTTTGAACTCAAAGTTGATTTGTTCTATTCCAGTGGAATATTCCATCGCGCTGCTCAGGGCACTCCCCACACTCTTTCCTTCACCAAGTCCACCACCGAAGAAGCTGGGACATGCCAGTGAGGCACTGCTTCATGTCATTCAGGTGAAAGTTTGTTTGCATTTTCTCACATTCAACACTTCATAGTTCCATGCATGGATGTGGCGTTTCCTTCTTCTTTTTCTTTAGCCAACAGAAGATCCCACAATGTACTCGCAGAAGAGGTCTTTCTGCACCTCTGTGTTGCTGTTTGATGGGACCCGCTGTCTCATCTGTCTTGGAGCCACGGAAGACTTGAGTGACGGTCTGCTTCATCTGATGGGTTACTACTATGTCCTGCACCTCACATATCCAAAAGTGTGTGGCAACCCTTCTCTCTGTCATTCAGACAGAAGTGCTACAGGACACTATCCATGAGTGAGACACCACAGCCTCATACAAAAAAGACCATGGCAGAATGGAAAGATTTTATTGGGGAGTAGAGCTGTGTACTAGGCATAGGTAGTGATACACTCCCCTGGTAGTTGTAACTTGAGGGTGGGTGGGAGTCTGTTGAAACAAACATGTTATCAGTGGTGATAGGAACACAACACTATATGCTGTCCCCATACTGTTATTGTTTTTTTTGTGTCAGGGAATCTGAATCAATATTCAATAATGATGACGGTGAATATTGTAACAACACAACATTACTTGCGTTCTAGAAATGATTGCTTGAGATTGTTTTAAGATGCAATGCCTTAGTGACGTTTTTATTACAAGGCAGTGAAGGCACTGTCAGCAATTTAAGTGAATAAATAGTTGTTGACAATATTAATTCTGTTTGCTGAATTATTTTTTTTGGGGGGGAATGGGCGTAGGGGGGGTGGATGCTTTGTCTCATTTTGAGAAAAAAAAGCTAATATTGTGAACACTTAAATTAAGAAGAATTGCACTGTTAGTAGGTCTGGTTTTAAGATCTTTTCATTCAAATTAAGAAAGAAGCAAACGTGAAAAAAGAATTGAGAAGCTAGTATCAAGTTTATTTGACTTAGTACAGTCCTTGGAATGAGTGCTTTACTGTTTATTTCAAGAGTTTTTCCATTCTTCAAATGCCTAGATATATCATCTTATTTTAAGAAATCTTACCAAGTCTAAATATCTTACTGCATTGGCAGATAATTTGACTTGTTTCTACCCTGTTCTTTCTCAATTTAATTGTTTATTTCTTAGATATATTTTGCAGTGTGTGGACACCGAGGGGAGCTCTAGAATTGGCTCATTCAACCGACCAACGAGCCAATCAGCAGCGGCGTCACAGGCCCTCCTCCTTCTTTGTTCTCTCTCTCACTTTGACTTCTGCACTGGACAGCCAGGTTTGTGGAGGGAAGGTTGGAACAAAGTAAGGACGGGGTACCCCATACATTCATGTACGTAGAGTCACTAAGTCTTAAACTCACCAGGTTTGTATCGCTTATCGATAACCCTAATGCCATACAAGTCAATGAGGGTCAAAGGTCAACTTTGTCCTAGGGACATGGGGCCACTTTCAGGTTCATCAGGATCTTCCTGGATACACCCACACCAAATTTGGGGCTTCAAGCCCATGAGGAACCCCGAAACCCTCACTCTAATTCCAGCCTTATCGCTAACCCTAATGCCATACAAGTCTATGAGGGTCAATGGTCAACTTTGTCCTAGAGACATGGGGCCACTTGCTTTTTCATCAGGAGCCCCCAAGAAGCGCACACGCCAAATTTGGGGCTTCTAGTTCTTGAGGAACCCCAAAACCCTAACCCTAATTTCAGCTAACCCTAGTTTCAGCCTTATCGTTAACCCTAATTCAATGCAAGTCTATGGAGGTCAAAGGTCAAATTTGTCCTAGAGACATGGGGGCACTTTCAGGTTCATCAGGATCCTCCTGGACACACCCATGCCAAATTTGGGGCTTCTAGCCCATGAGGAACCCCGAAACCCTCACTCTAATTCCAGCCTTATCGCTAAACCCTAATGCAGTGCAAGTCTATGAAGGTCAAAGCTCAACTTTGTCCGAGAAACATCAAGTGTTTTTTTCATGAATCATTCATAAATGTTAAGAGTTTTCTTTGTGGAGAATTCACAATAAAAATACATTGACACTGTCAAAGATGGACTCAAGCACTATTATTGAACTATACTGTATTTTTTGAGTGATGTGAAGCTTTTGACAAGCGCTGCGCAAAGGAGGCCCATTTGTTTTTTGTTTTTTTCAGGGGGCCCAAAATTCCTGGCGGCGCCCCTGAGCGGGCATCTCCAGCACCAAGGCAGTGGAGCTGCCGGCCACGAGAGAAGAATTAACCAGTCCATTGAAACCATTTGTTTGGTCTAGTGAGTGGCAACAGTCCTTTCAGGATCTTAAGTGCCTTCTCAGCTGTAACCCTGTCCTGTCTGCTCCAAATTTTTCCTCATTGGCTAGAAGCCCCAAATCTAGCGTGGGCACTTCTTGGGGGCTCCTGATGAAAAAGCAAGTGTCCCCATGTCTCTAGGACAAAGTTGAAAATTCACCCCATAGACTTGCATTGAATTAGGGTTAACAATAAGGCTGAAACTAGGGTTAGGGTTAGGGTTAGGGTTAGCTGAAATTAGGGTTAGGGTTTCGGGGTTCCTCAAGTACTAGAAGCCCCAAATTTGGCGTGGGCGCTTCTTGGGGGCTCCTGATGAAAAAGCAAGTGGCCCCATGTCTCTAGGACAAAGTTGAAAATTCACCCCATAGACTTGCATTGAATTAGGGTTAACAATAAGGCTGAAACTAGGGTTAGGGTTAGGGTTAGGGTTAGCTGAAATTAGGGTTAGGGTTTCTGGGTTCCTCAAGTACTAGAAGCCCCAAATTTGGCGTGTGCGCTTCTTGGGGGCTCCTGATGAAAAAGCAAGTGGCCCCATGTCTCTAGGACAAAGTTGAAAATTCACCCCATAGACTTGCATTGAATTAGGGTTAACAATAAGGCTGAAACTAGGGTTAGGGTTAGCTGAAATTAGGGTTAGGGTTTCGGGGTTCCTCAAGTACTAGAAGCCCCAAATTTGGCGTGGGCGCTTCTTTGGGGCTCCTGATGAAAAAGCAAGTGGCCCCATATCTGTAGGACAAAGTTGAAATTTCACCCCATAGACTTGTATGGCATTAGGGTTAGGGTCCAAGAGTGACATACACATTTTCTTTTGCTTTTTTGATTTAAGCTCATCGTCTCCAGCTGCAAAGGTACAGAAACCTTTCTGTGTTTTGATGTCGTGTGTGAGAAAACATCACTTTTTTCTGTAAAGTTGTGTTATCATTGTCCTTCATTGAAAATGACACAATCTTTCATTTCATTGTTCAGATGCCGAACACCAAGGCATTCCGTCGCTCTCTGGCCATGAAACGACGCCTGGAGCAAAAACGGGATTGGACACCTTTTCCACCTCGGAAGGACTTTGAACGTCGTGAATACTTCCACGTTCATGATTTCATGTTCTGCCTGTGTTGTTATGTTGTATTCCAAATAAATCTTACAAAAACATATTTAGATTTTTCTTTTTGTCAATTTACACAGGGCGCGGTACTGGTCAGCGACCTGGGTGCGAAGATGGCCCGTTTTGCTCCTGACTGACAAAACAGTGCAAGTTCGTTCTTAAGGCCCAGCAACCAGACAAGAAGGTATGGGTCGTGATTTTGTCAAGCCACAAGTTTCTTTATGTTTTTCTTCTGGTGGTGGGAGACTCACATCTCTGTCCACTTGTGGATGGTTTTGTGTTCTCGCCCTGGGCAACAACCTTGAACACGGGCTTGTAACAGACTCCGCCCAGGATTTTGCTGCGCTACTGGCAACTGTGTTGGACCGCTGGCCCAAGGTTTGTTTATCTGCTGTGACAAACAAATTTGAACACATGAATGTCATCGCCACTTTGTTTTATCAATATCAAGTAATTCCATGATCCATAGTTCAATAACAAGAATATTCATGAATTTATTTTGCATTTTTATGTTTGTTTGGGTTTGGTTTTTTTTATAAAACTATTTTGTAGGTGTTTGTGCTTGACTTTCCACCTCGCCTGACTGTCAAGCCAGAACTACAAACAGCGCTACGTCAAGTATATCATCGTGTTGCTGCACGCATGGGTGTGTAAAATACATATTTTTGTTGTATTTTTTTCTCTTCAGTGACACTGTGCTAACAGATATTTCTTAGAATTGTGTGATTACATAATTGATTATGTGACACTTCTTCCAGGTTTAACATTTGTGTATATGGCCGATCACCTCCCCCTTCGTCAGCTGTACATGGTGGTGTTATGATGGTGTAAGTTTTGCCTTCTTCAGCCTTACTTGCTCTTCATTTGATATGACAAATATGTGTTAACATGTTGTTTTCTGTTTAGGTGCACCTCAGGACTGATTTTGGTGGAGCGTCTGCATGCTGCATGCTCCATCAGCTCGCACCCCCTTCACCTAGGCCAGGGGTGTTGTGCCACAACCAATCATCGCCCAGGGTGTCTCCCAGAGTGGTTGTGACAGGTCCTGTCCACATGCCAGTGTATGGACCTGCTCCTGAATGGACTCTTGTTGGACAGGAGGTTGAGGTAACCTGTTCATCCCTCTTTTTTTTTTTTTCCCCCCAATTGTGTATTTGTCAAACTGTGCAACTTTTTATTTTAAAAATGAACACTTATCCTAAGTTGACTCTGATTTCCTCTCCTCTTTTTTTTATAGACAGTACCAACAGCTGTTGAGACTGCATTTCACACAGACATCCCGTCCAATCCCGTGTGGTTCAGTGAGGCTGTGCTGCTGGACCACATGGAGACCGTCGTGGAGTCATCTGGCAGGGTTTCCCCAGCTGCCACGGTAACATTCACACAATTATTCATACACTTATCAACTAGGGGTGGGTGAAAAAAAAAATCAATATTGCAATATATTGTTGTGCTTTCTGTCGCAATAAATAATCGATACACTGACGGCAAATATCAGTATTTTTTTCCAAACACCACCTGTCCACCTGTCCCGGGAAAGATAAAATCTCTCCCGGGACACAATTTGTCCCGTTTTTTATGGAAAATGACAAAACCTCATTTAATTTCTGTCTGTGGTCTAGATAGGGTTGCCAACCCTCCCGTAAAATACGCGATTGTCCCATATTTGGCAACTAAAAAGCCTGTCCCGTAATGAACTGATGGGGGACGCACTTCACTTTTTCCCGTATATTTTGGGGACGCGGTTATTTATTTCTTTATTTTGTCTGCATCATTTTTTTTTTATTGATTTTCAGAATCGGGGCAGTGAAAGGATTTTTTTCCCTCTTTCATCTTCCCGTCGGTTTGTATATCCCAAGTCCCCAAGTTACGATAAGACAAGTTGCTACTGACTTTACATTACCAGAAAGCACTGTCCTTGTTTACATGAAAGTTATTAATGTTCATGCACTTTAATATGTTTGCTTGTGCAGTGCACGTTTGTTTGTACATTATACAAAGTTTTGGAATAAATGCAAGATCACAGGCATTTTCCTTTTTATGGGTATTTTTTTCTTTTTCAGTCACATATTGTGACGACCCTGTCTCTATATAACTTGTTGTGGCTCCCAGCTGTTTTCCCATTTCTAGGTAGCGGTGGATGTGGGTGTGGCATCTTCCGATTAGGACACCTGTGCCGATGCCCCCCGCAGGATAAAAGGCCGACTGCGTGTGCCGCTCGGTCTCTTCCCCATTCTCCATCCAGCAGCCATGGGCGTCTGGCCGACTCTCAGCTTCTTCTGTTCTGTTTTGCACCTGACAACACCCCACATCCTATTATTCACTCATCCACACTTACATTACTGATGAATACTGACAAACACACACCATATATTTCATTATTTTGCTTACAATTATCTATTTTGTTATAATAAACCTTTTGATTAATTGCAATCCGCAGTGTCCCTTCCGTTATTGTCATAACTCTTGAGCCGGGTTATGACAATATCGTCTGCAAAATTTCGAAGATATCGAAGATATCGTGTGTCGTGATGTTGTCATTATCGTGGGCCAAATATCGTCACAGTATCGAATCCTGGGTTAGCCGTATCGCCCCAGCCCTATTATCAACACAAGATCACATATGTACAGTACATGTACAGTTTAATTAGTGTGTCACTTTGTTTATGAATTCATTTCTTTATGTTCTTCCAGATGTCCAGCCTGAGACGTCGATCAGCACACGTTGCCTCAAAAACCAAAACAAACAAGTGACATGTTGGTATTTGGGATATGTGTATTTCATTGTGTGCATCTTTGTGATAGGACAATAAATGCAGTTCTTTAAACGTTACTTTGTGTCCTTGTATTTGCAGGTGTGGGCAACACGTTCAACTGTCCACATGACTGAGTCTGCCTCCAGCATCCACTTCATCACCTGTGTGTGTTTTCTAGGCTTTACACCGATCTTATCGGCTGTATCGGATCGGCCGATATTTGGCATTTTTTGAAACGTTCATGATCGGGCGTCATGTCATGAATCACCGATCAATGACGTCATGGTCGTGTTGAAACTTTTTTAATCTGTCTCATTTCCTCCAAAGTAGTTTCACAGCATCGACATGTTTATTTGTTTGTATCCGAGTGTTATGTAAATGTATAGATTTGGGTTTACATTGTTGTCAGTTCCTTTTGTCTGCTGTGTGTCCGTTTGGGCACTAGATGGCGCAGTAGATCCTGTGTTCCCTTTTTTTTGCTTGTTCCAGGTGCGGGAAGGTGATTGGCTGGTGCCAATATTTAAGGAGGAGGACTTCAACACCTCGGTCTCTTTGTCCTTCTCCCAGCTCCCAACCAGAGGCCATGTGCCGCAGCAGCAGCATTCTGTGTTCAGCCATCAATTCTGTTTTGTAATCTATTTCAGTTCCCTTTGTGTCCACGTAGCCCGTAGGGGAGGGAAGCCATTTGTGTTGTGACCCTTTTCTCCTGTGTTTTAGTTAAGGAGGTTAGTTTGACTGTCATTTATTTGATTGTTTTCTTTATAGGTAAGATGCATAAGAGAGCCATATTGTTTGTTGTTTTGGCCATGCCCTCCCTGACGCCAGTGCAATGATGGTGACGTTTAATAAAAACCATCCTGTGGACGAAGCACCTTTGTCTAATTTGAGAGCTGGGAGAAGGGGGGGAGCCTTTATGTTGTGTCCTGGTTCCCCCTAGGCCGGGGCATAACACCGAGAGCTAATGGTTCATGATTCAAAAACCTTCATTTTCGTCTTCGTGCCTCTTCCTGTTTTGAGTACTGTCGCTATGTGACGGACAATAAAGTTTCTTTGAATCTGCAATATATGCAACGCTACAGTACCTCGCGGGGGAACTTTGGCAAAAAATTTCAACACCACAAATTTAATCAGGCACTGAGCATGTCGAGTTTAAGAAACGCAGCGCGGAGAAAGAAAAAGAAAAGCAAACTCTGAAACGGATGCTAAAGCAAACAACTTTTGACGGTGCTCGTGAGAAGGCAAGGGGTGTACAGAAACAAGTATTTATTGCCCCTAACGTGATCGGATCAGTGATCGGTTTATTTAAACTCACTGATCGGTGATCGGCACAAAAATCGTGATCGTGTAAAGCCTAGTGTTTTCCTTTCTATGTTTATTGGCATAAAATCACATCTTTCTTATTTTAATCAGGTGGAGGCGACGCCACAGATGACCAGAGCTGTGCCCGTGGTTCCTGTGGCTCCCGTGGTTTCCAGCACCAAGCCAGAGGAGGCCAGCACCGTCCAGGAGGCAACACAGAAGATCAACTAAGCTAAGGAGGCTTTTCTTTCTTCTTCTGTTGCCTCTGACTGCTCCGCTCGTTCTACGCCTCGCACATGTGATTTGTGATCCATCATCAGTTAGTACTAGTGAAGATGCAGTGGCAGATCATGGCACTGGTATTAGATTAGCCAATGTTCTGCATGGTTCTTTTCATCAAGGCGAAACCGGTCACGGTTTAAAATTCCAGCACCAGCTGGCAACAGTGAGTCACTTCAGAAGAGCAAAACTCCTCACTTTGACATGGATAATTCTGACGTAGAGTTTGTCAGTGCTGTGACCAATGAAGAGTGTAACTTCTCTCCCCTTGATGTTGATGTTTGTTTAGACCTTTGCAAAAACTTGAAGGTTCATTTGGACCGTGCGAGTTTTCCAATTTCTGATTGCAATGGCCCATTAGGTTCGCCGTGTACAAATGAGAATGTAGAGGCTGATGGAAACTGCTTCTTCAGAGCCATCAGTCAAGCTGTGACTGGTTTATAGACACAGAAGTGGAAATTCAGGTTGCAGCAGATTGTTTACGATTAGATGTGTACACTTTTATCGATGGTCATGGGTTGAAGTACAGCTCTTGCAAGAAACAATTCTCACATTGTATATATTTATGGATGTATTTGTTTTATATGGAAGCAGTTACCATAATCCAAATTAAAATAAGAATATAATAGCAGAAATGCTTTTAAATTTTAAGAACGAAGCTGCATTATTTGACTCATAATTAAAATGGTTAATAAGTCATTCAATCTGCATTTTCATTTTCTTCTTCAAGACTGCTCATTCTTGTACTTAATTCAAATGAAAAAGGAAAACACATTTGAGATTTAATTTTCAAAACATGCACCAGCAAAGAGTTACCAAAATTCAATATGAAATGTAAAATTCAAAAATGAAAAAGCAATAGCAGAATGCTTTTTCATTTTAAGAACGAAGCTGCATTATTTGACTCATAATTAAAATCATTAATAAATATTCCTATATGCAATTTCATTTTCTTATGTTGTGTGCATTCCACACCTGTGCAGTGTCATCCAACTCATCCTGTAGAAAATGTATACATTTAGGAAGAGCTGTGCCAGCAGAACATAAATAAAACACTAAATTACAGCATTCACACATGAGCAACCCCACCCTCTCCCTCCCTCCCTGTCACTGTTCATCCCCCCCCCCTTTCTCCCCATCTCTTATCCTCTCTGTTTCTACCCTTCTGTTCCATCTCTCTCCCCTTCCATCTCTGTTCCTTTCCCTTTGCTACCCCTTCTCTTTAGCATTCTTTTTCCTTTCCTCCCGTCTCTGTCTGTCTGTCTTCCCAACACCCCCTTTCCAGTTTCTGTCCTCCCTCCCCTCTCTCTCACTCACATACACATGCGCACAAAATGAAAATAAAACATTATTCATGAACTCACCTGTATGGAGGCCCATACAACAAAACTGCAGGAGACTTTTGTCCAGAAACTCGCCATCAAAATGCCCGTTGTCTCTGAGGTCTGATAACAAGGCTAACCAGAACTCCATGCGCTGGCCGCGCAGGAAACCCCACCAATATTCAATTATTTGATTGGCGGTGCTGGCCCCCTCCAAGTAACTATCGAGGGTGTCGTCTGGTTGAACAGGGACGAGGAAACGCTGGAAGCCTCTAACATGGCCATTTTCGGTTCCAAGGTCGCCTCGAACAACTCTAGGGCACCCCCCAAAACGCTGTACCGCTTCTATGTAGCACCCTCCAATTACTTTTGAGTCACTACTTGTTGTGTAAGCTGGGCCACTTACTAGAAATTAGGTATACAGCCTTAACTTTAGTGTTTTAAAGTTAGAAAAATCAATTAAAAGTGGTCAAATATGTTACACTGTTGAATATAATCAAAGACAAAACTGCCTTCATCACAGCTTTCCATAAATGGATCTTTATTGATTTATTCAGAAAAAGCTTTGGTAGCTCATTCTCAGAACAGCAGCCTCAGATTTCTTCTTAGACATAAGATTTACAGTACAGAGAAAAAACAATAAAGGGAAAAATGGGACGGGTAAATTTCAAGCTTGTTATTTAAGTTATTAGGCTTAGCAATACAGCTATTGTACTGTGTGTGGGGGGTGGAGGGGGCCGGTTGATGCGCCATACTGGGTCCGTAGGGGGGGGGCCTCTGGGTGCCCGGGCCTGCCTTGGGTACCGATCCTCCCGGTGGGTGAAGGGGCTGGGTCCTGTCATGGGGATGAGTCTGGTCTCGCTTGCCCTGGGGGGCCCCCGTCCGGAGGACGGGCTCTGCTGCCTGTCCGCCCTGGGTGGTGTCCCTTCTCCTTGGGGTATCTGCCTCCCTGTCATCCTGCCCTGGCTCCTCGTGGGGCGGGTGCCCTCCGGCCCGGGGGCCTGCTGCTCCGGGCCTCTTCCTGGCCGGCTTTGCGGTGGGTATGCCGTGTCCGGGCCCCCCCCCCCCCGGCTCGTCACTGGCTTGGGGCGGTTGCGGCCTCGGAGACCGCACTAATTGGCAGCCTACTTCCAGTGACGTACTTAAACACACCCACTCCCACATTCAGGTACACACACCACCACATCCATACACACACCACCACATCCATACACACACCACCACATCCATACACACACCACCACATCCATACACACACACACACACACACACACACACACACACACACACACGCACACACACGCACACACACACGTATACACAGATGCAAACATGCACACACACACAAGTATACACACATGCAAATATACACACACACCCGCACACACGCACACACACACACACAAATATACACAAGCGCGGGTACACTGTTGTACACTATTGCATAGCTTATTGTCTTATTGATCCATGAGTAGATTATTATCATCGTTATTATTACTATCAACATTATTATTATTATTATTATTATTATAACTATTATTATTATTATTACTATTAACGTTGCTATTATTATCATCGCTATTATTATTAACATCACTGTATGAACTCGCATGTATGTTTGTATGGGTATATATGCACTATCTGACAATTAGCTATGCACATTTACGATCTGTTTTGTTCTCTTTTAACACAATTGTATATTGTTGCCAGTTGCCTCCTCTACTCCTCTCTCTCTATCCCTCTCATCATCTCATCATCCCCCCCCCCCACACACACACACACACACACACACACACACACACACACACACACACACTCATTTCCCCTGTCTACTCACCCCCCTATCTATCCCCCTCAGTCCAGTCATGGCCAGAATGTCACCAAGAACATTATAATAAAACCACTGAAGAGGTAGCTCCTGAAACCACCCACGTGGCTCACACTCTCAAGATCTACCTCTGAGAATAAAATCTGTCAGCCATCATAGACATTCAGAGACACTTCTGCTTGTCATTATGGCCAGACCGGACAAGGGGAAGAAAAAAAAAAAAAAAAAGCAATACAGCTCTTAACGTTCGTTTGAAACGGTTGTCAACATTAACAGACTGAACTGGACTTAATAACAGGAGTGCTGCATTATTCTGGTGAGTGTCAGCTGCGTTGGGCGTGTAAACCGGGCCATCCAGCTGCGGTGCTGATCCGACGCCACTCGTGTCAAAAATCCTGACAAATGTCACTTGATCAAGGAGGAAATCTGCATCAGATGAGATCAGCTGACTTTGCGTGTGCAGTGTGTACGCTGTGCACAGCGGTGTGCACTCTGTGTTAACAAGAAAAACGCATCTAAGAAAGTGGTGCGCAAAAGCAGGGTAGTGACAGAATTAATGCGCATTATTGATATTTGTCGCGTGTGTACCTGCACATGCATGCTTATTAACACACGGGTATTTTTTACTCACTTAAAGTAGGAACTGCATTGCACTCAGTGTTGAGCAGCTCCCCCTGGTGTTAAACTGAAGAAGTGCAATACACTCAGGCAAAAGTTGAAGTGCGGGCCATATTCTATTCTATTTATAACATTTGTTGCGGGCCAATTAAAAATGGACTGCGGGCCGCAGTTGGCACGTGGGCCATAGTTTGGACACCCCTGCTCTAAAGCATCGTATTAAGGGGACAGTGTCATTGTATGGGCATTGCGTATGACAATGTCCATTGTTTGTATGACTAATTTCCTGTACTACTGTGCTAAGGTGGTAGGCCAAGTGCTAAATCTGGCCTCCAACATGCTTTTTACTCTTTCACAGATGACATACTGATCATTTCGGTTCTGAACAGTATTTATTGACTGAAAAACAGGACCCCGTTTACTTGTGTACAAGCAGAGTAGTCAAGAAAGTTGTAATCATTTACATGTCCATTCTACAGTGTATCACTGGACGTGTTTACGTTTGACTATCTCCTTTAATATAGAACCACCACAAATGTGTTAATGACTTTTATAATTTCCTTTATATAATATACAAAAGTATTAGTATGATCCAGGGAAAATTCCATGTTTGTTTGCGAAACTCATTGGAAGAATGAAGAAAATCTGTTTGATTGTTATTGTCATGAACATGAATCACAAGTTGTTTTTTTTTGTTTTTTTCATGTGTCACTTTAACAGAGACAACACCATCTGTAATTACTATGTTTGGTTGCATTTCCCTGGCAGGCAAAGATAGATGGAAGCGACATCCTTCTGGGTGGAAAATGGGACTGGCTTGTCTGTGGATGGTGGAGGCTCGCTGGGCTCATCAATCCGTCCATCCATTCACCTTGTTCGTCTCATCTTGACTGCAGCACGCCACTGTGGAGGCTTGACATAACACACATTAGATTAATAACAGAAAAGCAAAATGTGACTTATGGTGTATTATTTAGTGTGCTTCAGTTGTAATTCTCATAATAATGACTGTTTTGCTGGCTTCACACAATACATATAATTGGCCTGTCTTAGTTAAAAGCCCACTCACCACGACAAGATGCAGGCCAAGAGTGGGAACACAAACACAGACCAGAAACGAACAGGACAAATCCAGACAAGACTACAAAAAACACAAACACAAATATCAATCACTTTGACCACTATCTTTTTTCACAAAAACTTTTATTTCTTTACAAATTGAACCTTAGATTGTGTCACAACAAACTAAATAAACCCTTGAAACAGCCAACAAAACATGAAACAACAACACTTCATCAATATTATAATGAGTATCCTCATAAATGATTTCAAGATAACTTTCAACACTTTCTTACAAAAACATTTTTACGTCTGCCGTAACGATTTTCAGGTTTTTTTCATGTGAATATTTTAACATTGAACATGTTAACTGAACAGTCAATCCCTTCATTGTTGCTCTGACCTCTTCATCATTTGTGACCTCTTCATCATTTGTGACCTCCACATCTACATTAGACACAATATGGCTGTCACATGGCTCCTGAATCACTAGAAAACTGTCTTTTTCCAAGATCTCTGACACCTCTTTACATTTTTTTAGAATATGTGTGGTCAAAGATTTGTTCAAAATCACGTGTGTGTGTGTGTGTGTGTGTGTGTGTGTGTGTGTGTGTGTGTGTGTGTGTGTGTGTGTGTGTGTGTGTGTGTGTGTGTGTGACTCATTTACCTTTTGTTTTGTAGACATGCTCTTACCTGATTTGAAGAAACTAAAAATGGTTGGGGGCGACACTCACAGCAAGAAGCTTGTGGGTTCGATTCCGGGGCCGGGTCTGGGACCTTTCTGTGTGGAGTTTGCATGTTCTCCCTGTGTCTGCGTGGGTTCTCTCCGGGTTCTCCGGCTTCCTCCCACACTCCAAAAACATGCATGTGAGGTCAATTGAACGTTCTAAATTGTCCGTAGGTGTGCATGTGAGTGTGAATGGTTGTTTGTCTCTATGTGGCCCTGCGATGAACTGGCGACTTGTCCAGGGTGTCACCCTGCCTTCGCCCTAAGACAGCTGGGATAGGCTCCAGCAGACCCCCGTGACCCTGAATAGGAATAAGCGGGTATAGAAGATGAATGAATGAAATCTTTATTGAATGAATGACACATATGTAATTATTATTTTTTGCTCCATAGCTTTCATGATTCAGCATTACATGTTAAGCGTGATGAGTTGCATGAAAAGAGAGAGCACTCGCTGATAAATTAACATGGTGTGCTGTTTAATTCCATGAGGACGACAAAATATTTGCAA
>NW_027466097.1:350000-357500 GCF_046127955.1 Nelusetta ayraudi
GTGTGTGTGTGTGTGTGTGTGTATTTCAGTACATGTGACAGATTTTAGGGAACTTTTAGTAACCAACTGTTTATCTTTTCTTTTGTAGTCGCTGAGAGCTGCTGGTGGTGGCGGTGTCCCGGGTGGTGGGCCCCTTCGAGTGCTGTGACCCGGGATTGTGGTTGTTTTCTTCTTCTTTTTTTGCACTTCACTTTCTTTGCAGGTGTGTCACGTGTGAGTGGGGTGTTCCTTGTTTTCGTTGGTTCCTCCCCCGTTTGGCCCCCTCATCGGTAAGCCTCAGTTTCTACACCAAGAATAAGGAGCTCAGTAGCTCCGTTTTAAGTGTTGGTCTATTTGTTCCTTTTATTTTTAAATGTTGAATAAAAGTTGGTTTGATATTTTAAACATTCTGAACCACGTCTCCTACTCCTTCCTCGTAGAACTTACCTGTGTGCCTAATTATTACTTTTGTGTTTAGTAGAACTCCCTGGGTGAAATTCCCAGGGTGGCGTTGTCGGTTCCTTTTCATTTTGTTAAATTCCCAATATTAAATCTTGCTTTATCAGATAGCCATAACCACTCTCATCGCCACAGGATATTTGAGTCAAACTGTCGTGTCTACTTCCCAGTCTCAATAAACATGTTCACCACTGCTGCTTCTTAAATGGAGGTTTGTCGGGGTTTTTCCCTTTTGAGAAGCAAGCCACATATTTTGTGTCTTTCCACCACAAGACATTGGCTTTTGTCACTCTCTTCGTCGTATTGGGAAAAAGTGGCATATCGGACTTTCCCGCCGCGAGTCGCTCGTCAACATACTGCTGTGAAAGAGGGGTGATGTCACAGAACGCGAGGTGCATTTAGGTGCTGCTGCGTAAAACTAAAAGATTTTCCTGGGCAAATATTCATTTGACAGACGTAAACAAAGTGAAATATGACTTCAATTTAAGTTTGTTTTAGTTTGTTTTTATAAACACACAAAAAAGTTTGAGTTAGTTATCGTTTTTGAAAAAAGTTCTTAACTTCTACTTTAGAGATATTGATGACGAGTTGTTGCATATAAACGATGTGACTATGTGGTTCGGCAAGCGGTGGTGCTGTCTGTACATAGCTTAGCAAACGGCTAGCGCTAGTACCCCCTTTCAATGCCAGAGTGAAAAGATCCACACGGAGTGTTATGACCCACGGGTGGGTCTAGGTGCCTCTATGTTTGTGTCTGTGTGTGTGTGTGTGTGTGAGAGAGAGTGGATGACGCCTTGCAGGTGCAGTCCTGGATGTCGGCTGCTGATTGGACGCGCCACGGCTGAGAAGGAGGAGCAGTCGAGCCAGCCTGACGGTCGTCCCTCCTCCGCTCCCAACTGTGCAGTTAGTCACTTCTGAAATTGTGTTAGAGCACGCAGCCGTAGGTAGTGATGGCCGATCGAGGCTTTGTTGAAGCTTCGACACTTGTTTCAAAAAATGGTTCATTACTCGAGGCTTCAATGACACAGTGCTCGAGGAGGTCATCTAGTGCTCAATAAAATGAAGTGCAATGGAAACGTGTCCATTGTTTCATAGGTTGTTTGGGATTTGACTCGCCATGCATTCTTGTTGGACAACACTACATGGTTGTATGGTTCAATGCTGACACGATAAAATAAAAATGAAAAATAAAGACAATGTCTCTTTCTTGGCACGACTGATTGTAGTAGACTATAGCTCTTATACTTAGCCTGACAGTTTGTGCAATGAATTATATTATATCCTAAAACAAGACTAAATAGCCCATAGTTTAAAAATATGTTCAATAGTAAGTGTTCAGTGGGTCAGATGTCAAATGTGATCTATTTAAAATGTAGAATAGATGAGCTAAATAACACATATATAATACACATTGATGGGAATTGAACCGTCGCCTCAGTCTTGCAAGTCCAAGATTGTCATAATGTACCACAAATCCAAATCACACTCCCTTTTTTCATCTAAGCTGTTTGAGTAGCGTTAGCACGCCGTGATTCCTCATCAATTACAGGCCTACACTTCAAATAATTATGAGAAAAATCCAACGTAAAGAGAGCACTTCCATTAGGAAATAGTCAACATGAAATTTCGTCTTCTACTGACACCTGCTGGTCAAATTGAATAGTTGCAAATATTGTGAACAAGTTGTCATCTAATTCTAATCCTAAACAATATGGTCATTCGAAGTGAAGTATTAAGACAATTTATCAGGTTTGTACTGCTTGATTGAACACATTCATCCCGTTCTAGTGCACTAAAACCCACTTCCCTTCAGGACCGTGTCAACGAAGCCAAAACTTCCTTGAGTGACGCTGTTTCCCAGCATGCAATGCGAGCTAGCGATTCACAATACTATTTCATCACAAACATGGATGTAAAAAATAAAAAGGGACGAAAAATGAAACTTCAGGAACAGCAACCATTGCAATACAAGCAGAACTGGGCCGAAGTTTTATATAAGTTTTATATTATGTACACCATAATACAGCCTTCTGGTGGACAAGCCATACTATTTAAGCCGTGTCCTCCCATGGTACTTCCGTGGGTGGAAGCACATGGTAGAGGTCACGTGCTGGTTATGCGTCACTCCACCGATCACCTCGGGGAAGGTTGCCCTTACAGGGGATCTGATTCAGGTGAGTCTTTTGGAGTTCATTGAAAGAGGTTAATAAATAAATAAATAAATATATGTGTGTGTGTGTGTGTGTAACTTTAACTAACTTATCTATTTCTATCCATCTATCAAACTTACTATTTAGGGATCTATCTTCTACTAACTCTCAAAAAACTAACGGACAACCAAGAGCAACAAAACCAACCTACTGCAATTCTATATTTTAGTGTGTGTGTGTGTGTGTGGGGGGGGGCACAGTGAGCACAGTGATGGTTCCGCAGCATAAAGTGTATCTTCAGTCGTCGATGTATGTGTGGTAGTCCCTCGGGTTCAGCCCAGCTGATTTAGTGTTCGGTGAGACCCTCGCGTCTGTTAAGGGGTAAGTGGCTTTCCGATGTTAAATGAGTCGAGAATAATGTGTTAGATTACGTCATTTTTTTTTCGTGAATGCTTGCATCGTGCTTGTGAAACTGCTCACAAAACTCTTGTCGCCAGCCAGTCTAAAATGAAGCGGCAGTTTGACAAGAAAGCTGTGGCTCGAGTTTTTGAGACAGGCGACCGAGTGTTGGTATTGTTGCCGTTACCTGGTTCCCGTTTGCAGGCTGGTTTTTCTGGTCCGTATGTCGTGGAGCGCAAACTTTCCGTTACAGATTATGTAGTGCACACTCCTGATAGAAAACGATCGTCCCGCGTCTGCCACGTCAAAATGTTGAAAAGTTCCGCCCGGTTCACACTGGACGTGGAAGCGCCGCGAAGCGCCGAGCGCTTCCATTCAGCGCCCATGTTAATCAATCAGTGTGTTTACATGCAGAGCTTAATCGGACTAAGCAATAATTCTGTTTTCTCGTCCAATCGGAGTTCTCAGCTTGGTCCCCGTATCCATGCAGCTGAGAAATTCAAATTATTGACGGGAACGTGTCCTCCTCACAACACTAGGGGGTGGAGTGAGTTTTCAGCCGGTCAGCTGCTTTCGGTTGACATATTAAATCTATTATGATATGGAACGATAGTTCATAATGTACGTGTTACTTGCTTTGCAGATAAGGTGTACCCTATTTCTTGTGCTCATGGTTATTTTAAAAGGCAGACAAGAACGTTGTTTGCTGTTGGAGGGCTACAACAACACTTCGATGCTACGCTTTGTGCCGTCGCTACAGACCCCAAACTCTCGTTCTTGTTGGATTCGGGTTCTTCGCAGACTGGTGGGAGATTTTGTGTACAGGTTTTGCAAAGGAACGGTGTCTTCAGTTATACACACGCTCATTAAAGTGCCGACCGTGGAGGAAGCTGGTGCCGCTGCACGCCATTTCCAGCAGAATAACAGTTTTTACCAAAATAAAAAGAAATCAGGAAAACATGTCTTTGCTGTGCTTTTATTTACAAAGTTAAAATTCTTCTAACTTACAAAAAATGTGAACGAAAAGGTAGAAATATAAATACGAAGGAATACGTATTTGTAGGTTTGTAGGTGGGCTGCCATTTTCTTTGTCCCCTCTTTTCTCCTGTTTAATAAGTATGTAGGGAGGTTAGCCTTTCTGTATTTGGGTTCTCTTTCTTTCTTTAGTTAGTTCTTAAGGCGAGCTAGTTGGAGTTTGGTTTATTATTTTGGCCTGGGCCCACCCTGAAGCCTTTGCTGCCCACCGGTTAAGTTGTTTTGTTTATTTCATTTACTGATTAATAAAATGTTTTTTGTTGAAACTGCCAACTGCAGTGAAAAATTAATGAGGCTTGGGAGTGGGGGAAGGTGTCCCACACGTTGTGTCTCGGTCCCCCTAGACGGGACGTAACACAGAGTTTTCGCCGTGACAGAAGGTTGAGCTCCTACCGTGTTAGAGGTGACGTTGTCACGTTAGCCTGTTCCATCCCTGCTAAATTCTTTAAAGAACTACCGTAAGTAAACTTTTAAATTATAATACACTCTACACTAATTGTAATTTCCTGCCCGTGGTTCTATATTGCAACAGTTGACGGCTCATATCAGCAGATAAGCAGCAACAATCTGGGCATTGCGGGTGATTCATAAATATGTCATTTCTTATTAATTAGCCCATAAGTGTTGTACACCAGTGTGACACCAAATGCTTGTTGCTGACAGCAGTGAAGAAATGACACTCTAGTGGTTCTGCACATTAGTATAAATAGAGTGATTCTCTATCATTACATCACAGGACGGCGGCACTCTGACAGATTCCATGAACCTGGACACTGATGATCCAGACTCCGGTCCAGATGACACAACAGGCCACAGTGGAAACGGGTCAGAGCATGGACTGGCTGCTGAAAGGATACAGGTAGGTGGCGCTGTCATCCCAAGTTGTGTGGTGTGGAGGATCGGGGCCAAAGTTCCAGATGCTCACAGATGTGACTGTGGATTCAGGAGGAGGGTTTGAAGGCTGGACTCCCAACAGTGATTGGCTGCTGAGGACCTCTCAATCACAATCAGGTTTTTTAGTGGCTGTGAGATTGAAAGTGAGTGAACATCATTAAATAAAGAGCTCCTGCAGGGTCCCAATTTGACAAGTACACTGCTAGGTGTGCTGCTTCGTTTTCGCCAAGGCCCTGTAGCATTCATGACTGACATTGAGGGAACGTTTCATCAAGTAAGAGTTTCCAACCAGGATGTAAACTTCTTACGCTTCCTCTGGTGGCCAGATGGGGACATTACAAAGGACCTACAAGAGCACAGGATGCTGGTCCACATCTTTGGGGCAGTGTCATCCCCAAGCTGTGCTTCATTCGACGACAATCAGCATGACTTCCCAGCCGAGGTTATAAACACTGTTTGTCAAAATTTCTACGTGGATGATATTCTAAAGGCCGTCAGCATGGTGGAACAAGCAATACATCTGTACCAGCAGCTAACAGACCTGTGCGGTAGAGGTGGATTTAAGCTCA
The DNA here is from genome assembly GCF_046127955.1 of Nelusetta ayraudi. NCBI lineage: Eukaryota > Metazoa > Chordata > Actinopteri > Tetraodontiformes > Monacanthidae > Nelusetta > Nelusetta ayraudi. The sequence goes on from NW_027466097.1 coordinate 355,486, forward strand.
ATAAGTGGGTGAGCAATCATCGCTCGGTGCTGGCCGCCATTCCTGAAGAGCAGAGAGCTAAAGAGGTAAAAACACTTAACCTTGACAGAGACCAGCTCCCTATGGAGAGGGCCCTTGGAGCTCAGTGGGATGTACAGCAAGATACATTCACATTCAGCATCAGAACCAAGCTGGGATGGGATGAGGAAATCCCTCAGGTCATGGTACATCCCATATATAGTTTTTCAAGCACCAAACTACAACAAAGGAACTCATCTATAACAAACCTACAACCTTGTAAGGGCAAAACCTACTTGTTTTAATTCTGATTAATAAACTAAAGCTTATTCGATTATCATTATGTTGTTTTTTTTAAACGCTCATATGAAATAAAAAAAGTGGAGGGAGTAGTCTGAATCTGAATCAGGTTCTGGAGCATTGCTCTGCCTCATCCACCGCACTCATTAGTGTCACATCGACTTGTAGTGCATCATTTCCACCAGCAAGCTTCTCCTGTTACGACTGCACACGTTGAACGATATTTTCTGTTCACTCGCTCACCCGTATCAGGTGATACCCTGCAAAGGTAACCATTGGCTCTTGTCTTAGGCCTACCCCGAGGTGATTGGAGGGGTGACCTACCCAGCACGTGATTTCTACAACGAGCTTTCACCCACAGAAGAGCCTTAGGAAGACACGGATTAAATAGGTTGTCCACCAGAAGGCTGTATTTTGGTGTACATAATATAAAACTTCGGCCCAGTTCTGCTTGTATTGCAATGGTTGCTGTTCCTGAAGTTTCATTTTTCCCTTTTTCCTTTTTTTATTTTTTACATCCATGTTTGTGACGAAATAGTATTGTGAATCGCTAGCTCGCATTGCATGCTGGGAAACAGCGTCACTCAAGGAAGTTTTGGCTTCGCTGACACGGTCCTGAAGGGAAGTGGGTTTTAGTGCACTGGAACGGGATGAATGTGTTCAATCAAGCAGTACAAACTTGATTAATTGTCTTAATACTTGACTTGGAATGGCCATATTGTTTAGGATTAGAATTAGATGACAACTTGTTCACAATATTTGCAACTATTCAATTTGACCAGCAGGTGTCAGTAGAAGACGAAATTTCATGTTGACTATTTCCTAATGGAAGTGCTCTCTTTACGTTGGATTTTTCTCATAATTATTTGAAATGTAGGCCTGTATCTGCACACAATTTGGAATTCGTCCCAGCGCCCTGAGCTGTAAATTTGGACGGTGTAAAATGAAAATGGCCATCTGCAGCAGAATGAAAGTGAGATTGCATTGTCCAGGTAGGAGGACAGCAGTCAGTCATGTTTCACCTCCAGTCAACACGCAGTGGTTCACATGAAGGTCCAAGAGGCCTACAGACCTACACTGAGTCTGGACGTGGCAGTACAGTTGGATCATTGTCTTTGTTGTGTTGTTTGGTCATTGTGATCCAATGTAATGTGAGAGAAGGACGAGTGCAGTTATATCGGAGTGAGTTATTTAGAGTGTAATAGAAGTTATAATGCAGAGTCTGTTTTTATGAAATGTTCTATCACCTGGCATCCATCCATCCATCCATCCATCCATCCATCTTCTACTGCCGTATCCGGAGTCAGGTCTCGGGGGCAGCAGCCTCAGCAGAGACCCCCAGACTTCCCTGGACCCAGTCACCTCCTCCAGCTCCTCCAGTGGGACCCCAAGGCTTCCCAGTCCAGCCCAGAGACCTGGTCAGCACCACTCTGACTCCCTGAGTCCCTGCTGCTCAGGTGAGGCTTCAAAGATCTGGCTGCACCTGATTGGACGGTCGTGGAGGATCTCCTTGGTCTTCTTGGTCTTCTTGGTCTCCAGCTGTTTGACCTCATGCTCTCTGTTGACCTCCTCACTCAGTCCCTCAGTGATGTAGAGCTCAGTGTAGATGCTGTTGAGGAGAGTTTGACTTCCTGCTTCTTCACCTTCAGTCACACGTTCACATCTCCTCTCCAGACTGATCTTCTGCTGCTGTAGAAGCTCCTGCAGACCACCAACCT
>NW_027466097.1:362500-492500 GCF_046127955.1 Nelusetta ayraudi
TTTTATTTCGATAATTTCGCGGTTATTCTGCTGGAAACGGCGTGCAGCGGCACAAGCTTCCTCCACGGTCGGCACTTTAATGAGCGTGTGTATAACTGAAGACACCGTTCCTTTGCAAAACCTGTACACAAACTCTCCCACCAGTCTGCGCAGAACCCACATCCAACAAGAACGAGTTTCGGGTCCGTGGCAACAGCACAAAGCGTAGCATCGAAGACATTGTGTTGTTGTAGCCCTCCAACAGCAAACAACGTTCTTGTCTCATGGTTATCTTTTAAGATAACCATGAGCACAAGAAATAGGGTACAGCTTATCTGCAAAGTAAGTAACACGTACATTATGAACTGTCATTCTATATCATAATGATGTAATATGTCAACCGAAAGCAGCTGACCAGCTGAAAAGGCTCACTCCACCCCCTACTGTTGGGAGGAGGACACGTTCCCGTCAGTAATTCAAATTTCTCAGCTGCATGTATAGGGAGAAGGTGAGAACTCCGATTGGACGAGAAAACCAAATTATTGCTTAGTCCGATTAAGCTCTTCCTGCAACTCCCCAGGTGGCATTGTCAGGCAACCCCCCCCCAATTTTCCTTTATACCCAGCATCTGAATTGTCTCCACCTCCACCAGACCCTCCCCCTCGCCACATCTAGTCTTTTTTTGATAGGCTGCCCTCGCTATTAACCTCCCTCTCATCACAGCTTTAATTGTGTCCCACAGTATGGTAGTGTCTACTGGACTATCTATGTTCTCCTCCATAGAGCATTTAATCTCTTTCTTAACCTCCTCCAGTGTTTTTGGATTATTTAGCATACCCACATTTAATCTCCAAAGTGTGTTTTTCTTCCTCTTATTCAGACAAATAATAAGGTAATTAATACTGTGTCAGTACAAGTCAGTCGTTCCTATTTTACATTCCTCTATTCTGTATCTGTCTGTAATGTTAATAAAAAAAATAGTTCTCTGTAACGGGTGGAGGTCCCTCCAAACATCAAACATCCCGAGTTCGGCTAGAGAGACGTTGACAAGTTTCGACAGGCGGGTCTGACTTCTGTTGCCATTAGTTGTGTCGAGTTTAGCTTTTAAATCATGTTGATTTAGCTCTTGTTGAGAGAGATGTGTTTCCTGTAGATCAGGCATGGCCAAACTACGGCGTGTCTCTGTCCGGCCCGCGTGAAGGCAGTCAAAAATCTAACCTAACTTAGAAATGACACTTGAACCTGCAATGAGTATTTTAGTCGTTCTAAATGAGTCCAACGTTAGAAAAAAAGGAGCGACCCGGACTTCCCACAGTCTCTTTTCTATTAACATGGGAATTCAATTTTAATAATTTGTCAACTAAAAACACCGGTCATACTAGAACATCCCTACCAGCTTTCTTCCCTGTATTCTCTGAATTTAATCAAAGAATCTTTGAAACTCTTGTAGCTTTTCTCTGGCTCGTGTCACTGCTGATGCGTAGCCCCTCCAGGATCCCTCCTTGCACTGCCACTCCGTCGTAGTGCGGGGCACCGAGTGCCGCAGGCCCCTCCGCACCCGTCCCCACCGCCGTCTTCTCCGCCAGGCCGCGTCTCGCCAATTCCTCCTTGACCTCCTCTGCGCTGTTGTAGGTTCAAGTTCCCGTATCCCAGTGGGTCCTCATCTTGGTGAATGGCGTCTGGAACCGGATGCCCTTCTCCTTCAGGATTCTTTTAGCAGTGTTGTACTCCTTTCTCTTTTGGACCATCTCTGTCGCGTAATCGTGATGGAATGACGGTACTTTATTCCCCAGTTCTATTTTCTTTGTCCATAGCTCTCTCAGGACCCTCTCTTTGGTAGTAAATTCCAGAAAGTTAACAATGATGGGTCTCGGTTGGGCACCGTCCGCTGGCTTCTGTGCAAATGAGCGGTGTGCTCTCTGAATTTGGAAATTAAAATCTGCTGGCAGGTGCAGTTCGCTTTTCAGCAGGTCTTCCACAAACTTGGCCACAGATTCTCCCTCCTCTCCTTCAGTGACTCCATAGATACGTAGGTTGTTTCTCCTCGGCCTGGACTCCAGGTCAGTTAACTTGTCCTGAAGAGCTTTTTGTTCTCTCAGTGATATGACCAGAGCGTCATTAGCTTCCTGTGCCCAACGTTCTAGCTTTTCAATCCGCGACTCAGCCTCGTTGATCTTGCCGGTCTGGAGCTCCTGTTCGGTGACGACTTTCGCAAGTTGTTGATTTATTTCGTCTTTGAAGTCGTCCAAGTCTTTTTCCACGTCGTTCCTCAGTGTTTCTCCAAACATGCAAAGGACTTCTTTTGATTCCATTTTTAAATCCCGTATCTCCTTGCTAATAATTTTTATGTCCGAGCCCTTTTCCGCGTCGTTAGTCACGAGGAGTTCGTTTCGCCATCTCCCTCTGTTTCAGAGCAAGCTGGTAGTTCCGCCATATTGTCTGTTACCGTGTTTCTGTTTTGGTTGAATCGAGTTTTCCTTCCTATTCCAACGTTCCCGTGATCACTTTGTAGTTAATATGATATCTGCCAATAGTTATTCAAGTTTTCGGGGAGTTTTTACCCTGGACGGTCGAGAGGCCTGGTGTCGCGCAGTCTACCGCTTTATGGCCAAACCAGAAGTCCCTTCCCTCTAGCCTTTTCAAGGGGGAGGTGGCTAGACTCGGCTCTTGTGGGACGAGAAGCAGAAGGCCTGTCCGATCGGGGGGGAAGATGAGATGACATTTTTGTGGGTCAACACAAACTCATCTGCGAGGACAGCAGCCTTGGACAATGACGACACTTTCTGTTCATTCAAGAACATTACCACCTTCTCTGGCAAAGAGTCTTTAAAATCTTCTAAAAGAACGAGCTCACGGAGTGACTCAAAGTCACTTTTTGCCATCATTAGCTGCACACCATTTATCAAAGAGGTTGCTTTTCTCCCATGCAAACTCGACAAAGGTTTGACCACTAGATTTTCTATGGTCCTAAATTTTTGCCGGTAGGGCTCAGGAACAAGCTCATAAGCAGGAAAAATTGCTTCCTTTACAACATCATATTGCAGGCTGTCTTCTAAGAAAAGAGCAGACACCAACTCCTGTGCTTTTCCCACCCGCTTGCATTGGAGAAGGACAGGCCACATGTCTCTTGGCCAATTGAGTGGCGAAGCTATTCGCTCCAAGGCACTGACGTATGAATCAACTTCTGCCTCACGAAATGCTGGCACCAGAAAAATGTTTTTACTGGGGCTGGGCAACGATTAAAAATTTTAATCACAATTAATCGCATGATTTACCTGATCAATCATGATTAATCACGTTGTATACGCAAAAGCCAATAATGAATTTAAAAGAAGTCTTTCATACACTTTAATTTAAATGTTCTGCCATATAAACGAAAGCACCATAACATTTATCGTGCAAACAGTTAACATCAGCACTTTACACAGAAACATTTTTAATGTAAATCTAAAGTTAAAAAAAAATGCAAATACAAAATTAAAGCTTATTGCCAATGCCAGGGCATTACTGTTATCCTGTTCCTTATGAAAAATAAAAAAAATCTACCTCCAAAATCCTGAGCCACAATAATAACAGGCAATTTCTGAGGTAACAGCAGAAACATTTTTCTTTTATCAGGGAGCAGCATAACCAGTCTGCGTTCCCTTCCAAATGTCCCAGTTAGAAAGGGTGAGGCACAAAAACGTTCACTTTTGGGTTTTTCTTCACAGGGGACTAGAATGTAAAGTCCACATTTATACTGGAGTTCCTTTGGAGAATCTCACTCAACTCAGTGCAGTTTGTCAGTTCCTGGAACTTGACGGCCAGTTATTTTAAATGTACTGCCATATGAATTAAAGTGCCATAACATATACTGTGCACACTTTTAACATCAGCATTTTTGAACAATTAGCAGCTAAGAAAAAAAAAAAAAGTGTAAATTTAAACTCAACTTAAGCAATGTTATCAAAGCAATACAAAATTAAAGCTGTAAGCAGCGTTTGCGGGACTGAGCCCACCTGGCCACTGCCTGCCGTGACGTCCGCCACCTGGCCACGAGCCCCCGACACCCGCCGACGCTTCCCAACGCCTGGCGATTCCGCCTGGCGATTCCGCCCGAAACCCGCCGATGCCCCATTACTGACGCCGACGCCTGCTGATGACACATCAAGCACTGACTTGACATTACTGACTTGACATTTAGAAACATTTGATTTCTAAATGTGATTGATTACTGTATCATTTTGGAGATAATAAGCCTTAAAGTTGGCTTTTTGTTTTGTTTTGCGACAGCTCCAATATTCCATGTTTACTGTACAATAACATCAAATTGCTCCATAAGCTCTGTCAATGGTTGGTACAGTTGACCTCAGGACAACCTTGAATATATCTTCTCTTAATATTCTTGAATATTCTCACTTAATGTACCAGCTCCTTCCTGTAGACATGATATGTACAGTTAGTAATTCTTTGTTTGACGCAAGTGTTATATTAATTTCCTACTATCTGTACCGGTACTTCTTGTTAATTTGAAATAAACACTAACAGCATAATGTCAAAACAAAAACCGAACAAGTCAAACAGGAGCAGATCAGAAAACAAGGAGGCTTTGTACTAAAATATGGATAAAATATAAACAGGGAGTTGTCAAATGTCGTCAAGGAAGCCAACATTACGTTACCTGTTGATCAGCATGTTGACTCAGAAAATCCTCAGGCTCCTGCTGCGACATTTCATTTGGGGCGACGGTTGTGACTTCACTGCTGGTCCCGTGAGAAACTCAAATCGGTCCCTCACGTTTGTGTTGCGTGGCATGGGTTAGGACATTGAGAGGCATTATAGTGTGGTTGTGTGCACCAAATCGGACTCGGCTTCTAGCTCGATAGCCGTGCATAATTTACGCAAACGCAATGCTCTGTTTACGTGAACTCACGGAGTCCGACTCCGTGCACGTGCTCATCTCGACTCGATGGATTTATGAGCTTGATGACAAGTGTGTATTTTGATCCTGGATGCATATCCATGTGTCAAGGATCTTTATCGTGTAAGTGATTAACTTGATTTGGTTTATGATGAAAAGCAAGCATTTTTGCAGATTTTAACATTGACTTGCATTATAGGCGATGAATGAGCTGCGGCGCATTCTGGATAAGGGCAACAGAAAATTCATTGATGAACTAAAAAAAGAGATGGGAAGACTTCTGCACCAATGTGTAATTTTATGGTGTTTGGAAAAAAAAATGAAGTGATGAAGCCACGCATAACGCTGGATGTAGGTGAGTCATTTTGCTGTGTCTCTAATTGACTGTGTAGCTGTTTCCTTGAACATAGGATGGTTTATGTTGCGCTGAATGAATAGATGCAGAATGGTAATACTCTTCATGCTGAAAAAATAAGATTTTTTTTGTGATCAACACAAACCTAATAAGACTCATTTTTAGGAAGACTAACTTTGAACTCAAAGTTGATTTGTTCTATTCCAGTGGAATATTCCATCGCGCTGCTCAGGGCACTCCCCACACTCTTTCCTTCACCAAGTCCACCACCGAAGAAGCTGGGACATGCCAGTGAGGCACTGCTTCATGTCATTCAGGTGAAAGTTTGTTTGCATTTTCTCACATTCAACACTTCATAGTTCCATGCATGGATGTGGCGTTTCCTTCTTCTTTTTCTTTAGCCAACAGAAGATCCCACAATGTACTCGCAGAAGAGGTCTTTCTGCACCTCTGTGTTGCTGTTTGATGGGACCCGCTGTCTCATCTGTCTTGGAGCCACTCCCGCCACCACGCTTGCCAAGGAAGACTTGAGTGACGGTCTGCTTCATCTGATGGGATATTACTATGCCCTGCACCTCACATATTCAAAAGTGTGTGGCAACCCTTCTCTCTGTCATTCAGACAGAAGTGCTACAGGACACTATCCATGAGTGAGACACCACAGCCTCATACAAAAAAGACCATGGCAGAATGGAAAGATTTTATTGGGGAGTAGAGCTGTGTACTAGGCATAGGTAGTGATACACTCCCCTGGTAGTTGTAACTTGAGGGTGGGTGGGAGTCTGTTGGAACAAACATGTTATCAGTGGTGATAGGAACACAACACTATATGCTGTCCCCATACTGTTTTTGTTTTTTTTGTGTAACTGAGTGTCAGGGAATCTGAATCAATGTTCAATAATGATGACGGTGAATATTGTAACAACAAAACATTACTTGCGTTCTAGAAATGATTGCTTGAGATTGTTTTAAGATGCAATGCCTTAGTGACGTTTTTATTACAAGGCAGTGAAGGCACTGTCAGCAATTTAAGTGAATAAATAGTTGTTGACAATATTAATTCTGTTTGCTGAATTATTTTTTTTTGGGGGGGAGTGGGCGTAGGGGGGGTGGATGCTTTGTCTCATTTTGAGAAAAAAAAAGCTAATATTGTGAACAGTTAAATTAAGAAGAATTGCACTGTTAGTAGGTCTGGTTTTAAGATCTTTTCATTCAAATTAAGAAAGAAGCAAACGTGAAAAAAGAATTGAGAAGCTAGTATCAAGTTTATTTGACTTAGTACAGTCCTTGGAATGAGTGCTTTACTGTTTATTTCAAGAGTTTTTCCATTCTTCAAATGCCTAGATATATCGTCTTATTTTAAGAAATCTTACCAAGTCTAAATATCTTACTGCATTGGCAGATAATTTGACTTGTTTCTAGCCTGTTCTTTCTCAATTTAAGTGTTTATTTCTTAGATATATTTTGCAGTGTGTGGACACCGAGGGGAGCTCTAGAATTGGCTCATTCAACCGACCAACAAGCCAATCAGCAGCGGCGTCACAGGCCCTCCTCCTTCTTTGTTCTCTCTCTCACTTTGACTTCGGCACTGGACAGCCAGGTTTGTGGAGGGAAGGTTGGAACAAGGTAATGACGGGGTACCCCATACATTCATGTACGTAGAGTCACTAAGTCTTAAACTCACCAGGTTTGTATCGCTTATCGATAGCCCTAATGCCACACAAGTCTATGAGGGTCAAAGGTCAACTTTGTCCTAGGGACATGGGGCCACTTTCAGGTTCATCAGGATCCCCCTGGACACACCCACGCCAAATTTGGGGCTTCTAGCCCATGAGGAACCCCGAAACCCTCACTCTAATTCCAGCCTTATCGCTAAACCCTAATGCAGTACAAGTCTATGAAGGTCAAAGCTCAACTTTGTCCGAGAGACATCAAGTGTTTTTTCATGAATCATTCATAAATGTTAAGAGTTTGCTTTGTGGAGAATTCACAATAAAAATACATTGACACTGTCAAGATGGACTCAAGCACTATTATTGAACTATACTGTATTTTTTGAGTGATGTGAAGCTTTTGACAAGCGCTGCGCAAAGGAGGCCCATTTGTTTTTGTTTTTTTGAAGGGGGCCCAAAATTCCTGGCGGCGCCCCTGAGCGGGCATCTCCAGCACCAAGGCAGTGGAGCTGCCGGCCACGAGAGAAGAATTAACCAGTCCATTGAAACCATTTGTTTGGTCTAGTGAGTGGCAACAGTCCTTTCAGGATCTTAAGTGCCTTAAGTGTCTGCTCCAAATTTTTCCTCATTGGCTAGAAGCCCCAAATCTAGCGTGGGCGCTTCTTGGGGGCTCCTGATGAAAAAGCAAGTGTCCCCATGTCTCTAGGACAAAGTTGAAAATTCAGCCCATAGACTTGCATTGAATTAGGGTTAACAATAAGGCTGAAACTAGGGTTAGGGTTAGGGTTAGCTGAAATTCGGGTTAGGGTTTCGGGGTTCCTCAAGGACTAGAAGCCCCAAATTTGGCGTGGGCGCTTCTTGGGGGCTCCTGATGAAAAAGCAAGTGGCCCCATGTCTCTTGGACAAAGTTGAAAATTCAGCCCATAGACTTGCATTGAATTAGGGTTAACAATAAGGCTGAAACTAGGGTTAGGGTTAGGGTTATCTGAAATTAGGGTTAGGGTTTCAGGTTCCTCAAGGACTAGAAGCCCAAAATTTGGCGTGGGCGCTTCTTGGGGGCTCCTGATGAAAAAGCAAGTGGCCCCATGTCTCTAGGACAAAGTTGAAATTTCACCCCATAGACTTGCATTGAATTAGGGTTAACAATAAGGCTGAAACTAGGGTTAGGGTTAGGGTTAGCTGAAATTAGGGTTAGGGTTTCGGGGTTCCTCAAGGACTAGAAGTCCCAAATTTGGCGTGGGCGCTTCTTGGGGGCTCCTGATGAAAAAGCAAGTGGCCCCATATCTGTAGGACAAAGCTGAAATTTCACCCCATAGACTTGTATGGCAATAGGGTTAGGGTCCAAGAGTACACATACACATTTTCTTTTGCTTTATTGATTTAAGCTCATCGTCTCCAGCTGCACAGGTACAGAAACCTTTCTGTGTTTTGATGTCGTGTGTGAGAAAACATCACTTTTTTCTGTAAACTTGTGTTATCATTGTCCTTCATTGGAAATGACACAATCTTTCATCTCATTGTTCAGATGCCGAACACCAAGGCATTCTGTTGCTCTCTGGCCATGAAACGACGCCTGGAGCAAAAACGGGATTGGACACCTTTTCCACCTCGGAAGGACTTTGAACGTCGTGAGTACTTCCACGTTCATGATTTCATGTTCTGCCTGTGTTGTTATGTTGTATTCCAAATAAATCTTACAAAAACATATTTAGATTTTTCTTTTTTGTCAATTTACACAGGGCTCGGTACTGGTCAGCGACCTGGGTGCGAAGATGGCCCGTTTTGCTCCTGACTGACAAAACAGTGCAAGTTCGTTCTTAAGGCCCGGCAACCAGACAAGAAGGTATGGGTCGTGATTTTGTCAAGCCACGAGTTTCTTTATGTTTTTGTTCTGGTGGTGGGAGACTCACATCTCTGTCCACTTGTGGATGGTTTTGTGTTCTCTCCCCGGGCAACAACCTTGAACACGGGCTTGTAACAGACTCCGCCCAGGATTTTGCTGCGCTACTGGCAACTGTGTTGGACTGCTGGCCCAAGGTTTGTTTATCTGCTGTGACAAACAAATTTGAACACATGAATGTCATCGCCACTTTGTTTTATCAATATCAAGTAATTCCATGATCAATAGTTCAATAACATGAATATTCATGAATTTATTTTGCATTTTTATGTTTGTTTGGGTTTTTTTTTTTATACAACTATTTTATAGGTGTTTGTGCTTGACTTTCCACCTCGCCTGACTGTCAAGCCAGAACTACAAACAGCGCTACGTCAAGTATATCATCGTGTTGCTGCACGCATGGGTGTGTAAAATACATATTTTTGTTGTATTTTTTTCTCTTCAGTGACACTGTGCTAACAGATATTTCTTAGAATTGTGTGATTACATAATTGATTATGTGACACTTCTTCCAGGTTTAACATTTGTGTATATGGCCGATCACCTCCCCCTTCGTCAGCTGTACATGGTGGTGTTATGATGGTGTAAGTTTTGCCTTCTTCAGCCTTACTTGCTCTTCATTTGATATGACAAATATGTGTTAACATGTTGTTTTCTGTTTAGGTGCACCTCAGGACTGATTTTGGTGGAGCGTCTGCATGCTGCATGCTCCATCAGCTCGCACCCCCTTCACCTAGGCCAGGGGTGTTGTGCCACAACCAATCATCGCCCAGGGTGTCTCCCAGAGTGGTTGTGACAGGTCCTGTCCACTTGCCAGTGTATGGACCTGCTCCTGAATGGACTCTTGTTGGACAGGAGGTTGAGGTAACCTGTTCATCCCTCTTTCCCCCCCCCCCCCCAATCGTGTATTTGTCAAACTGTGCAACTTTTTATTTTAAAAATGAACACTTATCGTAAGTTTACTCTGATTTCCTCTCCTCTTTTTTTTATAGACAATACCAACAGCTGTTGAGACTGCATTTCACACAGACATCCCGTCCAATCCTGTGTGGTTCAGTGAGGCTAAGGCTTAATCTCACCTGTCCTGTTTGTGGGGGCGCTAATCCCGTAAGAGTCAAGTAGGCGTAAGCAGCGGCCGGTGAATAAGACGAGTTAACAACGGAAGAGGACATGCAAGAACGGCGGAAAATACCAACAACGGAAAACAAATCAAAGACCCACCCGCAAGTTACCACTCTAAAGTGTGGACCCACTTTGGCTTTTACGAGACGGATGACGGGAGGAAACTTCATAAAGAATATGCAATCTGCAAGAACTGTTTTGCGAAGGTAAAATACAATGGCAACACTACGAATCTGCAGAGCTGCCTCGTTCGCTATCACCCGTCCCGTTTTTCCCAGAATTGTTCTCTTTTTTCACCACCTGTCCCGGGAAAGATAAAATCTCTCCCAGGACACAATTTGTCCCGTTTTTTATGGAAAATGACAAAACCTCATTTAATTTCCGTCTGTGGTCTAGATAGGGCTGCCAACCCTCCCGTAAAATACGCGATTGTCCCATATTTGGCAACTAAAAAGCCTGTCCCGTAATGAACTGATGGGGGACGCACTTCACTTTGTCCCGTATATTTTGGGGACGCGGTTATTTATTTATTTATTTTGTCTGCATCATTTCTTTTATTGATTTTCAGAATCGGGGCAGTGAAAGGATTTTTTTCCCTCTTTCATCTTCCCGTCGGTTTGTATATCCCAAGTCCCCAAGTTGAGATAAAACAAGTTGCTACTGACTTTACATTACCAGAAAGCACTGTCCTTGTTTACATGAAAGTTATTAATGTTCATGCACTTTAATATGTTTGCTTGTGCAGTGCACGTTTGTTTGTACATTATACAAAGTTTTGGAATAAATGCAAGATCACAGGCATTTTCCTTTTTATGGGTATTCTTTTCTTTTTCAGTCACATATCGTCGGCAAAATTTCGAAGATATCGAAGATATCGTGTGTCGTGATGTTGTCATTATCGTGGGCCAAATATTGTCACAGTATCGAATCGAGGGTTAGCCGTATCGCCCCAGCCCTATTATCAACACAAGATCACATATGTACAGTACATGTACAGTTTAATTAGTGTGTTACTTTGTTTATGAATTAATTTCTTTATGTTCTTCCAGATGTCCAGCCTGAGACGTCGATCAGCACGCGTTGCCTCAAAAACCAAAACAAACAAGTGACATGTTGGTATTTGGGATATGTGTATTTCATTGTGTGCATCTTTGTGATAGGACAATAAATGCAGTTCTTTAAACGTTACTTTGTGTCCTTGTATTTGCAGGTGTGGGCAACACGTTCAACTGTCCACATGACTGAGTCTGCCTCCAGCAATATCACAGCATTGCAGCAGGTTTGTACTTATTCATTTCCACTTCATCACCTGTGTGTGTTTTCTAGGTTTTACACCGATCTTATCGGCTGTATCGGATCGGCCGATATTTGGCATTTTTTGAAACGTTCATGATCGGGCGTCATGTCATGAATCACCGATCAATGACGTCATGGTCGTGTTGAAACTTTTTTAATCTGTCTCATTTCCTCCAAAGTAGTTTCACAGCATCGACATGTTTATTTGTTTGTATCCGAGTGTTATGTAAATCTATAGATTTGGGTTTACATTGTTGTCAGTTCCTTTTGTCTGCTGTGTGTCCGTTTGGGCACTAGATGGCGCAGTAGATCCTATGTTCCCTTTTTTTTGCTTGTTCCAGGTGCGGAAAGGTGATTGGCTGGTGCCAATATTTAAGGAGGAGGACTTCAACACCTCGGTCTCTTTGTCCTTCTCCCAGCTCCCAACCAGAGGCCATGTGCCGCAGCAGCAGCAGCATTCTGTGTTCAGCCATCAATTCTGTTTTGTAATCTATTTCAGTTACCTTTGTGTCCACGTAGCCCGTAGGGGAGGGAAGCCATTTGTGTTGTGACCCTTTTCTCCTGTGTTTTATTTAAGGAGCTTAGTTTGACTGTCATTTATTTGATTGTTTTCTTCATAGGTAAGATCCATAAGAGAGCCATTTTGTTTGTTGTTTTGGCCATGCCCTCCCTGACGCCAGTGCAATGATGGTGATGTTTAATAAAAACCATCCTGTGGACGAAGCACCTTTGTCTAATTTGAGAGCTGGGAGAAGGGGGGGGGCCTTTATGTTGTGTCCTGGTTCCCCCTAGGCCGGGGCATAACACCGAGAGCTAATGATTCATGATTCAAAAACCTTCATTTTCGTCTTCGTGCCTCTTCCTGTTTTGAGTACTGTCGCTATGTGACGGACAATAAAGTTTCTTTGAATCTTCACGACAGCAACATCCATGGGCGACACAAACAAACGTGTCGGGGGTGTGGAAGTTTTTCAAAGTGAGAGAAACAGACATAGCACAAGCTATCTGCAATATATACAAAGCTACAGTACCTAGCGGGGGAACTTTGGCAAAAAATTTCAACACCACAAATTTAATCAGGCGCTTGGAAAAGATACACACGGAGGAGCATGTCGAGTTCAAGAAACACGCGGAGAAAGAATAAGAAAAGCAAAATCTGAAACGGATGCTAAAGCAAACAACTTTAGACGGTGCTCGTGAGAAGGCAAGGGGTGTACAGAAACAAGTATTTATTGCCCCTAACGTGATCGGATCGGTGATCGGTTTATTTAAACTCACTGATCGGTGATCGGCACAAAAATCGTGATCGTGTAAAGCCTAGTGTTTTCCTTTCTATGTTTATTGGCATAAAATCACATCTTTCTTATTTTAATCAGGTGGAGGCGACGCCACAGATGACCAGAGCTGTGCCCGTGGTTCCTGTGGCTCCCGTGGTTGCCAGCACCAAGCCAGAGGAGGCCAGTACCGTCCAGGAGGCAACACAGAAGATCAACTAAGCTAAGGAGGCTTTTCTTTCTTCTTCTGTTGCCTCTGACTGCTCCGCTCGTTCTACGCCTCGCACATGTGATTTGTGATCCATCATCAGTTAGTACTAGTGAAGATGCAGTGGCAGATCATGGCACTGGTATTAGATTAGCCAAGGTTCTGCATGGTTCTTTTCATCAAGGCGAAACCGGTCACGGTTTAAAATTCCAGCACCAGCTGGCAACAGTGAGTCACTTCAGAAGAGCAAAACTCCTCACTTTGACATGGATAATTCTGACGTAGAGTTTGTCAGTGCTGTGACCAATGAAGAGTGTAACTTCTCTCCCCTTGATGTTGATGTTTGTTTAGACCTTTGCAAAAACTTGAAGATTCATTTGGACCGTGCAAGTTTTCCAATTTCTGATTGCAAAGGCCCATTAGGTTCGCCGTGTACAAATGAGAATGTAGAGGCTGATGGAAACTGCTTCTTCAGAGCCATCAGTCAAGCTGTGACTGGTTTATAGACACAGAAGTGGAAATTCAGGTTGCAGCAGATTGTTTACGATTAGATGTGTACACTTTTATCGATGGTCATGGGTACAGCTCTTGCAAGAAACAATTCTCACATTGTATATATTTATGGATGTATTTGTTTTATATGGAAGCAGTTACCATAATCCAAATTAAAATAAGAATATAATAACAGAAATGCTTTTTCATTTTAAGAACGAAGCTGCATTATTTGACTCATAATTAAAATGGTTAATAAGTCATTCAATCTGCATTTTCATTTTCTTCTTCAAGACTGCTCATTCTTGTACTTAATTCAAATGAAGGAAAACACATTTGAGATTTAATTTTCAAAACATGCACCAGCAAAGAGTTACCAAAATTCAATATGAAATGTAAAATTCAAAAATGAAAAAGCAATAGCAGAATGCTTTTTCATTTTAAGAACAAAGCTGCATTATTTGACTCATAATTAAAATCATTAATAAATATTCCTATATGCATTTTCATTTTCTTATTCGTGTCGCACCTTTTATGACACAATCAAAAAGAAAACTGAGAGCATTGCTTTTTAATTTTCGTGGTCCTGCCCTGCACAAGAGTTACCACAACTCGAAAACGAAATCGCAATCTCAAAGTAAGCGTGCGGCGCAGGAAAGTGACGTCAGCAGCTCTCCACCTGTGGGTATGGCGGTATGACGCCAAGTGTCATTTGCCTCCTGTTATGTGTAAATTCTAATGTTTGTGAATTTAATAAATGTATATATATACTGTATATTTAAAAAAAAAAAAAAAAAAAAAGGTATAGCGGTATGACACCACTTTGCCATCGTTACTTTTCACGTCATTGAAGTTGCCGGTAAACGAGATTTAAATCGCCGAAAAACGTGGACCACTGACGGATCTCGTTGGTCGGAAAGATTTGAGCATGGCGTACATTGACACAATTGTTCAAACCCTGCTGGATTTAGCTTCCCAGGTGGAGTTGAATAGTGTATCTGAATCTGATGCTCGGGACCGAGTTGAGCAGGTATTCTGTCGTCCCAGATACGGACGCAAACAAGGTTGCCCGAGCCAACCTGTTGTCAGTTATGGAACACCTTGATGCACCAGCACAACATCAAAGCTAAAGCTATTTGTTACATGGGTGGAGTAACAGCTGTTCGGCGTCGGCCACCAGTCCATCCGTCGCAGGATGCGATGCAACGGATCATTGCTTCCGTTCAGCATCGGCCACCAGATTACCGGCAACTTCAATGACGTGAAAGAAGTAACGATGGCAAAGTGGTGTCAGACCGCCATACCTTTTTTTTCTTTTCTTTTCTTTTTAAATAAATAAAAAAAAATATATATATATATATATCTTTCTCTTTTTCACAAACATTAGAATTTACACATAACAGGAGGCAAATGACACTTGGCGTCATACCGCCATACCCACAGGTGGAGAGCTGCTGACGTCACTTTCCTGCGCCGCGCGCTTACTTTGAGATTGCGATTTCATTTTCGAGTTGTGGTAACTCTTGTGCAGGGCAGGACCACGAAAATGAAAAAGCAATGCCCTCAGTTTTCTTTTTGATTGTGTCATAAAAGGTGCGACACGAATAAGAAAATGAAAATGCATATAGCAATATTTATTAATGATTTTAATGATGAGTCAAATAATGCAGCTTCGTTCTCAAAATGAAAAAGCATTCTGCTATTGCTTTTTCATTTTTGAATTTTACATTTCAAATTGAATTTTGGTAACTCTTTGCTGGTGCATGTTTTGAAAATTAAATCTCAAATGTGTTTTCCTTTTTCATTTGAATTAAGTACAAGAATGAGCAGTCTTGCAGAAGAAAATGAAAATGCAGATTGAATGACTTATTAACCATTTTAATTATGAGTCAAATAATGCAGCTTCGTTCTTAAAATTTAAAAGCATTTCTGCTATTGCATTTTTATTTGGATTATGGTAACTATCTGCTTCCATAGTTACACCTGTGTTACAGAATAGTAAATGCTTCAGCAGAGTTTTATGAGGGTGTTTTTTTTTTTGTTGAAAGTGAAAATGTTGTTTTGAAAATGACTGCTTACAGGTCCATCTGTTTACTCTAACCAAGCATTCAGAACGAGTTGTCCAACACCGGTTTAATTTTTCAGGAATTGTTGACTTTAAAGAATCACGTTAATGTTCATTAATTCATGGAAGTGAAGAATAATTAAAGTAAATCTTAAAGTAACCTTGTGCTTCTGTGTTTCTCAATGTTTCAACAACATAGTTAAGTTCTTTCACATGGCTACTTTTATTTAACAGCTCTTTGCACACACGACCTTCAGGTCAAAAAGTAAATTCAGTAAATAGCATCACCATAAGGATTGCGTAATAACAGAAACAAAGGAGTGCAGTAAATAACCAATATCCCTGTGTATTTTTAAAAGGAACACTAGAGATTTAACAATACACAAAATAACAGGAGGTTCACAACAATTTAGTGTCCATTCTCTGGATAGGGTCAGGGGGAGGCGCACTGCAGTGGAATAAGTGTCCATCCTGTGGAGAGGGTCGGGTGGTTTAGAGAGATGCAGTGATGGCCTCTCTTAGGTGCAAATACAAGTTCACAGCCTGATACGGATGTGTTGGTGGAGCAAGATGGGACTCAGCCATAAAGATGATACAGAGTTCATAAATATCTGGATTACATGGTACAGCCAGCCGAAAGACACATTCATTTTTGCACAGTTGAATGTGTTCATCTTCAACAGGGGAGAGAAAATCTGTTGTTCGGTAAAGTTCAGGAACAGCATGCGTCACATTAGGCCGACCGCTGGGGACGTTCAGGTTTCTTGATGGCCTGATGTTGTGTGCATTCCACACCTGTGCAGTGTCATCCAACTCATCCTGTAGAAAATGTATACATTTAGGAAGAGCTGTGCCAGCAGAACATAAATAAAACACTAAATTACAGCATTCACACATGAGCAACCCCACCCTCTCCCTCCCTCCCTGTCTCTGTTCATCCCTCCCTCCCCCCCTCTTTTACTCCCCATCTCTTTTCCTCTCTGTTTCTACCCTTCTGTTCCATCTCGCTCCCCTTCCATCTCTGTTCCTTTCCCTTTTCTACCCCTTCTCTTTAGCGTTCTTTTTCCTTTCCTCCTGTCTCTGTCTGTCTGTCTTCCCAACACCCCCTTTCCCGTTTCTGTCCTCCCTCCCCTCTCTCTCACTCACATACACATGCGCACAAAATGAAAATAAAACATTATTCATGAACTCACCTGTATGGAGGCCCATACAACAAAACTGCAGGAGACTTTTGTCCAGAAACTCGCCATCAAAATGCCCGTTGTCTCTGAGGTCTGATAACAAGGCTAACCAGAACTCCATGCGCTGGCCACGCAGGAAACCCCACCAATATTCAGTTCTTTGATTGGCGGTGCTGGCCCCCTCCAAGTAACTATCGAGGGTGTCGTCTGGTTGAACAGGGACGAGGAAACGCTGGAAGCCTCTAACATGGCCATTTTCGGTTCCAAGGTCGCCTCGAACAACTCTAGGGCACCCCCCAAAACGCTGTACCGCTTCTATGTAGCACCCTCCAATTACTTTTGTGTCACTACTTGTTGTGTAAGCTTTGAGCCAGATTATTTTTCTTGAAAAGCCATCGATACATCCACTCACACAAATACCATATGGCTTCAGTTCATCATATGAGTCCAGGTGCCAGATGAAGTTGAGAAGTTTGAGAAGTAATTCCTCCGTCTGAGACGCCCCGCTTGCCTTAATGATACTCCTCTTGGATCCAGCTCCTTCAAAACCAAACGCACAGACTCTTTTCTCACACGCAGTCCATTTTCTCTGCATTTAGCATACATCCACCTGTACCCGTGAAGCTGCCCAGGGTAATGTAGCTGGTTGCTAATGGATTCAAACAGGATCGCCAGGTCGGAATAGGCTTTGCGTGGCACGAGTCCCCTTGGAATGTACAGCTGCATCCCACTCTAGACTGATCAAACCCGACAAAGAAAACAAATCCTGAGTCACTAAATATTAAGAAGATGATTAAAAGGATTGGTATGTTTGATGTATGGAGGGATTTTCATCCATCCACTAAACAATTGACTTTTTACTCTCACCCTCATTCAGTTTACTCAAGGATCGATTATTTCTTTATGTTCAGAACAGACAGACACAGGGTTTTAGATTGTAGAATTGGTGTTAGCGACATATCAGATCACTCAGGTGTATATGTGAAAATAAATGTAGGTGTCCCACACAAAAACACTATTTGGAGACTCAACACCTCCCTATTAAATGACACCCGATTTGAAGATTACATTAGGAAAGAAATGAAGGAATATACAGACCTTAGCGGTAGCACAGTGACGTCACAGAGTATTTTATGGGATGCTGGAAAAGCAGTATTGCGTGGAAAGATTATAAGTTGGGCATCACAAAGGAAAAAAGAAAAACTTAAACACCTTAACGACTTGACAAGTAAATTAGACTCACTGGAACAGAAGCATGTAGAGACTAACGACCCCACCTTATTGGAACAAATAACCGTAGTAAAATCAGAACTACATAAGAAACTGAACGACCAGGAGGAACTTACACTTAAGTATATCAAACAAACCCACTATGAAAATGGACCCCGTGCTAAAAAACTCTTATCCATATATAAAGTAAAGGACCCGGTCACCAACCAGATGTGTTATAAGCCAGAAGCAATACATAAGTCTTTTGAATCATACTACAGGAATTTATACACTCAACCCGAATTAGCAGAAGCCGTAACAGTCAATCAGTTTTTTGAAATCCCTAGACCTGCCATCTATTGTCACAGAACAAAATAAGTGCTTAACTACAGGGATTACAAATGCAGAGGTCGACAAGGCAATTTCTAAACTGAAAACAAGCAAAGCAGCCGGGGGAGATGGACTACCAGCAGAATGGTATAAGACTTTTAGGGACTCTGTGACCCCACTGCTATTTATTAAATTGTTTTAACTATGTCTTAAAAGGTGGCGAGACCCCACCATCTTGGAAACAGGCCATATTATCTGTAATACTGAAACCAGGGAAAGCTAGGACAGATTGCAGCTCATACAGACCTATCTCAGTTTTAAACACTGATTATAAAATTTTCACTTCAATTATTGTCAACACACTAGAAAATATTATCCCTAACCTAATTGACACGGACCAGACAGGTTTTGTTAAAAATAGACAAACACAAGACAATGTTAGGCGAGCTATACATCTGTTACATATAATGAGCAAAGGAAACACAATGTCCTTAGCAATTAGCTTTGACACAGAAAAAGCTTTTGACTCTGTTCTATGGGAATTTTTATACCTGGTCCTGCAACGTTTTGGCTTTAACAATACAGTTATAAAATGTTTAAAATTCACCTGTGGCCCGGATCAGAATAAATGGCAGTCTTTCAGGTACAATCCGTTTGGAGAGGGGTTGCTGACAGGGCTGCCCACTGAGCCCCATCTTGTTTGCTCTATTTATAGAGCTACTTGTTCAAAAGATTAGGGAAGACCCAGAAATCACGGGAATACTATTCAAGGGGAAAGAATATAAGACATGTTTATATGCAGATGACATCCTGGTGACTTTATCCGACCCGGATACTTGATTTTTACAACCGAATAGATACTTAAAAAATGGTTATTTTACCACAATTGTTATTTCTACTCCAATCGCTGCCTGTAGAAATACCCAATAAGAAATTCAGTGAATGGAATCGGATCATTTCTAGATTCATATGGCAGAACAAGAAACCAAGGGTATGCTACAAAACATTACACTTAACAGGGAGGGATGTCACTCCCATGCTTGGAGGACTACTATAAAGCAGCACAACTGCAGTATATAGTCTACTGGTGCAGGGCGGGTTACGATGCAAAATGGAAGGAGCTAGAATTTGACCAACTAGATATCCCACTTCAATCTCTGCTGGGTGACAAAGCTTTCAAGACTATATACTCTAATAATCTATGTGATGTTATAAAAACTCCCCTAAATATTTGGTACAAAGAGATGAGCAAAGCACACCTGGAAAAAAAATCTCGGTTATTAAGATGGGTCGAACATGATAGAGTATTATTGTGTTATTCTTTACCTTGGTTTATATTGTATGATCACTAGTAGCACGTGTAAACTGTTAGAATCCTAGGCTAACATATACGCATCGTATTTCACTTTGTTTTATGGCCTGCCACTGATGTGCTCGTCCTCTCCTTGGACAGGATATGAGCTGTGAAATCGGTCAACTATCGTATAGTCGTTGGTTTGTCTCTCTCTGTTCTCCTCCCTGTTCTTTCCTTATCTTATCCCCTCCCAGTCCTGTGTATAAGAGACCTTCTTCCTCCTTCCCACCTTGCACTCGCACTCCCATTTTACTGTGTTTTGTGCCTCGGAGCTCCGATCCCTTTTTTTATTGTTTGTTCATTAAATTACTTATTATCCCAGTATTCCTCTTCGCTCTTTTCCACAACAATTTGGCGTCACGAACAGGATTGCTGGAGACCCGTCAGTGGAACTCTGGGACGTTGAGGGCCCGGGACCAGGAACGGAGGAAACTCCTCGTTCCCCCTCTACCTCGAACCAAGCATTCAGAGATGAGAGGATCAGCGTCTAAGAGTGGATCTGATCGGCTTCACGTCTATCCAAGCGAACCTGGAAGGGAAGTGCTGATTCAGAGATCGGCTGAGAAGTAATTGTTCTTGTCTCAGACATATCAGTGACCAGTGGGTTGTTTTCCTTGTCGTCTACGAACGGTCCCGGGGCAGGACGGAGCGCATACGTTAACCGTGCCTGTCAGGTCGGTGTTGATTCTGAATCAACACTGAAATTCCCGCTCCACAAGTGAGCCGGAAGCTTCTGGTAGGTAAACTACCAGAGGGGTGAGTTTTTTCTCCACCTTTTTGCTCCAGAGTAAGAAACAGGGGTGCACGGGGACGCCTGTGTATTTTCTGACTTGGAATTTTGTGAAAACTTAGTGAAAAGTCAGAGTAATAAGTCTAGCTAGACAGTGCTGGGGAAGAACCAGAGCAAAGTGGCTGCTGCTGTTCCCCGGGGGGACCAATTGTGGACGACATGAGGAAAAAATATGGTCCAGATTATCTTGACATGTTGGGAATTTGGGTTGAAAAGTATGATTTCCCAGCAGGGGGATCACTGAGTTTGGAGGAATTGAGAAACCTCCGGGATAAATTGACGATTGCAGAGGGAAAGGTTACAAAAAAGAAAAAAACAAACAAATATGCAATTCAGATCATCAAAGATCATGAAAGGTGTTTTTCATTTTGGAAAACTGAAGCAGAAGTCAGGGACAGGAAACAAGTAAAAAAAACAAAAACAAACGTGTGAACAGCACTGGGCGCTGGAGCACAGGGGTGACAGAGATAACGGCAGAGGGTGCACACACTCACACACACTCCCCAGAGGAGGGAGAAAAGGAGCTGCTCACACACGAGCATTCAAATGCACCAAATCGTCTGTATCCTTCTCTTACAGGCCTGAGGGACCCTCTCCTGGACATGCCTGTCTTCCCTCCTCCCGCCTGCCCTCATCCAACGCTACCACCGTACAACCCTGCGCACTCCAGCACCGACGCCGCAGCGTCGCCACGTTCATCAGGACTGCCGTCAACCAAACGGCCAGCCTCATCACTGCTTTCAGACAAGGGCTGCTCCCCCAGATCGCCAAAGCAGTTAACAGAAGCTGCTGGGTGGGGATTGAAGATGCCCAGCTGACAGAGGTCCGACGTCATGCAGTGCACGCTGAGAGGCTTCTGCAGGAGGCCAGCGATGCAGAGGACAAGAAGATAAAGCGTGCCTCCCTCACCATGATGAAGCACCTCAGTGACACGGCGAGACGGCCCTACAGGAACAACGACAACCGACGAAGGGCGACTAGCGGAGACAGAGGCGAAAAGGGGGCGTGCCACATCTGCGGCCGAATGGGTCACTGGGCCAGAGAATGCCCTGACAAAGGAAGACACCGCGGGCAGAACCATGCCCACCGCAGCCAAGAGAGTGATCGCGAGGGCCGGAAAAGAGGATCCAACTTAGAGCAGCTGAGGGGGGAGAGTGGAGTGCGGGACACGGCATGGACCCGGCGAGACGGACCCCCGGCCTACAGCGTCTTTGCAGGGAAGTGATGCACACACACACATGCAACACGCTTCTTGCAATGAAGAAATGCTTGCTGTGCCCTCTAACTTCCCTTTCCCCTGCAGACACGTACACTGATTCATATTCTGATGTTGATTATTCAGAAACGTATACTGATTTACATGTTGATGATGATTTTTCTTCTGACAATGATTTAGGTTCGACTGATTGCTCTCAGCCTGACGGTGAGACATGCATTGACACTGACACAGAGTTCGAGGTTGATTTATGTGACCAAATTTTGAGCACCATTGACAGGTTTAGAGCGTCGTCACGTGCCGCCTCCTCCCACATACACGTTGTATAAAGAAGCTGCTTTTGAGAAACTGCCGCGGGTCACTTTTAGAATCATGGGTAAAAATATCACGTTCCTAGCCGATAGCGGAGCAACATTGTCGTTCCTTCGTGTAGAAGAACTTCCCCAGTGTAAAAAAAAAAAGTGGGAGATATGTTTATTCTGTCGGAGCAGCTGGAACGAAGAAGAGAGAGCCTCTCACCACTCCACTTACTTGTATTGACTACGGCGACGAGACATGCACATCACAAAACCAAATTAAACACAGCTTTGTATTGTCAGAAGTGTGTCCGATGAATTTGTTGGGAAGAGATTTGCTTCTAGCCATGGGCATGAATCTCATCTCCACCCCCGACGGGTTGATTGTTGCCAGGTCGTTATCTTCCTCGACCTTGGCTCAAATTCCTAAGCCTCTCTTGCATGTCTATCAGTGGTTGCTTCCCCTCGAGGCCCCAGAAGAATTGATAGTGGCGGCTAACGATAAGGTGCCGGGTGATGCTCACTTCATGAAAGCTCCCAATTTGCACTGCACAGCCAGTGCAACTCGTGAAAGAAACAGTGTGTTTGAGAGTCAGTTTTTTTTTTGTTTGTTTTTTTTCCAAGCGTGAATGATGAGCTCTTTGTTTCTACGTTGTTTTGGGGCCCCCAACGATGCGTTGCCTCTGTTTCACTGACACCAGAGCAGAGTGCATTTCTTTTTTTTCTGTCCGTGGGTCTACCCAACACATTTCACTTTCCAAGAGTCCAGGCGATGAGTGGAAAGACCTAGGTCCGTTTTTGATGAAATGCCTGTCGACCAAAGACTGGCACCGAAAGGAGCGGGGACATTTTTACTCCCCCACCCTGAATGTGCATAAGACTGATTTTCCACTGGAAACACAGGCTCTTCGCTGTCTGCACCTGACAGAGACACGTGACAGCGAGCGCCACAACACGAGTTTTGCATGTTTCACTGACACATCGCAGCTGCCCGAGGAACTGAGTGAGGTTCCCTCCTCACTGTGGGCTGCTCACAAATACGATGTGGGACTGATCAAAGGTGCCGAACCGGTGAAGATCACACCCAAAAGTGATATTCGGCCCAACCAGCCGCAATATCCTCTGAAGCCAGAAGCTGTTGAAGGGATCACTCCTGTTTTTGATTCTCTTCTCGAAGCAGGTGTCACTGTCCCATGCCCCGACTCGCCAGTGCGCACGCCCATGTTCCCTGCAAAAAAGGCCAGAGTTCCTCCTCAACGTGATGACTGGAGGTTTGTTCAACATTTGAGAGCAGTTAACGCTGCTGTCCACGCCAGGGCACCGAACGTGCCCAACCCACACACGACTGCATAGCAGAGCTAGACACAATTTTCTCCCCCCGACCTGACCTGACCTGACCTGACGAACCCCTTGCTAATGCTGATTTTGTTTTCTACGCAGATGGTTCAGCACTCCGGGACGACAAAGGCGCCAACAGAGTTGGTGACGCAGTTGTCTCCGACTCGGAGGTCATCTGCTCTGACTCCCTTCCATGTCACCTCTCAGCACAAGGGGCAGAGCTGGTTGCGCTAACTGAAGCGTGTAAATTTGCAGAGGGCAAGTCTGTCACAATCTACACAGACTCCCGTTATGCGTTTGGTGTCGTTCATGACTTTGGGGCACTGTGGAAATGCAGGGACTTCCTCAAGTCAGACGGGAAGCCGGTGTTGAATCATGTGCTTATTGCTGACCTCTTGCGAGCCATACTTTTGCCCTCCCAAATAGCAGTGTGTAAATGTTCTGCTCACACTAACCTTTGTGACCCTGTTTCCCAGGGCAACGCCAGAGCTGACGCGGCAGCAAAGTCCGCTGCGAGGCAGCCTGCACCCTCGTCAGCCCTGATGATGACAGCCTCACTTGAGGAGGCTGATGCATCACTGGCTGAAATGCAGTCCCTCGCCACAGCGAAGGAGAAGGCCGCTTGGCGCTCCGCCGGCGCATGCTGGGACCACGTTACTGACATTTGGGTGGGACCAAACGGTAACCCGTGTCTGCCAAAACATTCATTTTCACATTTCGCTAAATTGACGCACGGTTTAGACCATGTGTCAAAAGGGGGGATGTTGGAATTAATTAATCAATTTTGGTTCACTGGAGGGTTTTCAGTCGTAGCACAGAAGCATTGTGAAGCGTGTTTAATCTGCCAGTGGAGTTGTTACAACACCTCAGTTATTGCTTTTGCCACTTCGATCTCCAGCTGTGTATCGGGGAGCCCCTTCACATTTAGGCCATCCATGTTCAGCACAAACTCTTCTCACATTTCTTGCAGAGGAACCTCTTGTCCTGCCACTTTCCAGCGATGTCCGCTCAGAAACTTGTGAGGATGCCTTGCCTTGTCTTGCCATGTGAAAAATGATTTTCGAGTAGGGTTCCAGAGACATTTACAATGAACAATTAGCTTTTCTCCTACAACCAGTGAGCAAATCTGCAGCGCTCTGCCTGAGTCAACACGAGCCTCTAACTTGCTGATCTCGTACCTCCCTCCAAAGACCAGGGTAAAACGCACTGTTTTTTGTCTTTGTGTTTTAGTGATTTTATTTTTTGTTCTTCAAACTATAAAAATAGAATCAAGCCATTTTCAAATTTTCTTGTATTTAATATCACACAGTTAAAAGGAAAAATGTCTCATATTTCATATTTGGTTTTTTTTTTCATTGTAAAACGAAAAACAAATTAGCGTCCGTTTTTGTTTTTTCAATCCAATGACCAAAACATACTCGGACCATAATGGACTTATTGGTGATTTTATTTATGAGTCAAATAATGCAGCCACGTTCTTAAAATGAAAAAGCATTTCTGCTGTTGCTTTTTCATTTGGATTATGGTAACTGTCTGCTTCCACACTCCAGTGGTTCTGCACATTAGTATAAATAGAGTGATTCTCTATCATGACATCACAGGATGGCGGCACACTGACTCATTCCATGAACCTGGACACTGATGATCCAGACTTTGGACCAGATGAGCCAACAGGCCACAGTGGAAACGGGTCAGAACATGGGACTGGCTGCTGAAAGTATACAGGTAGGTGGCGCTGTCATCCCAAGTTGTGTGGTGTGGAGGATCGGGGCCAAAGTTCCAGATGCTCACAGATGTGACTCTGGATTCAGGAGGAGTGTTTGAAGGCTGCACTCCCAACAGTGATTGGCTGCTGAGGACCTCTCAATCACAATCAGGTGATGTAGATGTTGAAGGAGTCTTCACTGACACAGACTTAGTTGGATAAAAACTGGTTTATTTGCAAAGAAGTCAGAAGTCAGACAGGCACCTAGAAAGCCTAGGGATGTCTCTGGGCCAGATGTGAGCAACTCCGATGATCCTTTGTTCACATCCCCTCTTATACCCTCAGTAACCAGGGAGGAAGATGCTGGGAGGGAAGGAGGATGTATGCATTCCATAATTGCGTCCCCCTATGGCCATCTGGTTTTAATTTGGTGACCGTGGGCAACGATAAGACCATATACGGAAACAGACGCCCTTATGGAAGGTGTGCAGCAGATGTACTGCTGACCTCACATCAGGCCATATACATTAGGTCAAATGCTGTCATATGCATAGATTCAGATACTACACCGGGATTGTGGTTGTTTTCTTCTTCTTTTTTTGCACTTCACTTTCTTTGCAGGTGTGTCACGTGTGAGTGGGGTGTTTCTTGTTTTCTTTGGTTCCTCCCCCGTTTGGCCCCCTCATCGGTAAGCCTCAGTTTCTACACCAAGAATAAGGAGCTCAGTAGCTCTGTTTTAAGTGTTGGTCTGTTTGTTCCTTTTATTTTTAAATGTTGAATAAAAGTTGGTTTGATATTTTAAACATTCTGAGCCACGTCTCCTACTCCTTCCTCGTAGAACTTACCTGTGTGCCTAATTATTACTTTTGTGTTTAGTAGAACTCCCTGGGTGAAATTCCCAGGGTGGCGTTGTCGGTTCCTTTTCATTTTGTTAAATTCCCAATATTAAATCTTGCTTTATCAGATAGCCATAACCACTCTCATCGCCACAGGATATTTGAGTCAACTGAGTCAAACTGTCGTGTCTACTTCCCAGTCTCAATAAAAATGTTCACTACTGCTTTGTGTGAGCTTCTTAAATGGAGGTTTGTCTGGGTGTTTCCCTTTTTAGAAGCAAGCCACATATTTTGTGTCTTTCCACCACAAGACATTGGCTTTTGTCACTGTCTTCGTCGTATTGGGAAAAAGCAGCATATCGGATTTTCCCGCCGCGAGTCGCTCGTCAACATACTGCTGTGAAAGAGGGGTGACGTCACAGAAAGCGAGGTGCATTTAGGTGCTGCTGCGTAAAACTAAAAGATTTTCCTGGGCAAATATTCATTTGACAGACGTAAACAAAGTGAAATATGACTTCAATTTAAGTTTGTTTTAGTTTGTTTTTATAAACACACAAAAAAGTTTGAGTTAGTTATCGTTTTTGAAAAAAGTTCTTGACTTCTACTTTAGAGATATTGATGACAAGTTGTTGTATATAAACGGTGTGACTATGTGGTTCGGCAAGCGGTGGTGCTGTCTGTACATAGCTTAGCAAACGGCTAGCGCTAGCACCCCCTTTCAATGCCAGAGTTAAAAGATCCACACGGAGTGTTATGACCCACGGGTGGGTCTAGGTGCCTCTATCTTTGTGTCTGTGTGTGAGAGAGAGAGTGGATGACGCCTTGCAGGTGCAGTCCTGGATGTCGGCTGCTGATTGGACGCGCCACGGCTGAGAAGGAGGAGCAGTCGAGCCAGCCTGACGGTCATCCCTCCTCCGCTCCCAACTCTGCAGTTAGTCACTTCTTAAATGGTGTTAGAGCACGCAGCCGTAGGTAGTGATGGCCGATCGAGGCTTTGTTGAAGCTTCGACACTCGTTTCAAAAAATGGTTCATTCCTCGAGGCTTCAATGACACAGTGCTCGAGGAGGTCATCTAGTGCTCAATAAAATGAAGTGCAATGGAAACGTGTTCATTGTTTCATAGGTTGTTTGGGATTTGATTCGCCATGCATTCTTGTTGGACAACACTACATGCTTGTATGGTTCAATGCTGACACAATAAAATAAAAATGAAAAATAAAGACAATGTCTCTTTTTTGGCACGACTGATTGTAGTAGACTATAGCTCTTATACTTAGCCTGACAGTTTGTGCAATGAATTATATTATATCCTAAAACAAGACTAAATAGCCCATAGTTTAAAAATATGTTCAATAGTAAGTGTTCAGTGGGTCAGATGTCAAATGTGATCTATTTAAAATGTAGAATAGATGAGCTAAATAACACATATATAATACACATTGATGGGAATTGAACCGTCGCCTCAGTCTTGCAAGTCCAAGATTGTCATAATGTACCACAAACCCAAATCACACTCCCTTTTTTTCATCTAAGCTGTTTGAGTAGCGTTAGCACACCGTGATTCCTCATCAACTACAGGCCTACACTTCAAATAATTCTGAGAAAAATCCAACGTAAAGAGAGCACTTCCATTAGGAAATAGTCAACATGAAATTTCGTCTTCTACTGACACCTGCTGGTCAAATTGAATAGTTGCAAATATTGTGAACAAGTTGTCATCTAATTCTAATCCTAAACAATACGGCCATTCCAAGTCAAGTATTAAGACAATTAATCAGGTCTGTACTGCGTGATTGAACACATTCATCCCGTTCCAGTGCACTAAAACCTACTTCCCTTCAGGACCGTGTCAGCGAAGCCAAAACTTCCTTGAGTGACGCTGTTTCCCAGCATGCAATGCGAGCTGGCAATTCACAATACTATTTCATCACAAACATGGATGTAAAAAATAAAAAGGGAAAAAGGGAAAAATGAAACTTCAGGAACATCAACCATTGCAATACAAGCAGAACTGGGCCGAAGTTTTATATTATGTACACCATAATACAGCCTTCTGGTGGACAAGCCATACTATTTAAGCCGTGTCCTCCGATGGTACTTCCGTGGGTGGAAGCTCATCGTAGAGATCACGTGCTGTTTGCGCGTCACTCCACTGGGCCCTTGCAAGGGATCTGCAGGGTGTCTGAGTATACGAAAATATGGGTCAATGTAGTCAGTCAGAACAAGAGAAGCTTGCTGGCGAAAATAATGCGCTACAAGTGGATGTCACACTTTTTTTTTTGTTTTGTATGAGCATTTAAAAAAAACAACAACATAATAATAATATGGATTCTGACCATGTATGTTTTTGGAGTTCAATGAAAGAGGTTAATATATATATATATATATATATATATATATATATATATATATATGTATATATATATATATATATATATATATATATATATATATATATATATATGTATATATATATAGTCAGCTGCTTTCAGTTGACTTATTAAATCTATTATGATATGGAACGATAGTTCATAATGTACGTGTTACTTGCTTTGCAGATAAGGTGTACCCTATTTCTTGTGTTCCTGGTTATTTTAAAAGGCAGACAAGAACGTTGTTTGCTGTTGGAGGGCTACAACAAGACTTCGATGCTACGCTTTGTGCCGTCGCTACGGACCCCAAACTCTCGTTCTTTTTGGATTTGGGTTCGGAGCAGACTGGTGGGAGAGTTTGTGTACAGGTTTTGCAAAGGAACGGTGTCTTCAGTTATACACACGCTCATTAAAGTGCTGACCGTGGAGGAAGCTCGTGCCACTGCACGCCGTTTCTAGCAGAATAACAGCGAAATTACCAAAATAAAAACAAATCAGAAAAACATGTCTTTGCTGTGCTTTTATTTACAAAGTTAAAATTCTTCTAACTTACAAAAAATGTGAACGAAAAGGTAGAAATATAAATACGAAGGAATACGTATTTGTTCAGGGGTGCGCAAAGCCAGAGCCCTGCATTTGCTGCGCTACCCTTTTTAAAATGGTCTCCGTTGCGCGTTATTTTAATATGTCCATCTCTTTTAGAAGTGAAAGCATCGCCCCGGTCTCATCCTCTCTCCAAATGTCAACATTCTTATTCGCGTTTGCCAGGTTGTTTCGCGCCGTCTGTTTTGTTAGACGACGTAGTTGTGCGGTCATGAGTTGCGAGAGCGAGGCGTGGCGCATGCGCACTCACATTGTCCAGTTAATAGTCCGATTAAGGCGTATACATGGCAGAGAAATTCGAATTCCAATCGCATTATCTGGGTGTCTCAATCGGAGTTCTCCGATTCCAATCGGAGTTCTCAAACTCCAATCATAATCGGAGTAAGGTGTTTACACGCACGTGAGTTCTCCGATCATAATCAGACTAAGGCAATAATTCGATTTTCTCTAGTGCCATGTAAACGCACTGAATGTAGTGGTTCAGACCAGACGCGAACAGGCGCGCGGCTCGTGCCATTCATTTCAATGGAAGTGGAAGCGCCACGAAGCGGAGCGCCGACGAATTTCGCAAGCGAGGCTCCAACTGGTTCACACCAGACGCGAACAGCTCCGCGACGGTCGACAAGCGCTTCTGCTCAGCTGCAGTCTTTTTTTCACTCCCACTTGAGTTTCTTTTTTTTTTCTTTAAAAAAAATTAAATAAAAAAAATCATTTTCATCATCACCCCCCCTCACCCCGTAGCCAGCCCGCTCCGTAGCTTACTTTTGTGTGTGTGTGTGTGTGTGTGTGTGTAAATAAATAGAAACACACACTCAGGTGTCCATCTTAAGACAAGACCTCTTTCATAATGATCATTGACCGGCATCTCTAGGATCAAACAGACGTATTTTGATCAAGTCTTCCTCTGTGTGTGTGTGTGTGTGTGTGTGTGTGTGTGTGTGTGTGTGTTTAATGTCTCTCACACTCTGATACAATGTACTGACAAATATAACATACAAATATGATCTATGATCGAATTTATCATTCGTTTTTTATTTTGAAATTAGTTTATTTTGAAAATTCAAATTATCTCGTTTTCTCGTTTTTATTGAGCGACTTCCTGCACTGTAGACGAAGATCGCTCGCGGCTCGCGCACGAAATAGAGCAGACGCCGAAACAACAAATGCATGCCGCGAGCCATGCAACCACCACATTGATTAACGTGGGCGCCGAATGGAAGCGCTCGGCGGCGCTTCGCTTACACGTCCAGTGAACTAACGTTAAATGCATGGCGCGATCCGCGAGGGGAGCCGCGCGCCTGTTCGCGTCTGGTGTGAACTACTACATTGATTAACATGGGCGCCCTCGGCGCTTCGTGGCGCTTCGTGGCGCTTCCGCGTCCAGTGTGAACCGGGCGTTACGTTGCTCGGAAAAATGTGTCGCCTGAGCCTCCGCCCCCTCCGTGCCCATTGGCGGAGGGAGGGCTCATTGAAAAAAAATAAATAAATAAATAAAATAATCGGTGTTCCTTCGGCGCGCCTGGGAAACTCTGAAATTATGAATAACTTAAGCTTGTTTTTGTCCCATTTGCCTGCATCAGCCCGTCATGATATTGTTAAATTAATTGAGAGCCACCCACTATTGTTTTCTGACCACCCCCGCCGTACGTCAGTTTTGCACCATGACATAGAAGTAGAGGGACATGCCACAACTAAGCAAGCACGCACACAGAGTCATTATTGGGAAGTTAAGAAAGAAGCTTTGGTTCTCCTTCTGACAGTGTCCATCTTGATGTTAATTTGGGGTCAGGTTTTTATAGACCATAATGCCCTCGTAGATGTGGTGGTCTCTGCTCCTGCAAGACTTCAATCTCCAGATTTGCCACAGGAAGGGGGGTTGATAATGTGTTGGCAGATGCGTTTTCACCTGTACATGTGGACTAGCTGCGGAATTCTTATTTCGGGGGAACTGAGGTTTTTCTTGTTTAGTTTTGTTTGTAGGTATGTTAATAGGGTTTAGTTCTTAAGGGAGGGGGTGTTATGACCCACAGGTGGGTCTAGGTGCCTCTATCTTTGTGTCTGTGTGTGTCTGTGTGTGAGAGTGGATGACGCCTTGCAGGTGCGGTCCTGGATGTCGGCTGCTGATTGGACGCGCCACGGCTGAGAAGGAGGAGCAGTCGAGCCAGCCTGACGGTCATCCCTCCTCCGCTCCCAACTCTGTAGTTAGTCACTTCTGAAATGGTGTTAGAGCACGCAGCCGTAGGGGTGGGCTGCCATTTTCTTTGTCCCCTCTTTTCTCCTGTTTAATAAGTATGTAGGGAGGTTAGCCTTTCTGTATTTGGGTTCTCTTTCTTTCTTTAGTTAGTTCTTAAGTCGAGCTAGTTGGAGTTTGGTTTATTATTTTGGCCTGGGCCCACCCTGAAGCCTTTGCTGCCCACCGGTTAAGTTGTTTTGTTTATTTCATTTACTGATTAATAAAATGTTTTTTGTTGAAACTGCCAACTGCAGTGAAAAATTAATGAGGCTAGGGAGTGGGGGAAGGTGTCCCACACGTTGCGTCTCGGTCCCCCTCGACGGGACGTAACACGGAGTTTTCGCCGTGACAGCAGGTTGAGCTCCTACCGTGTTACAGGTGACGTCGTCACGTTAGCCTGTTCCATCCCTGCTAAATTCTTTAAAGAACTACCGTAAGTAAACTTTTAAATTATAATATACTCTACACTAATTGTAATTTCCTGCCCGTGGTTCTATATTGCAACAGTTGACGGCTCATATCAGCAGATAAGCGGCAACAATCTGGGCATTGCAGGTGACTCATAAATATGTCATTTCTTATTAATTAGCCCATAAGTGTCGTACACCAGTGTGACACCAAATGCTTGTTGCTGACAGCAGTGAAGAAATGACACTCCAGTGGTTCTGCACATTAGTATAAATAGAGTGATTCTCTATCATTACATCACAGGACGGCGGCACTCTGACAGATTCCATGAACCTGGACACTGATGATCCAGACTCCGGTCCAGATGACACAACAGGCCACAGTGGAAACGGGTCAGAGCATGGACTGGCTGCTGAAAGGATACAGGTAGGTGGCGCTGTCATCCCAAGTTGTGTGGTGTGGAGGATCAGGGCCAAAGTTCCAGATGCTCACAGATGTGACTGTGGATTCAGGAGGAGTGTTTGAAGGCTGGACTCCCAACAGTGATTGGCTGCTGAGGACCTCTCAATCACAATCAGTTTTTTTAGTGGCTGTGAGATTGAAAGTGAGTGAACATCATTAAATAAAGAGATCCTGCAGGGTCCCAATTTGACAAGTACACTGCTAGGTGTGCTGCTTCGTTTTCGCCAAGGCCCTGTAGCATTCATGACTGACACTGAGGGAACGTTTCATCAAGTAAGAGTTTCCAACCAGGATGTAAACTTCTTACGCTTCCTCTGGTGGCCAGATGGGGACATTACAAAGGACCTACAAGAGCACAGGATGCTGGTCCACATCTTTGGGGCAGTGTCATCCCCAAGCTGTGCTTCATTCGACGACAATCAGCATGACTTCCCAGCCGAGGTTATAAACACTGTTTGTCAAAATTTCTACGTGGATGATTGTCTAAAGGCCATCAGCACGGTGGAACAAGCAATACATCTGTACCAGCAGCTAACAGACCTGTGCGGTAGAGGTGGATTTAAGCTCAATAAGTGGGTGAGCAATCATCGCTCGGTGCTGGCCGCCGAACTCCAACAAAGGAACTCATCTATAACAAATCTACAACCTTGTAAGGGCAAAACCTACTTGTTTTAATTCTGATTAATAAACTAAAGCTTATTCGATTATCATGATGTTGTTTTTTTAAACGCTCATACAAAACAAAAAAAGTGGAGGGAGAGTAGTCTGAATCGGGTTCTGGAGCATTGCCCTACCTCATACATCGCACTCATGAGCGTCACATCCACTTGTAGTGCATCATTTCCGCCAGAAAGCTTCACCTGTGATGACTGCCCACGTTGACCCATATTTTCTGTTCACTCGCTAAACCGTATCAGGTGATACCCTGCAAGTGTATCGATTGGCTCTTGTCTTAGACCTTCCCCGAGGTGGTTGGTGGGGTGACACAAACAGCACGTGACCTCTATGATAAGCTTCCACCTGTGGAAGTGCTTTAGGAAGAGACGGATTAAATAGCTTGGCCACTAGAAGGCTGTATTATGGTGTACATAATATAAAACTTCTGCCCAGTTCTGCTTGTATTGCAATGGTTGGTGTTCCTGAAGTTTCATTTTTCGTTCCTTTTTATTTTTTACATCCATGTTTGTGATGAAATAGTATTGTGAATCGCGAGCTCGCATTGCATGCTGGGAAACAGCGTCACTCAAGGAAGTTTTGGCTTCGCTGACACGGTCCTGAAGGGAAGTGGGTTTTAGTGCACTGGAACGGGATGAATGTGTTCAATCAAGCAGTACAAACCTGATTAATTGTCTTAATACTTGACTTGGAATGGCCATATTGTTTAGGATTAGAATTAGATGACAACTTCTTCACAATATTTGCAACTATTCAATTTGACCAGCAGGTGTCAGTAGAAGACGAAATTTCATGTTGACTATTTCCTAATGGAAGTGCTCTCTTTACGTTGGATTTTTCTCATAATTATTTGAAGTGTAGGCCTGTATCTGCACACAATTTGGAATTCGTCCCAGCGCCCTGAGCTGTAAATTTGGACGGTGTAAAATGAAAATGGCCATCTGCAGCAGAATGAACGTGAGATTGCATTGTCCAGGTAGGAGGACAGCAGTCAGTCATGTCGGGGGCAGCAGCCTCAGCAGAGACCCCCAGTCACCTCCAGTCAACACGCAGTGGTTCACATGAAGGTCCAAGAGGCCTACAGACCTACACTGAGTCTGGACGTGGCAGTACAGTTGGATCATTGTCTTTGTTGTGTTGTTTGGTCATTGTGATCCAATGTAATGTGAGAGAAGGACGAGTGCAGTTATATTGGAGTGAGTTATTTAGAGTATAATAGAAGTTATAATGCAGAGTCTGTTTTTATGAAATGTTCTATCACCTGGCATCCATCCATCCATCCATCCATCCATCCATCCATCCATCCATCTTCTACTGCCGTATCCGGAGTCAGGTCTCGGGGGCAGCAGCCTCAGCAGAGACCCCCAGACTTCCCTGGACCCAGTCACCTCCTCCAGCTCCTCCAGTGGGACCCCAAGGCTTCCCAGTCCAGCCCAGAGACCTGGTCAGCACCACTCTGACTCCCCGAGTCCCTGCTGCTCAGGTGAGGCTTCAAAGATCTGGCTGCACCTGATTGGACGGTCGTGGAGGATCTCCTTGGTCTTCTTGGTCTCCAGCTGTTTGACCTCATGCTCTCTGTTGACCTCCTCACTCAGTCCCTCAGTGATGTAGAGCTCAGTGTCGATGCTGTTGAGGAGAGTTTGACTTCCTGCTTCTTCACCTTCAGTCACACGTTCACATCTCCTCTCCAGACTCTTGCAGACCACCAACCTCTGGAGCTGAGAGAAGGTTGGAGAAGAAAACATCAGTGTGACAGTGTGAGCATCATTTTCTGTCCACGACTTGAAGCTGAAAGCATCCAAACTCCATTTTTCAGCTGATGTGGTGAAGCTGCTGTTGTCTGACTGTTTGCTCTAAATGTCCTCCAGTGGATCTTCTCACTGGAGGTCCTGACCACGGTTATAATAGTTAACGAAAACGAACAAAATAACGAAAACTTCAATTGAAAAAAACAATTGTCACGTTCCCAGGGTTTAGGATTTTGGTACCTGCCTCGTTGGGGTTCGAAGCGGGCAGAGCTGAGACCATAAGGGTGACGTAGCAACGTTCAGGACACTGATTGGCCAAAGGCAGTCTTTCACGAAAGTCCAAAACCGCCATTTTTAAATGCCTCGCGTGTGGATTTTTACATTAACACATATTAAAAACTGAAAAGCTTATGAAACTGTACCATGGGTGAACAAATAACTACAGACGTTTCTGTTCTCTGTGGCCGAAGAAAAAGCACAATGCAGACAGTTGTGCAGAAAGTTTAGTGTTAGCTAAAATATCGGGCACACAGACGTACTTATGTATACATTTCTTTCCATTGTAACAGGTGCTACAAGATCTGCAATCCATTACCTAGAATTAGTTTTCCTTAAAGTGATGTACAGGATTACTAATCTGACTTTGATGGGCAAATTTGACAACAGAATACAATTATGAAGCACTAAAACACAGGACCACAAAACAATTAAATGCATGATGAAATAATGATATGCTTTGTTAAATAAAGTAAAATGGCATTTTCAACTAAGCAATAAAATAGTCGGTGGTGCAGTGGTTAGCGCTGCCGCCTCACAGCAAGAAGGTCGTGGGTTCGATTCTGTGGCCTGGACCTGGGACCTTTCTGTGTGGAGTTTGCATGTTCTCCCTGTGTCTGCGTGGGTTCTCTCCGGCTTCCTCCCACACTCCAAAAACATGCATGTGAGGTCAATTGAACATTCTAAATTGTCCGTAGGTGTGCATGTGAGTGTGAATGGTTGTTTGTCTCTATGTGGCCCTGCGATGAACTGGCGACTTGTCCAGGGTGTCACCCTGCCTTCGCCCTAAGACAGCTGGGATAGGCTCCAGCAGACCCCTGTGACCCTGAATAAGAATAAGCGGGTATAGAAGATGAATGAATGAAATCTTTATTGAATGAATGACACATTTTATTTCACTCGTGGTTTATGTAATTATTATTTTTTGCTCCATAGCGTTCATGATTCAGCATTACATGTTAAGCGTGATGAATTGCATGAAAAGAGAGAGCACTCGCTGATAAATTAACATGGTGTGCTGTTTAATTCCATGAGAACGACAAAATATTTGCAGATTTGTGTTAGCTACACACATCGACAGGTGCAAGAGAAAGGGAGGAACTTTCAGGGAGGAACTTTCAAGATCGTTGAGTTTTTGTTTTTTATTTTTTTTTTTAGTTCTGATGAAATAAATAGACCAATCATTTCATTCCTTTGTCTGCTTTCCAAAGAGGTTATTAATTAAAAAAATATGTGTGGCAGTGCTGTTATGGTCCATAGAGAGTTGCTTCAAAGAATTATCATTTATTATTCAGTGGCACATTGCTCACTTGTTTAATACACAAATAATAGTATATTATTATAATAATACTATTTTATTAATATAATAATAATAATAATAATAATAATAATAATAATGATAATAATAATCATCATCATCATCATCATCATCATCATCATCATCATCATTATTATTTCTAAAATTTCCAAACAACAATCGTCAGTTGTTCCGTAAAAAATACATTGATTTCCATGTTGAATTTTGTACGGTTCTTGAGCGCGCACGTCTGTCAGTGACGGTCTCCACACTGACACAACTGCGCATGCTCTATTATCTCATCAATGCGGAAGTCAAAAAGTTTTTGGGAGCCATGCGCTGGGTGAGCAACTTCATTGAAAGGAATGGGACGCCATCTTGGACTCTGGGGGCTTGCCGCACTGTCACGCAGGTTGTGACGTAGCGGGCCGGCGACGCACAGGTATGACGTGAATGATTGACAGCTACCATTCGTTCCCGTTAGCGAGAGGATTAAAAACAAACAGACACCATTATGGCATCAAAAAGGAGTTATCCCAGCGGTGCGGAAAAACGGAAGGAAAAGAAAACTGATCAAGAAAAACTTGCAAAGGGGAAAGGTAAGTTATTTGTTTGTGATGTGGGCTGGAGAGGTGGAGGGGAAACGCTGTTGTCGCCCCCCCCCCAGTTGACCATATCCTGCCAAGTTGACCTATCCTGCCATGGGAATGAGTGATTGACTCCACACTCGTTTATTCACATTCTAACAGGGAGGGAGGGAGTGAAGTAGGGCATTTTGTTGTTGTTGTAGTCAGTCCCCTGTTATCGTTCAGTGGAAGGTGTCTCTCACATATTTGACTCTTAATGTTATTTTAGCCTTAACTTAGGATGAATTTACTAAGCTTAGTTTGTATTTTGTAGGCCCTTAATTAGAAATGTGCTACTGTTTTATAATTCAAAGAAATATTTTATGGAAATACTTTATTTGGCATGGTGTTGACTATTTTAGACTGTTGTGGTAGTGGGTCATTTATCTTAGTTTTATTACTTTAACTAGTACAGTGTGTAAAGTAATGCCAAAAACTCTTAAAAATGACAGTTTTGTAATTGGGTAAAAGCTTTAAAGGGACACTGCAACCATAATGTTTAATTTAAAAACAAATGAATTTTTAATTTTCCTATATTACTGCAACATCACTGTAATAATAAAATAGGAAAATGCGCTTCTGATCTGTTTTGCTTGATGATCTAATGAGCTTTGTCTCTGCAGGAGCAATTCTAAAATATGTTGGCGCTCCAGACATTGAGCCAGAGGGATCTCCCGAACATCCTGACCAGGAAGCTCCAGGACCAACACGTTCCTCAGAACCTCCTTCTGTCCAGGTGAATAATGTGTGTTATTCTTAGTCGCTAAGCTGATAAGTGTGGGACGAAACTAAGGCAATTAAGCATTATTTTGATTGTTGGTTTGCGTTTTAGTGTTGCACTTGTTGGTTTGTTGGATTTTCTTATTTAAAGTAAGCATTTTTTTTTATGAATACTCAATCTGTTGTATTTATTGACATATAGAGGATTCTTTTCCTAGTATTATAGTGTTTGTTTGTTTTTAAATCAGTTTAACTTGCCTGAGTTGCTCAACTGAAGATGTTTAATTTTACCTGTAGCCTGTTTTGCTCACGAGGTGTAATAGATTGTGGAATCTTAGTAGACCTTGGTGAGAGTGGCAGCAATCAGCTCCGATGACCGTGGTGCTTGTAAATAAGGCAAATGCGCCATCTAGTGGGATGCAGCATGTTTATTCGTGTTGGAGCAATGACAAGTACTACTAACAAAACAAAAGATGCACAGGGTAAAAAAAAATAATCATAAACTCTTCTTAGATCTCTTATAGATTATTGATAATAGCATTCTAATTGATTTCAAACCTTTTCAAAAGATCTTTTGCCAATAGCACACCCAAATATTTGATAACCTTGGAATTCCATTTGATTTTATATTTTCCTCTAATTTCTCGGCCTGGATGATAATTCAGCGTGAGAATTTGAGTGTTTGCTATGTTTAACATGTTGCCTGTGTATTTAACATAGGTTTCTATTATCAACATCAAATGAGGTAAGGTTCTGTCCGGGTCTTGGAGAACCAAAATAATATCATCAGCAAAAAGCCCTGTTAGATGTCCCTGCTCTCGTATATGTATTCCTTTTAGATTGTTACTTTGTCTGATCATTTGTGCCAGTGGCTCAATGAACATAGCAAACAATGTAGCGCTTAGGCAACATCCTTGACGAGTACCATTAATCTTTATCCTTGTCGTCGGTTCTTGGTAGAGACCTTGAATACACTGTATTAACTTTTCTTGGAACCCCAGTTTCTCAAGAACTTGATCCAGAAATCTCCAATTCACACAGCCAAGGCTCACCAGTAACAGCTCGCAGGCCCTGCTTTTGGATCTGATCTATTATGTATAGGACCCGTCTAATGTCTTCTTGAGTCTGCCTACCTGTTAAAAAAGCTGACTGATTGGAAGTCCATCTCGTCCCCTTAAATTTCAAAGCGTAACGAACCTGTGTAGCCCGAGGAATTTTATTATAGTTTATTTCCTAGGGTGCAACTCCCCGGGTGGCGTTGTCAGGCAACCCCCCTGCCCCCATTTTCCTTTATACCCACCATCAGAATTGTCTCCGCCTCTGCCAGACCTTCCCCCTCGCCACATCTAGTCTTTTTTTGATAGGCTGCCCTCGCTATTAACCTCCCTCTCATCACAGCTTTAATTGTGTCCCACAGTATGGTAGTATCTACTGGACTATCTATGTTCTCCTCCATAGAGCATTTAATCTCTTTCTTAACCTCCTCCAGTGTTTTTGGATTATTTGGCATACCCATATTTAATCTCCAAAGTGTGTTTTTCTTCCTCTTATTTAGACAAATAATAAGGTAATTAATACTGTGTCAGTACAAGTCAGTCGTTCCTATTTTACATTCCTCTATTCTGTATCTGTCTGTAATGTTAATAAAAAAAATAGTCCTCTGTAACGGGTGGAGGTCCCTCCAAACATCAAACATCCCGAGTTCGGCTAGAGAGACGTTGACAAGTTTCGACAGGCGGGTCTGACTTCTGTTGCCATTAGTTGTGTCGAGTTTAGCTTTTAAATCATGTTGATTTAGCTCTTGCTGAGAGAGATGTGTTTCCTGTAGATCAGGCATGGCCAAACTACGGCGTGTCTCTGTCTGGCCCGCGTGAAGGCAGTCAAAAATCTAACCTAACTTAGAAATGACACTTGAACCTGCAATGAGTATTTTAGTCGTTTTAAATGAGTCCAACGTTAGAAAAAAAGGAGCGACCCGGACTTCCCACAGTCTCTTTTCTATTAACATGGGAATTCAATTTTAATAATTTGTCAACTAAAAACACCGGTCATACTAGAACATCCCTACCAGCTTTCTTCCCTTTATTCTCTGAATTTAATCAAAGAATCTTTGAAACTCTTGTAGCTTTTCTCTGGCTCGTGTCGCTGCTGATGCGTAGCCCCTCCAGGATCCCTCCTTGCACTGCCACTCCGTCGTAGTGCGGGGCACCGAGTGCCGCAGGCCCCTCCGCACCCGTCGCCACCGCCGTCTTCTCCGCCAGGCCGCGTCTCGCCAATTCCTCCTTCACCTCCTCTGCGCTGTTGTAGGTTCGAGTTCCCGTATCCCAGTGGGTCCTCATCTTGGTGAATGGCGTCTGGAAGCGGATGCCCTTCTCCTTCAGGATTCTTTTAGCAGTGTTGTACTCCTTTCTCTTTTGGACCATCTCTGTCGCGTAATCGTGATGGAATGACGGTACTTTATTCCCCAGTTCTATTTTCTTTCTCCATAGCTCTCTCAGGACCCTCTCTTTGGTAGTAAATTCCAGAAAGTTAACAATGATGGGTCTCGGTTGGGCACCGTCCGCTGGCTTCTGTGCAAATGAGCGGTGTGCTCTCTGAATTTGGAAATTAAAATGTGCTGGCAGGTGCAGTTCGCTTTTCAGCAGGTCTTCCACAAACTTGGCCACAGATTCTCCCTCCTCTCCTTCAGTGACTCCATAGATACGTAGGTTGTTTCTCCTCGGCCTGGACTCCAGGTCAGTTAACTTGTCCTTAAGAGCTTTTTGTTCTCTCAGTGATATGACCAGAGCGTCATTAGCTTCCTGTGCCCAACGTTCTAGCTTTTCAATCCGCGACTCAGCCTCGTTGATCTTGCCGGTCTGGAGCTCCTGTTCGGTGATGACTTTCGCAAGTTGTTGATTTATTTCGTCTTTGAAGTCGTCCAAGTCTTTTTCCACGTCGTTCCTCAGTGTTTCTCCAAACGTGCAAAGGACTTCTTTTGATTCCGTTTTTAAATCCCGTATCTCCTTGCTAATAATTTCTATGTCCGAGCCCTTTTTCGCGTCGTTAGTCACGAGGAGTTTGTTTCGCCATCTCCCTCTGTTTCAGAGCAAGCTGGTAGTTCCGCCATATTGTCTGTTACCGTGTTTCTGTTTTGGTTGAATGGAGTTTTCCTTCCCATTCCAACGTTCCCCTGATCACTTTGTAGTTAATATGATATCTGACAATAGTCATTCAAGTTTTCGGGGAGTTTTTACCCTAGACGGTCGAGAGCCCTGGTGTCGCGCAGTCTACCGCTTTATGGCCAAACCAGAAGTCCCTTCCCTCTAGCCTTTTCAAGGGGGAGGTGGCTAGACTCGGCTCTTGTGGGACGAGAAGCAGAAGGCCTGTCCGATCGGGGGGGAAGATGAGATGACATTTTTGTGGGTCAACTGTAGGGGAGGAAATATCTAGACACAAATAGTAATATCTCCCCAATACGTATTCCGTCGTTCCGGTGTCAAGGTGAGGATTTCAAAGTAAAATACATAATAATTAATTTAATCTGACTCCATTTGATAATAATAACTTTACTTTTATACATTGATTGAGAGAAAGACTTGATTAACAATTAAGAATATAGACTCAATAATAATAAACTTCTCGTGATCTGACATTAGTCTTCAGTTCAGGGATGGCTTCTATAAATTAACAAAACTATTCAGTTTGTTCATTAAACATGGAAGAATAGCCTGATGTCTTGGTTGGAGTATTCAGAGGTTATTGAACATGATACCCAATCTTATCTGTCCAACTCAGAGGTTAAGGGTTTGAATA
Source organism: Nelusetta ayraudi (assembly GCF_046127955.1). Classification (NCBI taxonomy): domain Eukaryota; kingdom Metazoa; phylum Chordata; class Actinopteri; order Tetraodontiformes; family Monacanthidae; genus Nelusetta; species Nelusetta ayraudi. The sequence continues at coordinate 403,235 of NW_027466097.1, forward strand.
ATGTCCAGTGAAACTTACCATATAACTAAGGGCTTTGGGATTCTGATTAATCCCTATCTTAGTTCAGTGATGGCAGATATAGACAAAGCATTCAGTGACCTTCTTAACATAGAAGAACAGCCCAGACATCTAGGTTGAGATGTTCAGAGGTTTATATCTTCCAACTCAATAGTTAGAAAAACATGACACTCAATCTTTTCTATTCAACTCAGAGGTAAAGAGTACAAGCATTACTCAAATGAATTTACCATATAACTGAAGACTAAATCAATATCTGATGTCAGATTGCTCTCCACATAGAAACAAAAGTCTCAACAAGTTAATATTGAAGGGGAATGGATAACATACCAGTTTATTGCGATGTCCAGAGTAAAAATGCAGCAAAAATGTAACAGACCGGTTGTGTAAAAATGATGGTAGAAAAAATCAAGAAGTCAAAGAAAAAGAAGAAGAAGAAGAGAGAGAGAGAGAGAGAGAGAGAGAGAGAGAGAGAGAGTCGGTCCCAGAAAAGGAGAGAAAAGAAAGAAGCCCCTTCAGATTCTTGTTCCTTCCCTTAAATATCCTCCCAGAACAGAGACACTGCTAAAATGCATATTTAAAAGATTCAAATCAGATCAACTCTTCCTACTCGGGAACCTTTTGGTCATCAGGGGTAATTTTCCACAGCAACAATAGATCACCAAGACCTTCATACCTCTCGCACTGACACTCACAACATTTCAAAGGAAAGTTCTAAACAAAAGGCAGAGACAGTCCCTGAATGCAAATCCAACAAACACAAGGAGATACCTTTTGGCCCTCGGGGGTTCCTTTCCCGCGACATGTAAATCATGTAAGTTAATTACAATAGGTGAGATTGATACAGTTGTAACCCCTGTCTTTGAAGAACTTCCATTGTTAGAGAAAACACTTCAGGATGTGGATTTGACTGTCTTACAGTTTCCCCCTTTTGGCCCCTGAGAGCCATCTGGAAAAAACAAACATCAAAAGTAAAAATGAACACAGAATGAAACGATAGGGGTCAAGTTGAGAATTGACAGTCCTTCCCCACATCCATAGTAGTATCATCTCAGTCTTTGTAAATCTGGTAGTTGCATGGGGCTGAGTACCAGGGCAAAGTGTGTGACTCAAGTGTTTGCATATTGAGCCAAGCGTGGATGGACTGGACAAGGTTTTCACTGTCCTCTTAGCTAACTGGCCTGCACCTGGGCTTCAGTGAGATGATAACCTGTGTTAAGAATCATCTCTTTAGCACAGTCCATGGTGTCTGTTGGAGCTTGGGTGCTTTCCACATAGAAGATGTCCTCCCACCAGGGAGAGATGTCCAGGTTCAATGGTATTCTGCCCAAGATGTAGATTTGACCCATAGAAAAGTTTTCAGTGACCTCCGGGCAAAAACAGGTCAATCGCTCAAAAGAAAAAGAGTTCATTTCACGGGCGACACACCACTGTGTGTGTGACACCTGGATGGTGTCTGCGTATCCATGTGAAAGGCTTTAAAGTGTTACAAGTACAGATGATACAACTGGGAATTTCATGACAACATGTGCGAGAAGTGAACCAGGTCTCAGTGTCTCTTACTGTCATATACCCCATGATGTGGTCCCATTTTACTACCTGATTTATATGGTGATGGAATTTGGAAAAACCTGTTCTGGGTGAAAAAGTGGGAAAGTGACAAAGAACCCAATACAACCAATACATTAATTATTGGTAGACATTAATAAAGTACAATAAAAGTACAATGAAAATAAAAAGTAATTCTGAATAATTAACATCTTTCATTCTTTTTGGACATGAACCATCGATGTAAATTCAGAGCATTAATCAAATCATTTAAGGCATGTGTGAGAGTCTTATGTAAACAGAATTTTTTGTCTAGTAGTTGTAAGTAAATCTTTTGCGAATGTTCTGCAAGCTATGTCACGTTCAATAAATCCGGTCGAATTGAAAAGGAAAAGGCTAACAGTTAAATGAACATGTCTCAGATTTAATTCAAGTTTTGTGCTGGTCTTCTGCGGAGCAAGTTTGGTTAAATAGTAAATCTGTATGAACTATGTGTCTAAAAATTATGTGGAGCTGTATGCATGCAGCTAAATGTAATTTTTGCTCTAGATCCTTCGTGTTATAACACTTTTTAGGATCTAGTCCATGGTTCGGCTTTTAAAACATTAATTAAATAGAGCCAAATTTTGGAGTGAGGTGTGTCTTGGTGTTGACACTAAGTTGTAAGGTCGTGGAAATTTGTATATTATCTGTTATATTGAGAGTGGGGAGATGGGTGGTTCCCTCACTACAGCAAATTTTGTTGTTACAAAATTTTGTTCCGGTTCTAATCCGGGGGACCATTTGACTGACTGTTTTGAAAGAAGTGTAATGTGAGGTGTGTATGGCCCCATAGAATATTTCCATACCCATCTCCCACAGTTAAAACTATGGGTAAGTAGGTCTCGTTGACCCAGCTGGATACAGGTTGTTCTGGATGCTTTCTTGGCATCTGGAGTTCCTGGAATGGAAAAAGAAAACCTGCGAAATGGCTGCTCTTGACTGATTCGATTTGAAGCTGTGCTCCAAACAGAGAGATGATTTGGTTCGCTAAAGCCTGTGCCAATGTTCTTGCAGTGTTGTTGCAAGTGAATTTGTCAATTATGACGTGGCAAGAGCGGTACCCCCCTTTGGCACTGGGAAGTGGACCAACGAAATCTATCTGCAGTGCTCCCCACGGGTCTTTGGGTGGATTAGGCCTGCACAGTCTAGTGCAGCCAGGTTTTCCTGGGTTAAAGGTAGCACACACAAGGCAAGAAACACACCAACCGTCAACATCTCCAGCCATTGCTGGCCACCAGAATTGTTGTTTTAAGTCAATAGGTGTAGTCTGGATGGCTCTTGTAGCTGATGTATCAGACATTTCCAATGTCAAATCTGTGCGACGTATTGCTGCCTGCTTGGCTGACTGGTCAACAATGTTGTTTGGTTCATGTACATCTAGGTTTTTCTGCACATTTGCTCGGGTTTTGATCACAGACATGGAGTTTTGACACGCTTGGAATTCTTGATCAGAGGTGGTGATGGACATAATGCTTGCATGGTTTCTGAGCGATTGTTTCTTGTTCGTTTTCTCTGGAGCAATCTCAATTTGTTTTTCCAAACAGTGAATAATAAAGCCATGCTTTTCCATTATGTCCATGCCCAAAACAGTACCCTCGCTGTTTCCTGGTAAATACCAGAACGGCTCAGTTAGCACTATTGCACCCAAATCAAGTCGGACTGGTTTAGTAAGGGTCGCTGTCATTAGTGTGTCATCTATCCCTTTGATTTGAATGGTCTCGTCTGTCAGAGGTAACGGGATATTCGTGCAGGAGCAAGCAGCACCGGTGTCAATTAATATGTCGACTAATCGGCCTCCAAGATTAGATTTTACTATTATACGGTTGCTGCTGGAAACAATGCTCCCAATGGAGGCCACGCATCCCTATTTTTGGTCATTCATTCGTTCTAGATCATCGAGGATGTCTGTTTGAGAACTAATCGCCGTTGTCTGTCTGGTTTGAGAAGTTCTTGAATGGTTTCGCATAGATTTATGAGTTGTTTTCCTGAATTCACCATTCAGTTTGAAACAACGTTCAAGTTTATGGCCAGATCGATGACAATAGTCACAGATAATGACATTATTGTCTCTCTCGGCTACCCATTGAGTTGCCGCTACAGGGCATGGCTTTAGAAATTTTGATCGCTGCTCTATTTTTGTGGCCCATTCAACGAGTGCGTTGAATGTATTCTGAGGTGGGTCTCCACCCAGAGCCAACGCATTCTGAACAAGTGGTCCAGCATTATTGCGTAGCATCTGTAAGAGAATTTCGTGGTTACGATCGCATTCTTCTATCCCACTGTATTCTCTAAAAATCACCCACATACGCTCTGCAAAAGTCTCAAATGTTTCTCTACTTGATTGTTTAAGATCAAGGATTCTATGCCACTCGGCCTTTGGTGGTCCTCTCATCTGAAGCAAAACTTCTTTTATTCTATTATAAATGTCGTCGTTAGTTTCACCGGGCTGTCTTTCAAGGATTGTTCCAGTTCTCAATTCTTGAGGAATTTTAGAGTGTAACTCTTCTGGAACTGTAAGCAAAACTATCTGCCACACATCGCGGGGCTCTAGATTGTAAACTAATGCTTGGAGCATTAGTTTGTCCCAGTAACTCTGGAACGGGCCGCGGCGGGGCATGATGCCGATAACCTCACGATGTTTTGAAGTTTCTTCACAAGACAATGCTCTGGTAATGGTGGTTACACCATTGTTCGCATCTGTAACTGTTTTGACGACTGAAACATTGACGGATTTTCTTGGAATTGTGTCTGTTTTGAGACGAGTTTTCATTCGGTTTCGATTGTTTTGCTTCGAGTGAGGGGTGCGCCGGCTGAGGGACGGATAGAGCGGGCTTTCTGCTGTTGCGAAAACTGCGGAGGTTGTCAGAATTTCATTGTCGGTGTCGACCTGAGTTACAGGGCACCCGGTGATGAGGGTAATATCCTCATCTTCACTGTCGTCTTGATCATAATTCTCAACACATTTGGAGCTAATAACAGCCTGTTTTATAGCTGCAACTGGAAAGCCAGCATCGCCACAGTAGTCTTCCAGTTGGGAAGTGTAGCGTTTGTCTAAGTTCAGCTTTTGTTTAAGCTGTTTAGTTTCAGTCTCCATTGTTTCGATTTGTCTCGCCAAATTTATTTTTTCATAATCAAATGCATCAATTTGTGCGCGTAATTTTTTCGTTTCTTCGGAGCGTAATGTTTCAAAATCTCGGATGTTCTCTAAAGTGCGGCGACCTTCTGTTATGGTTTTTGAGTCGTTGCGCCGGAGTAAATAAACAATTGCGATAGGGAGATCGTGAAATTTGCCTTTAGATTTTAGTGCAACTCCCTTTGTGGAATACCAGTGAAGAATTTCACTGTTATCCCATTCTAAATCAACGCCGAGATCGCGCAGACGAATTAACGTTTTGTATAAACGTAAACCAGCAATGTCCATGATCTGCTCATCTATGCCTACACACTCCTGTCCTAATGAGTTGCGAAATGAAACTTTTCCCCCCATCGGATTTCTACGATCTCCGATCTCACAATGGATATGTCGATCCGTTCTATATTATGTGTCTATATATGATGTGTGTTCAAACTTTCCCTCAGTCTTTATAACTGCCGTAAATTTGTACTTACCACAGAAACTGTAGGTAGACACACAGGAATTCAAACCTCATTACTTAAAACGTACCGGAATTGACTTCTCTCGCCTTCCTGCTTAATGCGATCGCGAGATCACGTCGGGGTCACCAAACTGTAGGGGAGGAAATATCTAGACACAAATAGTAATATCTCCCCAATACGTATTCCGTCGTTCCGGTGTCAAGGTGAGGATTTCAAAGTAAAATACATAATAATTAATTTAATCTGACTCCATTTGATAATAATAACTTTACTTTTATACATTGATTGAGAGAAAGACTTGATTAACAATTAAGAATATAGACTCAATAATAATAAACTTCTCGTGATCTGACATTAGTCTTCAGTTCAGGGATGGCTTCTATAAATTAACAAAACTATTCAGTTTGTTCATTAAACATGGAAGAATAGCCTGATGTCTTGGTTGGAGTATTCAGAGGTTATTGAACATGATACCCAATCTTATCTGTCCAACTCAGAGGTTAAGGGTTTGAATAATGTCCAGTGAAACTTACCATATAACTAAGGGCTTTGGGATTCTGATTAATCCCTATCTTAGTTCAGTGATGGCAGATATAGACAAAGCATTCAGTGACCTTCTTAACATAGAAGAACAGCCCAGACATCTAGGTTGAGATGTTCAGAGGTTTATATCTTCCAACTCAATAGTTAGAAAAACATGACACTCAATCTTTTCTATTCAACTCAGAGGTAAAGAGTACAAGCATTACTCAAATGAATTTACCATATAACTGAAGACTAAATCAATATCTGATGTCAGATTGCTCTCCACATAGAAACAAAAGTCTCAACAAGTTAATATTGAAGGGGAATGGATAACATACCAGTTTATTGCGATGTCCAGAGTAAAAATGCAGCAAAAATGTAACAGACCGGTTGTGTAAAAATGATGGTAGAAAAAATCAAGAAGTCAAAGAAAAAGAAGAAGAAGAAGAGAGAGAGAGAGAGAGAGAGAGAGAGAGAGAGAGAGAGTCGGTCCCAGAAAAGGAGAGAAAAGAAAGAAGCCCCTTCAGATTCTTGTTCCTTCCCTTAAATATCCTCCCAGAACAGAGACACTGCTAAAATGCATATTTAAAAGATTCAAATCAGATCAACTCTTCCTACTCGGGAACCTTTTGGTCATCAGGGGTAATTTTCCACAGCAACAATAGATCACCAAGACCTTCATACCTCTCGCACTGACACTCACAACATTTCAAAGGAAAGTTCTAAACAAAAGGCAGAGACAGTCCCTGAATGCAAATCCAACAAACACAAGGAGATACCTTTTGGCCCTCGGGGGTTCCTTTCCCGCGACATGTAAATCATGTAAGTTAATTACAATAGGTGAGATTGATACAGTTGTAACCCCTGTCTTTGAAGAACTTCCATTGTTAGAGAAAACACTTCAGGATGTGGATTTGACTGTCTTACAGGTCAACACAAACTCATCTGCGAGGACAGCAGCCTTGGACAATGACGACACTTTCTGTTCATTCAAGAACATTACCACCTTCTCTGGCAAAGAGTCTTTAAAATCTTCTAAAAGAACGAGCTCACGGAGTGACTCAAAGTCATTTTTGACATCATTAGCTGCACACCATTTATCAAAGAGGTTGCTTTTCTCCCATGCAAACTCGACAAAGGTTTGACCACTAGATTTTCTATGGTTCCTAAATTTTTGCCGGTAGGGCTCAGGAACAAGCTCATAAGCAGGAAAAATTGCTTCCTTTACAACATCATATTGCAGGCTGTCTTCTAAGAAAAGAGCAGACACCAACTCCTGTACTTTTCCCACCCGCTTGCATTGGAGAAGGACAGGCCACATGTCTCTTGGCCAGTTGAGTGGCGAAGCTATTCGCTCCAAGGCACTGAATTATGAATTCTGTACCTACCTACAACCCCCCCTTCCGTGGCCCGCCGACTCGATGCAGGTCTGTCATGTGGCCCGTTGCTAAAAAAGTTTGCCCACCCTCTATACAGACAGTGAGTTGGAGCAAGCTCGTAAGCACTACTTCCAGATGGCCCGCACTGCCAGTGAGGGGAAATGTGTCATGTTCAAAGAGCTGAGATGCAGGCTGGTGAGAAACACTGTCACCAGCATGATTTCTATCTTGAGAGCCAGTCAGCAAGGAGAGGGGGTCCGGTACCCTTCTAAGCATGAAGTCACTGCAATGGCTAAAAGACTAGTGGAGTATTATCCCATGCTGAAGGATTAAGACAAAACAATGAAACATGTAAGTGATTATATTATTTTGCGCACTTTTTGTGAAAAAAGTGTGAAGATTTTGAAGCGTGTGGTTATTTTTGGCTGATACTTTTTTTTATCTGTGCATGTTCACTTTCCATCTTTATTTGTTCTTTCAATGAGTGAAATTTTATTTACCACAGGCGAGCACTTACAAGAATCTTCACAAGAGATTCACCAGAGAGGGGCCACAAGAAGAAAAGGCATCGCATTGACTTCTCAGCAAGTGACCAAGAAGAAGATCATGATGCAGACTCAATTGGTGGATCAACAATTATTTTGTGTCACACACCAGGGCGCAGTTCTGATAATGGCCACACTTCACATAAGTAGAAACATGTCCATTTTAATAATAATGATAATGTATGAAAGCTAGGCAATGTTATGATAGTTTTGGATATCATGATATATCACAGGCATTTTTACATTTGAATTGTCATTTGATATATTTTGATGCTCCAAACAATTTCATCCATTTGACTGATTTACTGATTTGTCTCCTCCATTTCATCAGCCAAAGATGGTCTGACAGCACAGGCCAGACATTATCAGACCCTGCAGGAGCTGTACAAGAAACCAAAACCCAACCAAGATGCTGTCTCCCAAATTCTTGACCTGCAGTTTCAAGCAAGAAGATCCTTCATCGATAGTGATGTTCTGAAAGAACAGGACAAGGCCAACAAAGATCCTGGATGCATATCCATGTGTCAAGGATCTTTATCATGTAAGTGATTAACTTGTTTTGGTTTATTTTTTTTTATTTTTTTTATTTTTTTCCCTTGTCCGGTCCGGCCATAATGACAAGCAGAAGTGTCTCTGAATGTCTATGATGGCTGACAGATTTTATTCTCAGAGGTAGATCTTGAGAGTGTGAGCCACGTGGGTGGTTTCAGGAGCTACCTCTTCAGTGGTTTTATTATAATGTTCTTGGTGACATTCTGGCCATGACCGGACTGAGGGGGATAGATAGGGAGGTGAGTAGAGAGGGGAAATGAGTGTGTGTGTGTGTGTGTGTGGGGGGGGGGGGGGGGGGGGAGGGGATGATGAGATGATGAGAGGGATAGAGAGAGAGGAGTAGAGGAGGCAACTGGCAACAATATACAATTGTGTTAAAAGAGAACAAAACAGATCGTAAATATGCATAGCTAATTGTCAGATAGTGCATATATACCCATACAAACATACATGCGAGTTCATTCAGTGATGTTAATAATAATAGCGATGATAATAATAGCAACGTTAATAGTAATAATAATAATAATAATAGTAATAATAATAATAATAATAATAATAATAATAATAATAATAATGTTGATAGTAATAATAACGATGATAATAATCTACTCATGGATCAATAAGACAATAAGCTATGCAATAGTGTACAACAGTGTACCCGCGCTTGTGAATATTTGTGTGTGTGTGTGCGTGTGTGCGGGTGTGTGTGTATATTTGCATGTGTGTATACTTGTGTGTATGTGCATGTTTGCATCTGTGTATACGTGTGTGTGTGTGTGTGTGTGTGTGTGTGTGTGTGTGTGTGTGTGTATGGATGTGGTAGTGTGTGTATGGATGTGGTGGTGTGTGTACCTGAATGTGGGGGTGGGTGTGTTTAAGTACGTCACTGGAAGTACTTGTTTTGGTTTATGATGAAAAGCAAGCATTTTTGCAGATTTTAACATTGACTTGCATTATAGGCGATGAATGAGCTGCGGCGCATTCTGGATAAGGGCAACAGAAAATTCATTGATGAACTAAAAAAAGAGATGGGAAGACTTCTGCACCAATGTGTAATTTTATGGTGTTTGGAAAAAAAATGAAGTGATGAAGCCACGCATAACGCTGGTTGTAGTTCAGTAGAGTCATTTTGCTGTGTCTCTAATTGACTGTGTAGCTGTTTCCTTGGACATAGGATGGTTTATGTTGCGCTGAATGAATAGATGCAGAATGGTAATACTCTTCATGCTGAAAAAATAAGATTTTTTTGTGATCAACACAAACCTAATAAGACTCATTTTTAGGAAGACTAACTTTGAACTCAAAGTTGATTTGTTCTATTCCAGTGGAATATTCCATCGCGCTGCTCAGGGCACTCCCCACACTCTTTCCTTCACCAAGTCCACCACCGAAGAAGCTGGGACATGCCAGTGAGGCACTGCTTCATGTCATTCAGGTGAAAGTTTGTTCGCATTTTCTCACATTCAACACTTCATAGTTCCATGCATGGATGTGGCGTTTCCTTCTTCTTTTTCTTTAGCCAACAGAAGATCCCACAATGTACTCGCAGAACAGGTCTTTCTGCACCCTGTGTTGCTGTTTGATGGGGATCTGCTTCATCTGATGGATTACTACTATGCCCTGTACCTCACATATCCAAAAGTGTGTGGCAACCCTTCTCTCTGTCATTCAGACAGAAGTGCTACAGGACACTATCCATGAGTGAGACACCACAGCCTCATACAAAAAAGACCATGGCAGAATGGAAAGATTTTATTGGGGAGTAGAGCTGTGTACTAGGCATAGGTAGTGATACACTCCCCTGGTAGTTGTAACTTGAGGGTGGGTGGGAGTCTGTTGGAACAAACATGTTATCAGTGGTGATAGGAACACAACACTATATGCTGTCCCCATACTGTTTTTGTTTTTTTTGTGTCAGGGAATCTGAATCAATATTCAATAATGATGACGGTGAATATTGTAACAACACAACATTACTTGCGTTCTAGAAATGATTGCTTGAGATTGTTTTAAGATGCAATGCCTTAGTGACGTTTTTATTACAAGGCAGTGAAGGCACTGTCAGCAATTTAAGTGAATAAATAGTTGTTGACAATATTAATTCTGTTTGCTGAATTATCTTTTTTGGGGGGGGGGAATGGGCGTAGGGGGGGTGGATGCTTTGTCTCATTTTGAGAAAAAAAAGCTAATATTGTGAACACTTAAATTAAGAAGAATTGCACTGTTAGTAGGTCTGGTTTTAAGATCTTTTCATTCAAATTAAGAAAGAAGCAAACGTGAAAAAAGAATTGAGAAGCTAGTATCAAGTTTATTTGACTTAGTACAGTCCTTGGAATGAGTGCTTTACTGTTTATTTCAAGAGTTTTTCCATTCTTCAAATGCCTAGATATATCGTCTTATTTTAAGAAATCTTACCAAGTCTAAATATCTTACTGCATTGGCAGATAATTTGACTTGTTTCTAGCCTGTTCTTTCTCAATTTAAGTGTTTATTTCTTAGATATATTTTGCAGTGTGTGGACACCGAGGGGAGCTCTAGAATTGGCTCATTCAACCGACCAACGAGCCAATCAGCAGCGGCGTCACAGGCCCTCCTCCTTCTTTGTTCTCTCTCTCACTTTGACTTCTGCACTGGACAGCCAGGTTTGTGGAGGGAAGGTTGGAACAAAGTAAGGACGGGGTACCCCATACATTCATGTACGTAGAGTCACTAAGTCTTAAACTCACCAGGTTTGTATCGCATATCGATAGCCCTAATGCCACACAAGTCTATGAGGGTCCAAGGTCAACTTTGTCCGAGAGACATGGGGCCACTTTCAGGTTCATCAAGATCCTCCTGGACACACCCACACCAAATTTGGGGCTTCTAGCCCATGAGGAACCCCAAAACCCTCACTCTAATTCCAGCCTTATCGCTAAACCCTAATGCAGTGCAAGTCTATGAAGGTCAAAGCTCAACTTTGTCCGAGAGACATCAAGTGTTTTTTCATGAATCATTCATAAATGTTAAGAGTTTGCTTAGTGGAGAATTCACAATAAAAATACATTGACACTGTCAAGATGGACTCAAGCACTATTATTGAACTATATTGTATTTTTTGAGTGATGTGAAGCTTTTGACAAGCGCTGAGCAAAGGAGGCCCATTTGTTTTTGTTTTTTTTCAGGGGGCCCAAAATTCCTGGCGGCGCCCCTGAGCGGGCATCTCCAGCACTAAGGCAGTGGAGCTGCCGGCCACGAGAGAAGAATTAACCAGTCCGTTGAAACCATTTGTTTGGTCTAGTGAGTGGCAACAGTCCTTTGAGGATCTTAAGTGCCTTCTCAGCTGTACACCTGTCGTGTCTGCTCCAAATTTTTCCTCATTGGCTAGAAGCCCCAAATCTAGCGTGGGCGCTTCTTGGGGGCTCCTGATGAAAAAGCAAGTGGCCCCATGTCTCTAGGACAAAGTTGAAAATTCACCCCATAGACTTGCATTGAATTAGCGTTAACAATAAGGCTGAAACTAGGGTTAGGGTTAGGGTTAGGGTTAGCTGAAATTAGGGTTAGGGTTTCGGGGTTCCTCAAGTACTAGAAGCCCCAAATTTGGCGTGGGCGCTTCTTGGGGGCTCCGGTTGAAAAAGCAAGTGGCCCCATGTCTCTAGGACAAAGTTGAAAATTCACCCCATAGACTTGCATTGAATTAGGGTTAACAATAAGGCTTAAACTAGGGTTAGGGTTAGGCTTAGCTGAAATTAGGGTTAGGGTTTCGGGGTTCCTCAAGTACTAGAAGCCCCAAATTTGGCGTGGGTGCTTCTTGGGGGCTCCTGATGAAAAAGCAAGTGGCCCCATATCTGTAGGACAAAGTTGAAATTTCACCCCATAGACTTGTATGGCATTAGGGTTAGGGTCCAAGAGTACACATACACATTTTCTTTTGCTTTATTGATTTAAGCTCATCGTCTCCAGCTGCAAAGGTACAGAAACCTTTCTGTGTTTTGATGTCGTGTGTGAGAAAACATGACACAATCTTTCATATCATTGTTCAGATGCCGAACACCAAGGCATTCCGTCGCTCTCTGGCCATGAAACGACGCCTGGAGCAAAAACGGGATTGGACACCTTTTCCACCTCGGAAGGACTTTGAACGTCGTGAGTACTTCCACGTTCATGATTTCATGTTCTGCCTGTGTTGTTATGTTGTATTCCAAATAAATCTTACAAAAACATATTTAGATTTTTCTTTTTTGTCAATTTACACAGGGCGCGGTACTGGTCAGCGACCTGGGTGCGAAGATGGCCCGTTTTGCTCCTGACTGACAAAACAGTGCAAGTTCGTTCTTAAGGCCCAGCAACCAGACAAGAAGGTATGGGTCGTGATTTTGTCAAGCCACAAGTTTCTTTATGTTTTTGTTCTGGTGGTGGGAGACTCACATCTCTGTCCACTTGTGGATGGTTTTGTGTTCTCGCCCCGGGCAACAACCTTGAACACGGGCTTGTAACAGACTCCGCCCAGGATTTTGCTGCGCTACTGGCAACTGTGTTGGACCGCTGGCCCAAGGTTTGTTTATCTGCTGTGACAAACAAATTTGAACACATGAATGTCATCGCCACTTTGTTTTATCAATATCAAGTAATTCCATGATCCATAGTTCAATAACAAGAATATTCATGAATTTATTTTGCATTTTTATGTTTGTTTGTTTTTTTGTTTTTTTATACAACTATTTTGTAGGTGTTTGTGCTTGACTTTCCACCTCGCCTGACTGTCAAGCCAGAACTACAAACAGCGCTACGTCAAGTATATCATCGTGTTGCTGCACGCATGGGTGTGTAAAATACATATTTTTGTATATATTTGTATTTTTTTCTCTTCAGTGACACTGTGCTAACAGATATTTCTTAGAATTGTGTGATTACATAATTGATTATGTGACACTTCTTCCAGGTTTAACATTTGTGTATATGGCCGATCACCTCCCCCAGTGACAGGTCCTTTCTACATGCCAGTGTATGGACCCGCTCCTGAATGGACTCTTGTTGGACAGGAGGTTGAGGTAACCTGTTCATCCCTCTTTTTTTTTTTTTCCCCCCAATTGTGTATTTGTCAAACAGTGCAACTTTTTATTTTAAAAATGAACACTTATCCTAAGTTGACTCTGATTTCCTCTCCTCTTTTTTTTATAGACAGTACCAACAGCTGTTGAGACTGCATTTCACACAGACATCCCGTCCAATCCCGTGTGGTTCAGTGAGGCTGTGCTGCTGGACCACATGGAGACCGTCGTGGAGTCATCTGGCAGGGTTTCCCCAGCTGCCACGGTAACATTCACACAATTATTCATACACTTATCAACTAGGGGTGGGTGAAAAAAAAATCAATATTGCAATATATTGTTGTGCTTTCTGTCGCAATAAATAATCAATACACTGACGGCAAATATCAATATTTTATTTCAACACACATTATGGATTTACCCCGTTGTCACCGTCAACTATTAATCTCTCCTGTCCTGTTTGTGGGGGCGCTAATCACGTAAGAGTCAAGTAGGCGTAAGCAGCGGCCGGTGAATAAGACGAATTAACAACGGAAGAGCACATGCAAGAACGGCGGAAAATACCAACAACGGAAAACAAATCAAAGACCCACCCGCAAGTTACCACTCTAAAGTATGGACCCACTTTGGCTTTTACGAGACGGATGACGGGAGGAAACTTCATAAAGAATATGCAATCTGCAAGAACTGTTTTGCGAAGGTAAAATACAATGGCAACACTACGAATCTGCAGAGCTGCCTCGTTCGCTATCACCCGTCCCGTTTTTCCCAGAATTGTTCTCTTTTTTCACCACCTGTCCCGGGAAAGATAAAATCTCTCCCGGGACACAATTTGTCCCGTTTTTTAGGGAAAATGACAAAACCTCATTTAATTTCCGTCTGTGGTCTAGATAGGATTGCCAACCCTCCCGTAAAATACGCGATTGTCCCATATTTGGCAACTAAAAAGCCTGTCCCGTAATGAACTGATGGGGGACGCACTTCACTTTGTCCCGTATATTTTGGGGACGCGGTTATTTATTTATTTATTTTGTCTGCATCATTTTTTATTGATTTTCAGAATCGGGGCAGTGAAAGGATTTTTTTCCCTCTCTCATCTTCCCGTCGGTTTGTATATCCGAAATCCCCAAGTTGAGATAAGACAAGTTGCTACTGACTTTACATTACCAGAAAGCACTGTCCTTGTTTACATGAAAGTTATGAATGTTCATGCACTTTAATATGTTTGCTTGTGCAGTGCACGTTTGTTTGTACATTATACAAAGTTTTGGAATAAATGCAAGATCACAGGCATTTTCCTTTTTATGGGTATTTTTTTCTTTTTCAGTCACATATTGTGACGACCCTGTCTCTATATAACTTGTTGTGGCTCCTAGCTGTTTTCCCATTTCTAGGTAGCGATGGATGTGGGAGTGGCATCTTCCGATTAGGACACCTGTGTCGATGCCCCCCGCAGGATAAAAGGCCGACTGCGTGTGCCGCTCGGTCTCTTCCCCATTCTCCATCCAGCAGCCATGGGCGTCTGGCCGACTCTCAGCTTCTTTTGTTCTGTTTTGCACCTGACAACACCCCACATCCTATTATTCACTCATCCACACTTACATTACTGATGAATACTGACAAACACACACCATATATTTCATTATTTTGCTTACAATTATCTATTTTGTTATAATAAACCTTTTGATTAATCGCAATCCGCAGTGTCCCTTCCGTTATTGTCATAACTCTTGAGCCGGGTTATGACAATATCGTCTGCAAAATTTCGAAGATATCGAAGATATCGTGTGTCGTGATGTCATTATCGTGGGCCAAATATCGTCACAGTATCGAATCGTGGGTTAGCCGTATCGCCCCACCCCTATTATCAACACAAGATCACATATGTACAGTACATGTACAGTTTAATTAGTGTGTTACTTTGTTTATGAATTAATTTCTTTATGTTCTTCCAGATGTCCAGCCTGAGACGTCGATCAGCACGCGTTGCCTCAAAAACCAAAACAAACAAGTGACATGTTGGTATTTGGGATATGTGTATTTCATTGTGTGCATCTTTGTGATAGGACAATAAATGCAGTTCTTTAAACGTTACTTTGTGTCCTTGTATTTGCAGGTGTGGGCAACACGTTCAACTGTCCACATGACTGAGTCTGCCTCCAGCAATGTCACAGCAGTGCAGCAGGTTTGTACTTATTCATTTCCACTTCATCACCTGTGTGTGTTTTCTAGGCTTTACACCGATCTTATCGGCTGTATCGGATCGGCCGATATTTGGCATTTTTAGAAACGTTCATGATCGGGCGTCATGTCATGAATCACCGATCAATGACGTGATGGTCGTGTTGAAACTTTTTTAATCTGTCTCATTTCCTCCAAAGTAGTTTCACAGCATCGACATGTTTATTTGTTTGTATCCGAGAGCGAATGATTCATGATTCAAAAACCTTCATTTTCGTCTTCGTGCCTCTTCCTGTTTTGAGTACTGTCGCTATGTGACGGACAATAAAGTTTCTTTGAATCTTCACGACAGCAACATCCATGGGCGACACAAACAAACGTGTCGGGGGTGTGGAAGTTTTTCAAAGTGAGAGAAACAGACATAGCACAAGCTATCTGCAATATATGCAACGCTACAGTACCTCGCGGGGGAACTTTGGCAAAAAATTTCAACACCACAAATTTAATCAGGCACTTGGAAAAGATACACACGGAGGAGCATGTCGAGTTTAAGAAACGCAGCGCGGAGAAAGAAAAAGAAAAGCAAACTCTGAAACGGATGCTAAAGCAAACAACTTTCGACGGTGCTCGTGAGAAGGCAAGGGGTGTATAGAAACAAGTATTTATTGCCCCTAACGTGATCGGATCAGTGATCGGTGATCGGTTTATTTAAACTCACTGATCGGTGATCGGCACAAAAATCGTGACCGTGTAAAGCCTAGTGCTTTCCTTTCTATGTTTATTGGCATAAAATCACATCTTTCTTATTTTAATCAGGTGGAGGCGACGCCACAGATGACCAGAGCTGTGCCCGTGGTTCCTGTGGCTCCCGTGGTTGCCAGCACCAAGCCAGAGGAGGCCAGCACCGTCCAGGAGGCAACACAGAAGATCAACTAAGCTAAGGAGGCTTTTCTTTCTTCTTCTGTTGCCTCTGACTGCTCCGCTCGTTCTACGCCTCGCACATGTGATTTGTGATCCATCATCAGTTAGTACTAGTGAAGATGCAGTGGCAGATCATGGCACTGGTATTAGATTAGCCAAGGTTCTGCATGGTCACGGTTTAAAATTCCAGCACCAGCTGGCAACAGTGAGTCACTTCAGAAGAGCAAAACTCCTCACTTTGACATGGATAATTCTGACGTAGAGTTTGTCAGTGCTGTGACCAATGAAGAGTGTAACTTCTCTCCCCTTGATGTTGATGTTTGTTTAGACCTTAGCAAAAACTTGAAGATTCATTTGGACCGTGCGAGTTTTCCAATTTCTAATTGCAAAGGCCCATTAGGTTCGCCGTGTACAAATGAGAATGTAGAGGCTGATGGAAACTGCTTCTTCAGAGCCATCAGTCAAGCTGTGACTGGTTTATAGACACAGAAGTGGAAATTCAGGTTGCAGCAGATTGTTTACGATTAGATGTGTACACTTTTATCGATGGTCATGGGTTGAAGTACAGCTCTTGCAAGAAACAATTCTCACATTGTATATATTTATGGATGTATTTGTTTTATATGGAAGCAGTTACCATAATCCAAATTAAAATAAGAATATAATAACAGAAATGCTTTTTCATTTTAAGATCGAAGCTGCATTATTTGACTCATAATTAAAATGGTTAATAAGTCATTCAATCTGCATTTTCATTTTCTTCTTCAAGACTGCTCATTCTTGTACTTAATTCAAATGAAGGAAAACACATTTGAGATTTAATTTTCAAAACATGCACCAGCAAAGAGTTACCAAAATTCAATATGAAATGTAAAATTCAAAAATGAAAAAGCAATAGCAGAATGCTTTTTCATTTTAAGAACAAAGCTGCATTATTTGACTCATAATTAAAATCATTAATAAATATTGCTATATGCATTTTCATTTTCTTATTCGTGTTGCACCTTTTATGACACAATCAAAAAGAAAACTGAGGGCATTGCTTTTTAATTTTCATGGTCCTGCCCTGCACAAGAGTTACCACCAATCGAAAACGAAATCGCAATCTCAAAGTAAGCGCGTGGCGCAGGAAAGTGACGTCAGCAGCTCTCCACCTCCGCTGTGGGTATGGCGGTATGACGCCAAGTGTCATTTGCCTCCTGTTATGTGTAAATTCTAATGTTTGTGAATTTAATAAATGTATATATATATACTGTATATTTAAAAAAACAAAATCAAAAAAAAAAAGTATAGCGGTATGACACCACTTTGCCATCGTTACTTTTCACGTCATTGAAGTTGCCGGTAAACGAGATTTAAATCGCCGAAAAACGTGGACCACTGACGGATCTCGTTGGTCGGACAGATTTGAGCATGGCGCACATTGACACAATTGTTCAAACCCTGCTGGATTTAGCTTCCCAGGTGGAGTTGAATAGTGTATCTGAATCTGATGCTCGGGACCAAGTTGAGCAGGTATTCTGCCGTCCCAGATACGGACGCAAACAAGGTTGCCCTAGCCAACCTGTTGTCAGTTATGGAACACCTTGATGCACCAGCACAACATCAAAGCTAAAGCTATTTGTTACATGGGTGGAGTAACAGCTGTTCGGCGTCGGCCACCAGTCCATCCGTCGCAGGATGCGATGCAACGGATCATTGCTTCCGTTCGGCGTCGGCCACCAGTCCATCCGACGAAGGATGCGAAGCAACAGATCAATCCGTCGACTGGTGGCAGATGCTGGTGCGAGATCTGTCAGTGGTCCACGTTTTTCGCCGATTTAAATCTCGATTACCGGCAACTTCAATGACGTGAAAGAAGTAACGATGGCAAAGTGGTGTCATACCGCCATACCTTTTTTTTCTTTTCTTTTCTTTTTAAATAAATAAAAAAAAAAATAATATATATATATATATCTTTCTCTTTTTCACAAACATTAGAATTTACACATAACAGGAGGCAAATGACACTTGGCGTCATACCGCCATACCCACAGGTGGAGAGCTGCTGATGTCACTTTCCTGCGCCGCGCGCTTACTTTGAGATTGCGATTTCGTTTTCGAGTTGTGGTAACTCTTGTGCAGGGCAGGACCACGAAAATGAAAAAGCAATGCCCTCAGTTTTCTTTTTGATTGTGTCATAAAAGGTGCGACACGAATAAGAAAATGAAAATGCATATAGCAATATTTATTAATGATTTTAATTATGAGTCAAATAATGCAGTTTCGTTCTTAAAATGAAAAAGCATCCTGCTATTGCTTTTTCATTTTTGAATTTTACATTTCATATTGAATTTTGGTAACTCTTTGCTGGTGCATGTTTTGAAAATTAAATCTCAAATGTGTTTTCCTTTTTCATTTGAATTAAGTACAAGAATGAGCAGTCTTGAAGAAGAAAATGAAAATGCAGATTGAATGACTTATTAACCATTTTAATTATGAGTCAAATAATGCAGCTTCGTTCTTAAAATTTAAAAGCATTTCTGCTATTGCATTTTTATTTGGATTATGGTAACTATCTGCTTCCATCGTTACACTTGTGTTACAGAATAGTAAATGCTTCAGCAGAGTTTTATGAGGGTGTTTTTTTTTTTTGTTGAAAGTGAAAATGTTGTTTTGAAAATGACTGCTTACAGGTCCATCTGTTTACTCTAACCAAGCATTCAGAACGAGTTGTCCAACACCGGTTTAATTTTTCAGGAATTGTTGACTTTAAAGAATCACGTTAATGTTCATTAATTCATGGAAGTGAAGAATAATTAAAGTAAATCTTAAAGTAACCTTGTGCTTCTGTGTTTCTCAATGTTTCAACAACATAGTTAAGTTCTTTCACATGGCTACTTTTATTTAACAGCTCTTTGCACACACGACCTTCAGGTCAAAAAGTAAATTCAGTAAATAGCATCACCTTAAGGATTGCGTAATAACAGAAACAAAGGAGTGCAGTAAATAACCAATATCCCTGTGTATTTTTAAAAGGAACACTAGAGATTTAACAATACACAAAATAACAGGAGGTTCACAACAATTTAGTGTCCATTCTCTGGATAGGGTCAGGGGGAGGCGCACTGCAGTGGAATAAGTGTCCATCCTGTGGAGAGGGTCGGGTGGTTTAGAGAGATGCAGTGATGGCCTCTCTTAGGTGCAAATACAAGTTCACAGCCTGATACGGATCTGTTGGTGGAGCAAGATGGGACTCAGGCATAAAGATGATCCAGAGTTCATAAATATCTGGATTACATGGTACAGCCAGCCGAAAGACACATTCATTTTTGCACAGTTGAATGTGTTCATCTTCAACAGGGGAGAGAAAATCTGTTGTTCGGTCAAGTTCAGGAACAGCATGCGTCACATTAGGCCGACCGCTGGGGACGTTCAGGTTTCTTGATGGCCTGATGTTGTGTGCATTCCACACCTGTGCAGTGTCATCCAACTCATCCTGTAGAAAATGTATACATTTAGGAAGAGCTGTGCCAAGCAGAACATAAATAAAACACTAAATTACAGCATTCACACATGAGCAACCCCACCCTCTCCCTCCCTCCCTGTCTCTGTTCATCCCTCCCCGCCCCTCTTTCTCCCCATCTCTTATCCTCTCTATTTCTACCCTTCTGTTCCATCTCTCTCCCCTTCCATCTCTGTTCCTTTCCCTTTGCTACCCCTTCTCTTTAGCATTCTTTTACCTTTCCTCCCGTCTCTGTCTGTCTTTCTTCCCAACACCCCCTTTCCCGTTTCTGTCCTCCCTCCCCTCTCTCTCACTCACATACACATGCGCACAAAATGAAAATAAAACATTATTCATGAACTCACCTGTATAGAGGCCCATACAACAAAACTGCAGGAGACTTTTGTCCAGAAACTCGCCATCAAAATGCCCGTTGTCTCTGAGGTCTGAAAACAAGGCTAACCAGAACTCCATGTGTTGGCCACGCAGGAAACCCCACCAATATTCAATTCTTTGATTGGCGGTGCTGGCCCCCTCCAAGTAACTATCGAGGGTGTCGTCTGGTTGAACAGGGACGAGGAAACGCTGGAAGCCTCTAACATGGCCATTTTCGGTTCCAAGGTCGCCTCGAACAACTCTAGGGCACCCCCCAAAACGCTGTACCGTTTCTATGTAGCACCCTCCAATTACTTTTGGGTCACTACTTGTTGTGTAAGCATTGAGCCAGATTATTTTTCTTGAAAAGCCATCGATACATCCATTCACACAAATACCATATGGCTTCAGTTCATCATATGAGTCCAGGTGCCAGATGAAGTTGAGAAGTAATTCCTCCGTCTGAGACGCCCCGCTTGCCTTAATGACACTCCTCTTGGATCCAGCTCCTTCAAAACCAAACGCACAGACTCTTTTCTCACACGCAGTCCATTTTCTCTGCATTTAGCATACATCCACCTGTACCCGTGAAGCTGCCCGGGGTAATGTAGCTGGTTGCTAATGGATTCAAACAGGATCGCCAGGTCGGAATAGGCTTTGCGTGGCACGAGTCCCCTTGGAATGTACAGCTGCATCCCACTCTAGACTGATCAAACCCGACAAAGAAAACAAATCCTGAGTCACTAAATATTAAGAAGATGATTAAAAGGATTGGTATGTTTGATGTATGGAGGGATTTTCATCCATCCACTAAACAATTGACTTTTTACTGTCACCCTCATTCAGTTTACTCGAGGATCGATTATTTCTTTATGTTCAGAACAGACAGACACAGGGTTTTAGATTGTAGAATTGGTGTTAGCGACATATCAGATCACTCAGGTGTATATGTGAAAATAAATGTAGGTGTCCCACACAAAAACACTATTTGGAGACTCAACACCTCCCTATTAAATTACACCTGATTTGAAGATTACATTAGGAAAGAAATTAAGGAATATACAGACCTTAACGGTAGCACAGTGACGTCACAGAGTATTTTATGGGATGCTGGAAAAGCAGTATTGCGTGGGAAGATTACAAGTTGGGCATCACAAAGGAAAAAAGAAAAACTTAAACACCTTAACGACTTGACAAGTAAATTAGACTCACTGGAACGGAAGCATGTAGAGACTAACGACCCCACCTTATTGGAACAAATAACCGTAGTAAAATCAGTACTAAATAAGAAACTGAACGACCAGGAGGAACTTACACTTAAGTATATCAAACAAACCCACTATGAAAATGGACCCCGTGCTAAAAAACTCTTAGCCTGGAGACTTAAAAAACAACAGTCTGGAAGATCCATATATAAAGTAAAGGTCCCGGTCACCAACCAGATGTGTTATAAGCCAGAAGCAATACATAAGTCTTTTGAATCATACTTCAGGAATTTATACACTCAACCCGAATTAGCAGAAGCAGTAACAGTCAATCAGTTTTTTGAAATCCCTAGACCTGCCATCTGTTGTCACAGAACAAAATAAGTGCTTAACTACAGAGATTACAAATGCAGAGGTCGACAAGGCAATTTCTAAACTGAAAACAAGCAAAGCAGCCGGGGGAGATGGACTACCAGCAGAATGGTATAAGACTTTTAGGGACTCTGTGACCCCACTGCTATTTATTAAATTGTTTTAACTATGTCTTAAAAGGTGGCGAGACCCCACCATCTTGGAAACAGGCCATATTATCTGTAATACTGAAACCAGGGAAAGATAGGACAGATTGCAGCTCATACAGACCTATCTCAGTTTTAAACACTGATTATAAAATTTTCACTTCAATTATTGTCAACACACTAGAAAATATTATCCCTGACCTAATTGACACGGACCAGACAGGTTTTGTTAAAAATAGACAAACACAAGACAATGTTAGGCGAGCTATACATCTGTTACATATAATGAGCAAAGGAAACACAATGTCCTTAGCAATTAGCTTTGACACAGAAAAAGCTTTTGACTCTGTTCTATGGGAATTTTTATCCCTGGTCCTGCAACGTTTTGGCTTTAACAATACAGTTATAAAATGTTTAAAATCTAAATATAATTCACCTGTGGCCCGGATCAGAATAAATGGCAGTCTTTCAGGTACAATCCGTTTGGAGAGGGGTTGCTGACAGGGCTGCCCACTGAGCCCCATCTTGTTTGCTCTATTTATAGAGCTACTTGTTCAAAAGATTAGGGAAGACCCAGAAATCACGGGAATACTATTCAAGGGGAAAGAATATAAGACATGTTTATATGCAGATGACATCCTGGTGACTTTATCCGACCCGGATACCAGTCTCCCTAAATTAATGCCCTCCTTCGACCAATGTGGTTCATATTCGGGATACAAATTGAACATTTAGAAAACTCAAACTCTTACTTTTAATTACATACCTCAAGAAAACATACGTAAGTCCTTTAAATTTAAATGGAAAACCAGAATTTTGAAATACCTAGGTCTTCATATTCCCAAGACCCCCAAAGATTTATATAGTGTAAACTACGGTAGCATCACAACCAAAATTAAAAATGATCTGGACAGTTGGACCCCTCTAGTACTTGATTTTTACAACCGAATAGATACTTAAAAAATGGTTATTTTACCACAATTGTTGTTTCTACTCCAATCGCTACCTGTAGAAATACCCAATAAGAAATTCAGTGAATGGAATCGGATCATTTCTAGATTCATATGGCAGAACAAGAAACCAAGGGTACGCTACAAAACATTACACTTAACAGGGAGGGATGTCACTCCCATGCTTGGAGGACTACTATAAAGCAGCACAACTGCAGTATATAGTCTACTGGTGCAGGACGGGTTACGATACAAAATGGAAGGAGCTAGAATTTGACCAACTAGATATCCCACTTCAATCTCTGCTGGGTGACAAAGCTTTCAAGACTATATACTCTAATAACCTATGTGATGTTATAAAAACTCCCCTAAATATTTGGTACAAAGAGATGAGCAAAGCGCACCTGGAAAAAAAATCTCGGTTATTAAGATGGGTCGAACATGATAGAGTATTCTTGTGTTATTCTTTATCTTGGTTTATATTGTATGATCACTAGTAGCACGTGTAAACTGTTAGAATCCTAGGCTAACATATACGCATCGTATTTCACTTTGTTTTATGGCCTGCCACTGATGTGCTCATCCTCTCCCTGTACAGGATATGAGCTGTGAAATCGGTCAACTATCGTATAGTCGTTGGTTTGTCTCTCTCTGTTCTCCTCCCTGTTCTTTCCTTATCTTATCCCCTCCCAGTCCTGTGTATAAGAGACCTTCTTCCTCCTTCCCACCTCGCACTCGCACTCCCATTTTACTGTGTTTTGTGCCTCGGAGCTCCGATCCCTTTTTTTATTGTTTGTTCATTAAATTACTTATTATCCCAGTATTCCTGCATCGGCATCTTCGCTCTTTTCCACAACAATTTGGCGTCACGAACAGGATTGCTGGAGACCCGTCAGTGGAACTCTGGGACGTTGAGGGCCCGGGACCAGGAACGGAGGAAACTCCTCGTTCCCCCTCTACCTCGAACCAAGCATTCGGAGATGAGAGGATCGGCGTCTAAGAGTGGATCTGATCGGCTTCACGTCTATCCAAGCGAACCTGGAAGGGAAGTGCTGATTCAGAGATCGGGTGAGAAGTAATTGTTCTTGTCTCAGACATATCAGTGACCAGTGGGTTGTTTTCCTTGTCGTCTACGAACGGTCCCGGGGCAGGACGGAGCGCTTACGTTAACCGTGCCTGTCAGGTCGGTGTTGATTCTGAATCAACACTGAAATTCCCGCTCCACAAGTGAGCCGGAAGCTTCTGGTAGGTAAACTACCAGAGGGGTGAGTTTTTTCTCCACCTTTTTGCTCCAGAGTAAGAAAAAGGGGTGCACGGGGACGCCTGTGTATTTTCTGACTTGGAATTTTGTGAAAACTTAGTGAAAAGTCAGAGTAATAAGTCTAGCTAGACAGTGCTGGGGAAGAACCAGAGCAAAGTGGCTGCTGCTGTTCCCCAGGGGGGACCAATTGTGGACGACATGAGGAAAAAATATGGTCCAGATTGTCTTGACATGTTGGGAATTTGGGTTGAAAAGTATGATTTCCCAGCAGGGGGATCACTGAGTTTGGAGGAATTGAGAAACCTCCGGGATAAATTGAAGATAGCAGAGGGAAAGGTTACAAAAAAGAAAAAAACAAACAAATATGCAATTCAGATCATCAAAGATCATGAAGGGTGTTTTTCATTTTGGAAAACTGAAGCAGAAGTCAGGGACAGGAAACAAGTAAAGAAAACAAAAACAAACGTGTGAACAGCGCTGGGCGCTGGAGCACAGGGGTGACAGAGATAACGGCAGAGGGTGCACACACTCACACACACTCCCCAGAGGAGGGAGAAAAGGAGCCGCTCACACACGAGCATTCAAATGCACCAAATCGTCTGTATCCTTCTCTTACAGGCCCGAGGGACCCTCTCCTGGACATGCCTGTCTTCCCTCCTCCCGCCTGCCCTCATCCAACGCTACCACCGTACAACCCTGCGCACTCCAGCACCGACGCCGCAGCGTCGCCACGTTCATCAGGACTGCCGTCAACCAAACGGCCAGCCTCATCACTGCTTTCAGACAAGGGCTGCTCCCCCAGATCGCCAAAGCAGTTAACACAAGCTGCTGCGTGGGGATTGAAGATGCCCGGCTGACAGAGGTCCGACGTCATGCAGTGCACGCTGAGAGGCTTCTGCAGGAGGCCAGCGAGGACAAGAAGATAAAGCGTGCCTCCCTCACCATGATGAAGCACCTCAGTGACACGGCGAGACGGCCCTACAGGAACAACGACAACCGACGAAGGGCGACTAGCGGAGACAGAGGCGAAAAGGGGGCGTGCCACATCTGCGGCCGAATGGGTCACTGGGCCAGAGAATGCCCTGACAAAGGAAGAACCATGCCCACCGCAGCCAAGAGAGTGATCGCGAGGACCGGAAAAGAGGATCCAGAGGGGACCAGGACGTGTTTATGTAGCATAATTGTGGCAAAGCACTGTTCCTGCTTTTGTTGTGGTTTGTGGCGTGTGTGAGAGTGATCAGTGAGCAGGGTGCAGTTACCCACTTCTACCAGTGGAGGTCGTGTTCGCCCCGGGGAATAACGCTAGAGAGGTCTCAAGTTGGTCATGAGACCTATGTGGAGCGAACCGTCGTAGCGGACGTTAACGTGTGTGTTATCTGTTGTGCTTCCACAGGTGAGAAGGGGAAATGGTTGAAAATAAGAGCAAATGTATGTGTGGCTGTTTCGTAATTGAAGTCTGAGATCGAGGGTATGTGAGTTAAATTTACGTTTTGAATGTATCGTCTCTGCGTGATGTGGGAAATGTGGGAAACGACATGATTAATAAGTTGAAGTCGAAGTCGGGTATGGATCTGTGTTTTGAAATGTAAAAAGTAGATAACGCTCGAGAGGAAGTCTCTCAAGTGGCTCGTGAGACCTATGCGGAGCGAACCGTAGTAGCGGACGTTAACATGCGTGTTGTCTGTTGTGCTTCCACAGAAAACCAAAATAAAAGCTTCTAAAGAAACAAAGAAAAACTAAAATAAATGTGTCTTCGCAACATTACCATGCTACATTTACGTTTGACTATCTGCTTTAATATAAAACCACAACAAATGTGTTTTATAATTGTCTTTATATAATCTACAAACGTATTTGTATGATCCAGGGAAAATTCCATGTTTGTTTGCGAAACTCATTGGAAGAATGAAGAAAATCTGTTCGATTGTTATTGTCATGAACATGAATCACAAAACATATATATATATTTTTTTTCCATGTGTCACTTTAACAGAGACAACACCATCTGTAATTACTATGTTTGGTTGCATTTCCCTGGCAGGCAAAGATAGATGGAAGAGACATCCTTCTGGGTAGAAGATGGGACTGGCTTGTCTGTGGATGGTGGAGGCTCGCTGGGCTCATCAATCCGTCCATCCATTCACCTTGTTCGTCTCATCCTGACTGCAGCACGCCACTGTGGAGGCTTGACATAACACACATTAGATTAATAACAGAAAAGCAAAATGTGACTTATGGTGTATTATTTAGTGTGCTTCAGTTGTAATTCTCATAATAATGACTGTTTTGCTGGCTTCACACAATATATATAATTGGCCTGTCTTAGTTAAAAGCCCACTCACCACGACAAGGTGAAGGCCAAGAGTGGGAACACAAACACAGACCAGAAACGAACAGGACAAATCCAGACAAGACTACAAAAAACACAAACACAAATATCAATCACTTTGACCACTATCTTTTTTCACAAAAACTTTTATTTCTTTACAAATTGAACCTTAGATTGTGTCACAACAAACTAAATAAACCCTTGAAACAGCCAACAAAACATGAAACAACAACACTTCATCAATATTATAATGAGTATCCTCATTGTATGTCCTTGTATGGTTCAATGCTGACACAATAAAATAAAAATGAAAAATAAAGACAATGTCTCTTTTTTGGCACGACTGATTGTAGCAGACTACAGCTCTTATACTTAGCCTGACAGTTTGTGCAATGAATTATATTATATCCTAAAACAAGACTAAATAGCCCATAGTTTAAAAATATGTTCAATAGTAACTGTTCAGTGGGTCAGATGTCAAATGTGATCTATTTAAAATGTAGAATAGATGAGCTAAATAACACATATATAATACACATTGATGGGAATTGAACCGTCGCCTCAGTCTTGCAAGTCCAAGATTGTCATAATGTACCACAAACCTAAATCACACTCCCTTTTTTCATCGAAGCTGTTTGAGTAGCGTTAGCACACCGTGATTCCTCATCAACTACAGGCCTACACTTCAAATAATTATGAGAAAAATCCAACGTAAAGAGAGCACTTCCATTAGGAAATAGTCAACATGAAATTTCGTCTTCTACTGACACCTGCTGGTCAAATTGAATAGTTGCAAATATTGTGAACAAGTTGTCATCTAATTCTAATCCTAAACAATATGGCCATTCGAAGTGAAGTATTAAGACAATTAATCAGGTTTGTACTGCTTGATTGAACACATTCATCCCGTTCCAGTGCACTAAAACCCACTTCCCTTCAGGACCGTGTCAGCGAAGCCAAAACTTCCTTGAGTGACGCTGTTTCCCAGCATGCAATGCGAGCTAGCGATTTCACAATACTATTTCATCACAAACATGGATGTAAAAAATAAAAAGGGAAAAGGGGAAAAATGAAACTTCAGGAACACCAACCATTGCAATACAAGCAGAACTGGGCCGAAGTTTTATATTATGTACACTATAATACAGCCTTCTGGTGGACAAGCCATACTATTTAAGGCGTGTCCTCCTATGGCACTTCCGTGGGTGGAAGCTCATCGTAGAGGTCACGTGCTGGTTGCGCGTCACTCCACCGATCACCTCGGGGAAGGTCTGAGACAAGGTCGTTGCCCTTGCAGGTTATCTGATTCAGGTGAATATATGGAAAACATGGGTCAATGTGGTCAGTCTTAACAAGAGAAGCTTACTGGCGAAAATAATGTACTACAAGTGGATGTCACACTTTCTTTTTGTTTTGTATGAGCATTTAAAAACAACAACATAATAATATGGATTTTGACCATGTATGTTTTGGAGTTCATTGAAAGAGGTTTATTTATATATATATATATACACATATATATACATATATATATACATATACATATATATACATATACATATACATATATATATATATACATATATATATACATACATATACATATATATATATATATATATATATATATATATATATATATATATATATATATACATACACACATATATATATACATACATATATGTATATATATATATATATATATATATATATATATATATATATATATATATATATATATATATATATATATATACACATATATATGTGCGTGTGTGTGTGTGTGTGTAACTTTAACTAACTTATCTATTTCTATCCATCTATCAAACGTACTATCTAGGGATCTATCTAGGGGGGGGGGGTTAAAATGAGCCGTCGATTGTATGTGTGGGAGTCCCTCGGGTTCAGCCCAGCTGATTTAGTGTTCGGTGAGAGGACCCTCAGGTCTGTTAAAGGGGTAAGTGGCTTTCCAATGTTAAATGAGTCGAGAATAATGTGTTAGATTACGTCTTTTTTTTTTCGTGAATGCTTGCATCGGGCTTGTGAAATTGCTCACAAAACTCTTGTCGCCAGCCAGTCTAAAATGAAGCGGCAGTTTGACAAGAAAGCTGTGGCTCGAGTTTTTGAGACAGGCGACCGAGTGTTGGTATTGTTGCCGTTACCCGGTTCCCGTTTGCAGGCTGTTTTTTCTGGTCCGTATGTCGTGGAGCGCAAACTTTCCGTTACAGATTATGTAGTGCACACTCCTGATAGAAAACGATCGTCCCGCGTCTGCCACGTCAAAATGTTGAAAAGTTCCGCCCGGTTCACACTGGACGTGGAAGCGCCGCGAAGCGCCGAGCGCTTCCATTCAGCGCCCATGTTAATCAATCAGTGTGTTTACATGCAGAGCTTAATCGGACTAAGCAATAATTCTGTTTTCTCGTCCAATCGGAGTTCTCAGCTTGGTCCCCGTATCCATGCAGCTGAGAAATTCAAATTATTGACGGGAACGTGTCCTCCTCACAACACTAGGGAGTGGAGTGAGTCTTTTCAGCCGGTCAGCTGCTTTCGGTTGACATATTAAATCTATTATGATATGGAACGATGTAATGTACGTGTTACTTGCTTTGCAGATAAGGTGTACCCTATTTCTTGTGCTCCTGGTTATTTTAAAAGGCAGACAAGCACGTTGTTTGCTGTTGGAGGGCTACAACAACACTTCGATGCTACGCTTTGTGCCGTCGCTACGGACCCCAAACTCTCGTTCTTGTTGGATTCGGGTGTGTGTCTGTATTCGATTATCATGATGTTGTTTTTTTTAAATGCTCATACAAAACAAAAATAAAGTGTGACATTCACTTGTAGTACATTATTTTTGCCAGCAAGCTTCTCTTGTTACAACTGACCATCGACCCATATTTTCCATATACTCAACTGAATCAGATACCCTGCAGATCCCCTGCAAGGGCCCCGAGGTGATCGGTGGAGTGACGCGCAACCAGCACGTGATCTCTACGATGAGCTTCCACCCACGGAAGTGCCATAGGAGGACACGGCTTAAATAGTATGGCTTGTCCAGCAGAAGGCTGTATTATAGTGTACATAATATAAAACTTTGGCCCAGTTCTGCTTGTATTGCAATGGTTGGTGTTCCTGAAGTTTCATTTTTCGTCCCTTTTTATTTTTTACATCCATGTTTGTGATGAAATAGTATTGTGAAATTGCTAGCTCGCATTGCATGCTGGGAAACAGCGTCACTCAAGGAAGTTTTGGCTTCGCTGACACGGTCCTGAAGGGAAGTGGGTTTTAGTGCACTGGAACGGGATGAATGTGTTCAATCAAGCAGTACAAACCTGATTAATTGTCTTAATACTTGACTTGGAATGGCCATATTGTTTAGGATTAGAATTAGATGACAACTTGTTCACAATATTTGCAACTATTCAATTTGACCAGCAGGTGTCAGTAGAAGACGAAATTTCATGTTGACTATTTCCTAATGGAAGTGCTCTCTTTACGTTGGATTTTTCTCATAATTATTTGAAGTGTAGGCCTGTATCTGCACACAATTTGGAATTCGTCCCAGCGCCCTGAGCTGTAAATTTGGACGGAGTAAAATGAAAATGGCCATCTGCAGCAGAATGAAAGTGAGATTGCATTGTCCAGGTAGGAGGACAGCAGTCAATCATGTTTCACCTCCAGTCAACACGCAGTGGTTCACATGAAGGTCCAAGAGGCCTACAGACCTACGCTGAGTCTGGATGTGGCAGTACAGTTGGATCATTGTCCTTGTTGTGTTGTTTGGTCATTGTGATCCAATGTAATGTGAGAGAAGGACGAGTGCAGTTATATTGGAGTGAGTTTTTTAGAGTGTAATAGAAGTTATAATGCAGAGTCTGTTTTTTTTAAATGTTCTATCACCTGGCATCCATCCATCCATCCATCCATCCATCCATCCATCTTCTACTGCCGTATCCGGAGTCAGGTCTCGGGGGCAGCAGCCTCAGCAGAGACCCCCAGACTTCCCTGGACCCAGTCACCTCCTCCAGCTCCTCCAGTGGGACCCCAAGGCTTCCCGGTCCAGCCCAGAGACCTGGTCAGCACCACTCTGACTCCCTGAGTCCCTGCTGCTCAGGTGAGGCTTCAAAGATCTGGCTGCACCTGATTGGACGGTCGTGGAGGATCTCCTTGGTCTTCTTGGTCTCCTTGGTCTCCAGCTGTTTGACCTCATGCTCTCTGTTGACCTCCTCACTCAGTCCCTCAGTGATGTAGAGCTCAGTGTAGATGCTGTTGAGGAGAGTTTGACTTCCTGCTTCTTCACCTTCAGTCACACGTTCACATCTCCTCTCCAGACTGATCTTCTGCTGCTGTAGAAGCTCCTGCAGACCACCAACCTCTGGAGCTGAGAGAAGGTTGGAGAAGAAAACATCAGTGTGACAGTGTGAGCATCATTTTCTGTCCACGACTTGAAGCTGAAAGCATCCAAACTCCATTTTTCAGCTGATGTGGTGAAGCTGCTGTTGTCTGACTGTTTGCTCTAAATGTCCTCCAGTGGATCTTCTGACTGGAGGTCCTGACCACGGTTATAATAGTTAACGAAAACGAACAAAATAACGAAAACTTCAATTGAAAAAAACAATTGTCACGTTCCCAGGGGTTAGGATTTTGGTACCTGCCTCGTTGGGGTTCGAAGCGAGCAGAGCTGAGACCATAAGGGTGACGTAGCAACGTTCAGGACACTGATTGGCCAAAGGCAGTCTTTCACGAAAGACCAAAACCGCCATTTTTAAATGCCTCACGTGTGGATTTTTACATTAACACGTATTAAAAACTGAAAAGCTTCTGAAACTGTACCATGGGTGAACAAAGAACTACAGACCTTTCTGTTCTCTGTGGCCGAAGAAAAAGCACAATGCAGACAGTTGTGCATAAAGTTTAGTGTTAGCTAAAATATCGGGCACACAGACGTACTTATTATGTATACATTTCTTTCCATTGTAACAGGTCACTACAAGATCTTCAATCCATTACCTAGAATTGGTTTTCCTTAAACTGATGTACAGGATTACTAATCTGACTTTGATGGGCAAATTTGACAACAGAATACAATTATGAAGCACTAAAGCACAGGACCACAAAACAATTAAATGCATGATGAAATAATGACATGCTCTGTTAAATGAAATAAAATGGCATTTTCAACTAAGTAATAAAATAGTCGGTGGTGCAGTGGTTAGCGCTGCCGCCTCACAGCAAGAAGGTCGTGGGTTCGATTCTGGGGCCTGGACCTGGGACCTTTCTGTGTGGAGTTTGCATGTTCTCCCTGTGTCTGCGTGGGTTCTCTCCGGCTTCCTCCCACACTCCAAAAACATGCATGTGAGGTCAATTGAACGTTCTAAATTGTCCGTAGGTGTGCATGTGAGTGTGAATGGTTGTTTGTCTCTATGTGGCCCTGCGATGAACTGGCGACTTGTCCAGGGTGTCACCCTGCCTTCGCCCTAAGACAGCTGGGATAGGCTCCAGCAGACCCCCGTGACCCTGAATAGGAATAAGCGGGTATAGAAGATGAATGAATGAAATCTTTATTGAATGAATGACACATTTTATTTCACTCGTGGTTTATGTAATTATTATTTTTTGCTCCATAGCTTTCATGATTCAGCATTACATGTTAAGCGTGATGAATTGCATGAAAAGAGAGAGCACTCGCTGATAAATTAACATGGTGTGCTGTTTAATTCCATGAGGACGACAAAATATTTGCAAATTTGTGTTAGCTACACACATCGACAGGTGCAAGAGAAAGGGAGGAACTTTCAGGGAGGAACTTTAAAGATCGTTGAGTTTTTATTTTTTATTTTTTTTAGTTCTGATGAAATAAATAGACCAATCATTTCATTACTTTGTCTGCTTTCCAAAGAGAGTTGCTTCAAAGAATTATCATTTATTATTCAGTGGCACATTGCTCACTTGTTTAATACACAAATAATAGTATATTATTATAATAATACTATTTTATGAATATAATAATAATAATAATAATAATAATAATAATAATAATAATAATAATAATAATAAAATTAAAAAAAAAATAATAATAATAATAATAATAATCATCATCATCATCATCATCATCATTATTATTTCTAAAATTTCCAAACAACAATCGTCAGTTGTTCCGTAAAAAATACATTGATTTCCATGTTGAATTTTGTACGTTTCGTGAGCGCGCACGTCTGTCAGTGACGGTCTCCACACTGACACAACTGCGCATGCTCTATTATCCCATCAATGCGGAAGTCAAAAAGTTTTTGGGAGCCATGCGCTGGGTGAGCAACTTCATTGAAAGCAATGGGACGCCATCTTGGACTCTGGGGGCTTGCCGCACTGTCACGCAGGTTGTGACGTTGCGGGCCGGCGACGCACAGGTATGACGTGAATGATTGACAGCTACCATTCGTTCCCGTTAGCGAGAGGATTAAAAACAAACACCATAATGGCATCAAAAAGGAGTTATCCCAGCGGTGCGGAAAAACGGAAGGAAAAGAAAACTGATCAAGAAAAACTTGCAAAGGGGAAAGGTAAGTTATTTGTTTGTGATGTGGGCTGGAGAGGTGGAGGTGAAACGCTGTTGTTCCCCCCCCAGTTTGTTTATTTGTCCTGCTAGCCAGCTAGCTAGCGTCGGATAAATGTTAGCTGGCTGGCTAATATTTGTTCGTCATGAATCAGCGTTTTTGTTTGTTTTATGAAAGTTGACCATGTCCTGCCATGTTGGCCTATCCTGCCATGGCAATGACTGATTGACTCCACACCCGTTTATTCACATTCTAACAGGGAGGGCATGTTGTAGTTGTTGTTGTAGTCAGTCCCCTGTTATTGTTCAGTGGAAGTTGTCTCTCACATATTTGACTCTTAATGTTATTTTAGCCTTAACTTAGGATGAATTTACTAAGCTTAGTTTGTATTTTGTAGGCCCTTCATTAGAAATGTGCTACTGTTTTATAATTCAAAGAAATAGTTTATGGAAATACTTTATTTGGCATGGTGTTGACTATTTTAGACTATTGTGGTAGTGGGTCATTTATCTTAGTTTTATTACTTTAACTAAGTACAGTGTGTAAAGTAATGCCAAAAACTCTTAAAAATGACAGTTTTGTAATTGGGTAAAAGCTTTAAAGGGACACTGCAACCATAATGTTTAATTTAAAAACAAATGAATTTTTAATTTTCCTATATTACTGCAACATCACTGTAATAATAAAATAGGAAAATGCGCTTCTGATCTGTTTTGCTTGATGATCTAATGAGCTTTGTCTCTGCAGGAGCAATTCTAAAATATGTTGGCGCTCCAGACATTGAGCCAGAGGGATCTCCCGAACATCCTGACCAGGAAGCTCCAGGACCAACACGTTCCTCAGAACCTCCTTCTGTCCAGGTGAATAATGTGTGTTATTCTTAGTAGCTAAGCTGATAAGTGTGGGACAAAACTAAGGCAATTAAGCATTATTTTGATTTTTGGTTTGCGTTTTAGTGTTGCACTTGTTGGTTTGTTGGATTTTCTTATTTAAAGTAAGCATTTTTTTTTTATATGAATATTCAATCTGTTGTATTTATTGACATATAGAGGATTCTTTTCCTAGTATTATAGTGTTTGTTTGTTTTTAAATCAGTTTAACTTGCTTGAGTTGCTCAACTGAAGATGTTTAATTTTACCTGTAGCCTGTTTTGCTCACGAGGTGTAATAGATTGTGGAATCTTAGTAGACCTTAGTAGACGCACGCTGCTGAGAGTGGCAACAATCAGCTCCGATGACCGTGGTGCTTGTAAATAAGGCAAATGCGCCATCTAGTGGGATGCAGCATGTTTATTCGTGTTGGAGCAATGACAAGTACTACTAACAAAACAAAAGATGCACAGGGTAAAAAAAAAAAATCATAAACTCTTCTTAGATCTCTTATAGATTATTGATAATAGCATTCTAATTGATTTCAAACCTTTTCAAAAGATCTTTTGCCAATAGCACACCCAAATATTTGATAACCTTGGAATTCCATTTGATTTTATATTTTCCTCTAATTTCTCGGCCTGGATGATAATTCAGCGTGAGAATTTGAGTGTTTGCTATGTTTAACTTGTTGCCTGTGTATTTACCGTAGGTTTCTATTATCAACATCAAATGAGGTAAGGTTCTGTCCGAGTCTTGGAGAACCAAAATAATATCATCAGCAAAAAGCCCTGTTAGATGTCCCTGCTCTCCTATATGTATTCCTTTTAGATTGTTACTTTGTCTGATCATTTGTGCCAGCGGCTCAATGAACATAGCAAACAATGTAGCGCATAGGCAACATCCTTGACGAGTACCATTAATCTTTATCCTTGCCGTAGGTTCTTGGTAGAGACCTTGAATACACTGTATTAACTTTTCTTGGAACCCCAGTTTCCCAAGAACTTGATACAGAAATCTCCAATTCACACAGCCAACAGCTCGCAGGCCCTGCTTTTGGATCTGATCTATTATGTATAGGACCCGTCTAATGTCTTCTTGAGTCTGCCTACCTGTTAAAAAAGCTGACTGATTGGAAGTCCATCTCGTCCCCTTAAATTTCAAAGCGTAACGAACCTGTGTAGCCCGAGGAATTTTATTATAGTTTTTTTCCTAGGGTGCAACTCCCCAGGTGGCATTGTCAGGCAACCCCCCCGCCCCCATTTTCCTTTATACCCACCATCAGAATTGTCTTGTCTCATGGTTATCTTTTAAGATAACCATTATCTTATCTTTTAAGATAACCATGAGCACAAGAAATAGGGTACAGCTTATCTGCAAAGTAAGTAACACGTACATTATGAACTATCATTCTATATCATAATGATGTAATATGTCAACCGAAAGCAGCTGACCAGCTGAAAAGGCTCACTCCACCCCCTACTGTTGGGAGAAGGACACGTTCCCGTCAGTAATTCAAATTTCTCAGCTGCATGTATAGGGGGACAAGGTGAGAACTCCGATTGGACGAGAAAACCGAATTATTGCTTAGTTTGATTAAGCTCTGCATGTAAACGCACTGATTACACCTGCGCCAGAGTTCAGAGTGAAAGCAGCTCTTTTAAAAACAAGCGCAGGCTGGAGTCAGCACTCTGTCCTCTGGCGTGTCCACGCTGAGAACTTTGCAGTTCTTCTTAGCATTTCGGCTAGCAATCCCAGAGCGGGCTGGGCCATAAGCGCAGCTGGAGGAGGAACCCTGCCGGGTGCCCGTTCATCGGGAGGTGGCGCTGTGTGTGCGTGATCGTTGTGCATTCACCGCTTGGCTGTTAAAGCCGAAGTCTTTTTGGTATGGTACTTATTTCCTTGACACTCAGGCAGCTAAACCTGGTCTATTTTAAATTGTTGTCAAATAAAGCTGTTTCATTGGAAGTCCGTCTCGTCCTCTTAAATTTCAAAGCGTAACGAACCTGTGTAGCCCGAGGAATTTTATTATAGTTTATTTCCTGGGGTGCAACTCCCCAGGTGGCATTGTCAGGCAACCCCCCCCACCCCCCCAATTTTCCTTTATACCCACCATCTGAATTGTCTCCACCTCCGCCAGACCCTCCCCCTCGCCACATCTAGTCTTTTTTTGATAGATGATGATCTATGCGTATTGATGCGTCGTGCTGATGCGTAGCCCCTCCAGGATCCCTCCTTGCACTGCCACTCCGTCGTAGTGCGGGGCACCGAGTGCCGCAGGCCCCTCCGCACCCGTCCCCACCGCCGTCTTCTCCGCCAGGCCGCGTCTCGCCAATTCCTCCTTTACCTCCTCTGCGCTGTTGTAGGTTCGAGTTCCCGTATCCCAGTGGGTCCTCATCTTGGTGAATGGCGTCTGGAACCGGATGCCCTTCTCCTTCAGGATTCTTTTAGCAGTGTTGTACTCCTTTCTCTTTTGGACCATCTCTGTCGCGTAATCGTGATGGAATGACGGTACTTTATTCCCCAGTTCTATTTTCTTTGTCCATAGCTCTCTCAGGACCCTCTCTTTGGTAGTAAATTCCAGAAAGTTAACAATGATGGGTCTCGGTTGGGCACCGTCCGCTGGCTTCTGTGCAAATGAGCGGTGTGCTCTCTGAATTTGGAAATCTGCTATATATATATATATATATATATATATATATATATATATATATATATATATATATATATATATATATATAATATATATATATATATACATATATATATATATATATGTATATGTATACATATGTATGTATATATATATATACATATGTATGTATATATATATATATGTTTATATATATATATATATATATATATATATATATATATATATATATATATGTATATATGTATATATATATATATATATATATATATATATATGTCTATATATATATATATATGTCTATATATATATATATATATATATATATATATATGTCTATATATATATATATATATATATATATATATATATATATATATGTGTATATGTGTATATATATATATATATATATATATATATATATATATATATATATACATGTCTATATATATATATATATATATATGTATATATATATATATATATATATATATATATGTATATATATATATATATATACATACATATATATACGAATGTATGTATTCAACACACAATATCTATCTATCTATCTATATATCTATCTATCTATCACCCACGAAATAGTGTTTTGACCGTGATCTATCCATATATCACGTTCGACCGCGATGTAGAGGTATGTCCCAATGGAGTTGCCGTATCGGGCAGTCACTACACCCAGAACGATTCTGCACCCGGACTAATTCTGTACCTACCTACAACCCCCCCTTCCGTGGCCCGCCGACTCGATGCAGGTCTGTCATGTGGCCCGTTGCTGAAAAAGTTTGCCCACCCTCTATACAGACAGTGAGTTGGAGCAAGCTCGTAAGCACTACTTCCAGATGGCCCGCACTGCCAGTGAGGGGAAATGTGTCATGTTCAAAGAGCTGAGACGCAGGCTGGTGAGAAACACTTTCACCAGCATGATTTCTATCTTGAGAGCCAGTCAGCAAGGAGAGGGGGTCCGGTACCCTTCTAAGCATGAAGTCACTGCAATGTCTCAAAGACTAGTGGAGTATTATCCCATGCTGAAGGATTAAGACAAAACAATGAAACATGTAAGTGATTATATTATTTTGCGCACTTAGATTTTGAAGCGTGTGGTTATTTTTGGCTGATACTTTTTTTATCTGTGCATGTTCACTTTCCATCTTTATTTGTTCTTTCAATGAGTGAAATTTTATTTACCACAGGCGAGCACTTACAAGAATCTTCACAAGAGATTCACCAGAGAGGGGCCACAAGAAGAAAAGGCATCGCATTGACTTCTCAGCAAGTGACCAAGAAGAAGATCATGATGCAGACTCAATTGGTGGATCAACAATTATTTTGTGTCACACACCAGGGCGCAGTTCTGATAATGGCCACACTTCACATAAGTAGAAACATGTCCATTTTAATAATAATGATAATGTATGAAAGCTAGGCAATGTTTTGATAGTTTTGGATATCATGATATATCACAGGCATTTTTACATTTGAATTGTCATTTGATATATTTTGATGCTCCAAACAATTTCATCCATTTGACTGATTTACTGATTTGTCTCCTCCATTTCATCAGCCAAAGATGGTCTGACAGCACAGGCCAGACATTATCAGACCCTGCAGGAGCTGTACAAGAAACCAAAACCCAACCAAGATGCTGTCTCCCAAATTCTTGACCTGCAGTTTCAAGCAAGAAGATCCTTCATTGATAGTGATGTTCTGAAAGAACAGGACAAGGCCAACAAAGATCCTGGATGCATATCCATGTGTCAAGGATCTTTATCGTGTAAGTGATTAACTTGTTTTGGTTTATGATGAAAAGCAAGCATTTTTGCAGATTTTAACACTGACTTGCATTAATAGGCGATGAATGAGCTGCGGCGCATTCTGGATAAGGGCAACAGAAAATTCATTGATGAACTAAAAAAAGAGATGGGAAGACTTCTGCACCAATGTGTAATTTTATGGTGTTTGGAAAAAAAATGAAGTGATGAAGCCACGCATAACGTTGGATGTAGGTGAGTGGGACATGCCAGTGAGGCACTGCTTCATGTCATTCAGGTGAAAGTTTGTTCGCATTTTCTCACATTCAACACTTCATAGTTCCATGCATGGATGTGGCGTTTCCTTCTTCTTTTTCTTTAGCCAACAGAAGATCCCACAATGTACTCGCAGAAGAGGTCTTTCTGCACCTCTGTGTTGCTGTTTGATGGGACCCGCTGTCTCATCTGGCTTGGAGCCACTCCCGCCACCACGCTTGCCAAGGAAGACTTGAGTGACGGTCTGCTTCATCTGATGGATTACTACTATGCCCTGCACCTCACATATCCAAAAGTGTGTGGCAACCCTTCTCTCTGTCATTCAGACAGAAGTGCTACAGGATACTATCCATGAGTGAGACACCACAGCCTCATACAAAAAAGACCATGGCAGAATGGAAAGATTTTATTGGGGAGTAGAGCTGTGTACTAGGCATAGGTAGTGATACACTCCCCTGGTAGTTGTAACTTGAGGGTGGGTGGGAGTCTGTTGGAACAAACATGTTATCAGTGGTGATAGGAACACAACACTATATGCTGGCCCCATACTGTTTTTGTTTTTTTTGTGTCAGGGAATCTGAATCAATATTCAATAATGATGACGGTGAATATTGTAACAACACAACATTACTTGCGTTCTAGAAATGATTGCTTGAGATTGTTTTAAGATGCAATGCCTTAGTGACGTTTTTATTACAAGGCAGTGATGGCACTGTCAGCAATTTAAGTGAATAAATAGTTGTTGACAATATTAATTCTGTTTGCTGAATTATCTTTTTTTGGGGGGGAATGGGCGTAGGGGGGGTGGATGCTTTGTCTCATTTTGAGAAAAAAAAAGCTAATATTGTGAACACTTAAATTAAGAAGAATTGCACTGTTAGTAGGTCTGGTTTTAAGATATTTTCATTCAAATTAAGAAAGAAGCAAACGTGAAAAAAGAATTGAGAAGCTAGTATCAAGTTTATTTGACTTAGTACAGTCCTTGGAATGAGTGCTTTACTGTTTATTTCAAGAGTTTTTCCATTCTTCAAATGCCTAGATATATCGTCTTATTTTAAGAAATCTTAGCAAGTCTAAATATCTTACTGCATTGGCAGATAATTTGACTTGTTTCTAGCCTGTTCTTTCTCAATTTAAGTGTTTATTTCTTAGATATATTTTGCAGTGTGTGGACACCGAGGGGAGCTCTAGAATTGGCTCATTCAACCGACCAACGAGCCAATCAGCAGCGGCGTCACAGGCTCTCCTCCTTCTTTGTTCTCTCTCTCACTTTGACTTCTGCACTGGACAGCCAGGTTTGTGGAGGGAAGGTTGGAACAAAGTAAGGACGGGGTACCCCATACATTCATGTACGTACAGTCACTAAGTCTTAAACTCACCAGGTTTGTATCGCTTATCGATAACCCTAATGCCATACAAGTCTATGAGGGTCAAAGGTCAACTTTGTCATAGGGACATGGGGCCACTTTCAGGTTCATCAGGATCCTCCTGGACACACCCACACCAAATTTGGGGCTTCAAGCCCATGAGGAACCCCGAAACCCTCACTCTAATTCCAGCCTTATCGCTAACCCTAATGCCATACAAGTCTATGAGGGTCAATGGTCAACTTTGTCCTAGAGACATGGAGCCACTTGCTTTTTCATCAGGAGCCCCCAAGAAGCGCACACGCCAAATTTGGGGCTTCTAGTTCTTGAGGAACCCCAAAACCCTAACCCTAATTTCAGCTAACCCTAGTTTCAGCCTTATCGTTAACCCTAATTCAATGCAAGTCTATGGAGGTCAAAGGTCAAATTTGTCCTAGAGACATGGGGCCACTTTCAGATTCATCAGGATCCTCCTGGACACACCCATGCCAAATTTGGGGCTTCTAGCCCATGAGGAACCCCGAAACCCTCACTCTAATTCCAGCCTTATCGCTAAACCCTAATGCAGTGCAAGTCTATGAAGGTCAAAGCTCAACTTTGTCCGAGAAACATCAAGTGTTTTTTTCATGAATCATTCATCAATGTTAAGAGTTTGCTTTTTAGGAGAATTCACAATAAAAATACATTGACACTGTCAAAGATGGACTCAAGCACTATTATTGAACTATACTGTATTTTTTGAGTGATGTGAAGCTTTTGACAAGCGCTGCGCAAAGGAGGCCCATTTGTTTTTGTTTTTTTGAAGGGGGCCCAAAATTCCTGGCGGCACCCCTGAGCGTTCATCTCCAGCACCAAGGCAGTGGAGCTGCCGGCCACGAGAGAAGAATTAACCAGTCCATTGAAACCATTTGTTTGGTCTAGTGAGTGGCAACAGTCCTTTGAGGATCTTAAGTGCCTTCTCAGCTGTAACCCTGTCGTGTCTGCTCCAAATTTTTCCTCATTGGCTAGAAGCCTCAAATCTAGCGTGGGCACTTCTTGGGGGCTCCTGATGAAAAAGCAAGTGTCCCCATGTCTCTAGGACAAAGTTGAAAATTCACCCCATAGACTTGCATTGAATTAGGGTTAACAATAAGGCTGAAACTAGGGTTAGGGTTAGGGTTAGGGTTAGCTGAAATTAGGGTTAGGGTTTCGGGGTTCCTCAAGTACTAGAAGCCCCAAATTTGGCGTGGGCGCTTCTTGGGGGCTCCTGATGAAAAAGCAAGTGGCCCCATGTCTCTAGGACAAAGTTGAAAATTCACCCCATAGACTTACATTGAATTAGGGTTAACAATAAGGCTGAAACTAGGGTTAGGGTTAGGCTTAGCTGAAATTAGGGTTAGGGTTTCGGGGTTCCTCAAGTACTAGAAGCCCCAAATTTGGCGTGGGTGCTTCTTGGGGCTCCTGATGAAAAAGCAAGTGGCCCCATATCTGTAGGACAAAGTTGAAATTTCACCCCATAGACTTGTATGGCATTAGGGTTAGGGTCCAAGAGTACACATACACATTTTCTTTTGCTTTATTGATTTAAGCTCATCGTCTCCAGCTGCAAAGGTACAGAAAGCTTTCTGTGTTTTGATGTCGCGTGTGAGAAAACATCACTTTTTTCTGTAAACTTGTGTTATCATTGTCCTTCATTGAAAATGACACAATCTTTCATTTCATTGTTCAGATGCCGAACACCAAGGCATTCCGTCGCTCTCTGGCCATGAAACGACGCCTGGAGCAAAAACAGGATTGGACACCTTTTCCACCTCGGAAGGACTTTGAACGTCGTGAGTACTTCCACGTTCATGATTTCATGTTCTGCCTGTGTTGTTATGTTGTATTCCAAATAAATCTGACAAAAACATATTTAGATTTTTCTTTTTTGTCAATTTACACAGGGCGCGGTACTGGTCAGCGACCTGGGTGCGAAGATGGCCCGTTTTGCTCCTGACTGACAAAACAGTGCAAGTTCGTTCTTAAGGCCCAGCAACCAGACAAGAAGGTATGGGTCGTGATTTTGTCAAGCCACGAGTTTCTTTATGTTTTTGTTCTGGTGGTGGGAGACTCACATCTCTGTCCGCTTGTGGATGGTTTTGTGTTCTCGCCCTGGGCAACAACCTTGAACACGGGCTTGTAACAGACTCCGCCCAGGATTTTGCTGCGCTACTGGCAACTGTGTTGGACCGCTGGCCCAAGGTTTGTTTATCTGCTGTGACAAACAAATTTGAACACATGAATGTCATCACCACTTTGTTTTATCAATATCAAGTAATTCCATGATCCATAGTTCAATAACAAGAATATTCATGAATTTATTTTGCATTTTTATGTTTGTTTGGGTTTTTTTTTTATATATACAACTATTTTGTAGGTGTTTGTGCTTGACTTTCCACCTCGCCTGACTGTCAAGCCAGAACTACAAACAGCGCTACGTCAAGTATATCATCGTGTTGCTGCACGCATGGGTGTGTAAAATACATATTTTTGTTGTATTTTTTTCTCTTCAGTGACACTGTGCTAACAGATATTTCTTAGAATTGTGTGATTACACAATTGATTATGTGACACTTCTTCCAGGTTTAACATTTGTGTATATGGCCGATCACCTCCCCCTTCGTCAGCTGTACATGGTGGTGTTATGATGGTGTAAGTTTTGCCTTCTTCAGCCTTACTTGCTCTTCATTTGATATGACAAATATGTGTTAACATGTTGTTTTCTGTTTACGTGCACCTCAGGACTGATTTTGGTGGAGCGTCTGCATGCTGCAGTGCTCCATCAGCTCGCACCCCCTTCACCTAGGCCAGGGGTGTTGTGCCACAACCAATCATCGCCCAGGGTGTCTCCCAGAGTGGTTGTGACAGGTCCTGTCCACATGCCAGTGTGTGGACCTGCTCCTGAATGGACTCTTGTTGGACAGGAGGTTGAGGTAACCTGTTCATCCCTTTTTTTTTTTTTCCCCCCAATCGTGTATTTGTCAAACTGTGCAACTTTTTATTTTAAAAATGAACACTTATCCTAAGTTGACTCTGATTTCCTCTCCTCTTTTTTTTATAGACAGTACCAACAGCTGTTGAGACTGCATTTCACACAGACATCCCGTCCAATCCCGTGTGGTTCAGTGAGGCTGTGCTGCTGGACCACATGGAGACCGTCGTGGAGTCATCTGGCAGGGTTTCCCCAGCTGCCACGGTAACATTCACACAATTATTCATACACTTATCAACTAGGGGTGGGTGAAAAAAAAAATCAATATTGCAATATATTGTTGTGCTTTCTGTCGCAATAAATAATCGATAGACTGACGGCAAATATCAATATTTTTTTCCAAACACCACCTGTCCACCTGTCCCGGGAAAGATAAAATCTCTCCCAGGACACAATTTGTCCCGTTTTTTAGGGAAAATGACAAAACCTCATTTAATTTCCGTCTGTGGTCTAGATAGGGTTGCCAACCCTCCCGTAAAATACGCGATTGTCCCATATTTGGCAACTAAAAAGCCTGTCCCGTAATGAACTGATGGGGGACGCACTTCACTTTTTCCCGTATATTTTGGGGACGCGGTTATTTATTTCTTTATTTTGTCTGCATCATTTTTTTTTATTGATTTTCAGAATCGGGGCAGTGAAAGGATTTTTTTCCCTCTCTCATCTTCCCGTCGGTTTGTATATCCCAAGTCCCCAAGTTGCGATAAGACAAGTTGATACTGACTTTACATTACCAGAAAGCACTGTCCTTGTTTACATGAAAGTTATTAATGTTCATGCACTTTAATATGTTTGCTTGTGCAGTGCACATTTGTTTGTACATTATACAAAGTTTTGGAATAAATGCAAGATCACAGGCATTTTCCTTTTTATGGGTAT
This sequence comes from Nelusetta ayraudi, assembly GCF_046127955.1. Taxonomy (NCBI): domain Eukaryota; kingdom Metazoa; phylum Chordata; class Actinopteri; order Tetraodontiformes; family Monacanthidae; genus Nelusetta; species Nelusetta ayraudi. The sequence goes on from NW_027466097.1 coordinate 447,078, forward strand.
TTTTTTCTTTTTCAGTCACATATTGTGACGACCCTGTCTCTATATAACTTGTTGTGGCTCCCAGCTGTTTTCCCATTTCTAGGTAGCGGTGGATGTGGGAGTGGCATCTTCCGATTAGGACACCTGTGCCGATGCCCCCCGCAGGATAAAAGGCCGACTGCGTGTGCCGCTCGGTCTCTTCCCCATTCTCCATCCAGCAGCCATGGGCATCTGGCCGACTCTCAGCTTCTTCTGTTCTGTTTTGCACCTGACAACACCCCACATCCTATTATTCACTCATCCACACTTACATTACTGATGAATACTGACAAACACACACCATATATTTCATTATTTTGCTTACAATTATCTATTTTGTTATAATAAACCTTTTGATTAATTGCAATCCGCAGTGTCCCTTCCGTTATTGTCATAACTCTTGAGCCGGGTTATGACAATATCGTCTGCAAAATTTCGAAGATATCGTGTGTCGTGATGTTGTCATTATCGTGGGCCAAATATCGTCACAGTATCGAATCGTAGGTTAGCCGTATCGCCCCACCCCTATTATCAACACAAGATCACATATGTACAGTACATGTACAGTTTAATTAGTGTGTTACTTTGTTTATGAATTCATTTCTTTATGTTCTTCCAGATGTCCAGCCTGAGACGTCGATCAGCACACGTTGCCTCAAAAACCAAAACAAACAAGTGACATGTTGGTATTTGGGATATGTGTATTTCATTGTGTGCATCTTTGTGATAGGACATTAAATGCAGTTCTTTAAACGTTACTTTGTGTCCTTGTATTTGCAGGTGTGGGCAACACGTTCAACTGTCCACATGACTGAGTCTGCCTCCAGCAATGTCACAGCAGTGCAGCAGGTTTGTACTTATTCATTTCCACTTCATCACCTGTGTGTGTTTTCTAGGCTTTACACCGATCTTATCGGCTGTATCGGATCGGCCGATATTTGGCATTTTTTGAAACGTTCGTGATCGGGCGTCATGTCATGAATCACCGATCAATGACGTCATGGTCGTGTTGAAACTTTTTTAATCTGTCTCATTTCCTCCAAAGTAGTTTCACAGCATTGACATGTTTATTTGTTTGTATCCGAGAGCTAATGATTCATGATTCAAAGGCCTTCATTTTCGTCTTCGTGCCTCTTCCTGTTTTGAGTACTGTCGCTATGTGACGGACAATAAAGTTTCTTTGAATCTTCACGACAGCAACATCCATGGGCGACACAAACAAACGTGTCGGGGGTGTGGAAGTTTTTCAAAGTGAGAGAAACAGACATAGCACAAGCTATTTCAACTTTAGACGGTGCTCCTGAGAAGGCAAGGGGTGTACAGAAACAAGTATTTATTGCCCCTAACGTGATCCGATCGGTCATCGGTTTATTTAAACTCACTGATCGGTGATCGGCACAAAAATCGTGATCGTGTAAAGCCTAGTGCTTTCCTTTCTATGTTTATTGGCATAAAATCACATCTTTCTTATTTTAATCAGGTGGAGGCGACGCCACAGATGACCAGAGCTGTGCCCGTGGTTCCTGTGGCTCCCGTGGTTGCCAGCAACCAAGCCAGAGGAGGCCAGCACCGTCCAGGAGGCAACACAGAAGATCAACTAAGCTAAGGAGGCTTTTCTTTCTTCTTCTGTTGCCTCTGACTGCTCCGCTCGTTCTACGCCTCGCACATGTGATTTGTGATCCATCATCAGTTAGTACTAGTGAAGATGCAGTGGCAGATCATGGCACTGGTATTAGATTAGCCAAGGTTCTGCATGGTTCTTTTCATCAAGGCGAAACCGGTCACGGTTTAAAATTCCAGCACCAGCTGGCAACAGTGAGTCACTTCAGAAGAGCAAAACTCCTCACGTTGACATGGATAATTCTGACGTAGAGTTTGTCAGTGCTGTGACCAATGAAGAGTGTAACTTCTCTCCCCTTGATGTTGATGTTTGTTTAGACCTTTGCAAAAACTTGAAGAATCATTTGGACCGTGCGAGTTTTCCAATTTCTGATTGCAATGGCCATTAGGTTCGCCGTGTACAAATGAGAATGTAGAGGCTGATGGAAACTGCTTCTTCAGAGCCATCAGTCAAGCTGTGACTGGTTTATAGACACAGAAGTGGAAATTCAGGTTGCAGCAGATTGTTTACGATTAGATGTGTACACTTTTATCGATGGTCATGGGTTGAAGTACAGCTCTTGCAAGAAACAATTCTCACATTGTATATATTTATGGATGTATTTGTTTTATATGGAAGCAGTTACCATAATCCAAATTAAAATAAGAATATAATAACAGAAATGCTTTTTCATTTTAAGAACGAAGCTGCATTATTTGACTCATAATTAAAATGGTTAATAAGTCATTCAATCTGCATTTTCATTTTCTTATTCATGACTGCTCATTCTTGTACTTAATTCAAATGAAGGAAAACACATTTGAGATTTAATTTTCAAAACATGCACCAGCAAAGAGTTACCAAAATTCAATATGAAAAGTAAAATTCAAAAATGAAAAAGCAATAGCAGAATGCTTTTTCATTTTAAGAACGAAGCTGCATTATTTGACTCATAATTAAAATCATTAATAAATATTCCTATATGCATTTTCATTTTCTTATTCGTGTCGCACCTTTTATGACACAATCAAAAAGAAAACTGAGGGCATTGCTTTTTAATTTTCATGGTCCTGCCCTGCACAAGAGTTACCACAACTCGAAAACGAAATCGCAATCTCAAAGTAAGCGCGCGGCGCAGGAAAGTGACGTCAGCAGCTCTCCACCTCCGCTGTGGGTATGGCGGTATGACGGCAAGTGTCATTTGCCTCCTGTTATGTGTAAATTCTAATGTTTGTGAATTTAATAAATGTATATATATATATATATATAGTGTATATTTAAAAAAACAAAACAAAACAAAAAAAAGGTATAGCGGTATGACACCACTTTGCCATCGTTACTTTTCACGTCATTGAAGTTGCCGGTAAACAAGATTTAAATCGCCGAAAAACGTGGACCACTGACGGATCTCGTTGGTCGGACAGATTTGAGCATGGCGCACATTGACACAATTGTTCAAACCCTGCTGGATTTAGTTTCCCAGGTGGAGTTGAATAGTGTATCTGAATCTGATGCTCGGGACCGAGTTGAGCAGGTATTCTGCCGTCCCAGATACGGACGCAAACAAGGTTGCCCTAGCCAACCTGTTGTCAGTTATGGAACACCTTGATGCACCAGCACAACATCAAAGCTAAAGCTATTTGTTACATGGGTGGAGTAACAGCTGTTCGGCGTCGGCCACCAGTCCATCCGACGAAGGATGCGAAGCAACAGATCAATCCGTCGACTGGTGGCAGATGCTGGTGCGAGATCTGTCAGTGGTCCACGTTTTTCGGCGATTTAAATCTCGATTACTGGCAACTTCAATGACGTGAAAGAAGTAACGATGGCAAAGTGGTGTCATACCGCCATACCTTTTTTTTCTTTTCTTTTCTTTTTAAATAAAAAAAAGAATATATATATATATATATATATATATATATATATATATATATATATATATATATATATATATATGTATATCTTTATTAAATTCACAAAAATTAGAATTTACACATAACAGGAGGCAAATGACACTTGGCGTCATACCGCCATACCCACAGGTGGAGAGCTGCTGACGTCACTTTCCTGCGCCGCGCGCTTACTTTGAGATTGCGATTTTGTTTTCGAGTTGTGGTAACTCTTGTGCAGGGCAGGACCACGAAAATTAAAAAGCAATGCCCTCAGTTTTCTTTTTGATTGTGTCATAAAAGGTGCGACACGAATAAGAAAATGAAAATGCATATAGCAATATCTATTAATGATTTTAATTATGAGTCAAATAATGCAGCTTCGTTCTTAAAATGAAAAAGCATTCTGCTATTGCTTTTTCATTTTTGAATTTTACATTTCATATTGAATTTTGGTAACTCTTTGCTGGTGCATGTTTTGAAAATTAAATCTCAAATGTGTTTTCCTTCATTTGAATTAAGTACAAGAATGAGCAGTCATGAATAAGAAAATGAAAATGCAGTTTGGATTATTTATTAACGATTTTTTTTATGAGTCAAATAATGCAGCTTCGTTCTTAAAATGAAAAAGCATTTCTGCGGTCATGTTTCACCTCCAGTCAACACGCAGTGGTTCACATGAAGGTCCAAGAGGCCTACAGACCTACACAGAGTCTGGATGTGGCAGCACAGTGGCATCATTGTCTTTGTTGTGTTGTTTGGTCATTGTGATCCAATGTAATGTGAGAGAAGGACGAGTGCAGTTCTATTGGAGTGAGTTGCTTACAAATACAGATCGCACGATTTCTATCCCAATTGTTAAGTGGGAAAGAGACCTGTCTCTCCAGCCTCACTCTAATTTTTGGCGAACAATCTGCCTGAACACCTTTTCACTGATAAAACAACCTATTCTACAATTAATACATTTTAAAGTACTCCACAGGATCCACTACACTGGACAGCGGATGTTTCAGATGGGCATGACTGCCTCTCAGACCTGCTCACACTGCACAGTTAATGTCCCAGATAATTACCTACACGCTGTATGGCATTGCCCACCAGTAAATAAATTCTGGCACGTAGTATGCAATGATCTATCAGCACAGGTTGGTTACAACATCACAGCCACTCCTTCTTTTTGTCTCTTAGGGGACCTCAGTGATATCACATCAGATAAGGCAGAATCTCGCATGCTGATCACCTCCTTATCTATCGCTAAGAAAACAATCCTCACAAACTGGAAAACAAAACAACACCTGCACATTGCACAATATAGGAACTTACTGTTAGACCACACCTCCTTGGTAGGAATGTCTGCTTCATCCTATAACTAACTAGTAATCAATCAATAGCTGAGGCTGCTGGTTGATGTGGGCAGCCGTGGTGGGGGGTCGGGGGTTGGGTGGGTGGTGCTCCAGGGGTGGTGCTCCGGGAGGGGGCGGGGGCGTCCCTGGCTCTGGTCTGGGGGCCCCCTTGTTGGTGGGAGGGCTGGTCCGTCCCTGTGTTTGGGGACTGGCGCTGGATCGTACGCGGTGGGGTCGCATGCCTGGGGTGGGGCTGCGCGTTCGCCGGCTACCGCTCCTGTGTGCCCGGGTGGTGCGGTGCGGTGCGGTGGGGGGCCCCCTTTGGCTCCTGGATCCCTGTGGTGTCCCCGGCCCCGATGTCGCTGAGGGGGCGCCCTGACCGGGAGTCCCCCCTGGTCACATAATAGGTGTTTTTCTTTTTTGTTTTTTTTTCCCTAAATTTTTAATTAATTTATTTATTTTCTTCTGTTTCAGGGGATTTGTGTCTTGGGTGGTCGCTGCCCGGCCTTCTGGCCTTAAGACCCTCTCCAATCTTAATAGCGTTATAGACACTTAGGGCCTGGGGGGGTGGTTCGTGCACTGCGGCCGCCGCCCTGCTCAGCAGCAGTGTGGTTGCCCCAGGGCCTTACCACCCCTCCATTTTAAACGCACCATAGTTCAACACACCAGCAAGTGCACATATACACACACTGACACCCCTACACACAGTGGGGTCGGCCTGCTAGCGGGGGCGGGATCCGGCATCTTTCCCACTCTGGATGGGCCCTGTGCAGTCCGGTGCCCCTGGGGTGCGAGACCGGCTGGGCCTATGGGGACCTCGCCACTTGCGGCGATGCGCCATACTGGGTCCGTAGGGGGGGGGGCATCTGGGTGCCCGGGCCTGCCTTGGGTACCGATCCTCCCGGTGGGTGAAGGGGATGGGTCCTGTCATGGGGATGAGTCCGGTCTCGCTTGCCCTGGGGGGCCCCGTCCGGAGGACGGGCTCTGCTGTCTGTTCGCCCCGGGTGGTGTCCCTTCTCCTTGGGGTATCTGCCTCCCTGTCATCTTGCCCTGGCTCCTCGTGGGGCGGGTGCCCTCCGGTCCGGGGGCCTGCTGCTCCGGGCCTCTTCCTGGCCGGCATTGCAGCGGGTGTGCCGTGTCCGGGCCCCCCCGCCCTGGACTCGTCGCTGGCGTGGGGCGGTTGCGGCCTCGGAGGCCGCACTAATTGGCAGCCTACTTCCAGTGACGTACTTAAACACACCCACTCCCACATTCAGGTACACACACCACCACATCCACACACACACACACACACACACACACGCACGCGCACACACACACACACACACACAGGAGCAGCAGCTCTAATTGGCTGAGAGCTAAATATCTTCTTATCTTACTGGGTGTAAATGAATCTGTCCATTTTTTAAATGTCAAAATTTAACATTTGGTTTCTATTTTTTCAGATATTATTTCCGTCAAATTCATTTGAATCAACAGAAGAAGAAAATCAGTGTGTAGTTCAAACTTTGTGCGTCTTTGTGTTCAGTTTTTCTGCTGTAGTTGTGCTTTTCTTTTCATTCCAGATGAATTCCACTCAATTTCCTTTTCAAACCTTGTAGGCGTTGAGTGAGCTGCAGCGCCCCCTGGCTACAAGTTTCATACTGTGACTCTGCCGACCGAGGTAAAAAAACAACAAACTCTGACACTTTGCTGAGGTCCTCCTGGAGGAGCTGAAGGTGCAGAACCGTCTCAGGCCTCTCTGAGGAGGAACTTGCGGCTGTCGGTCCTCTGCTGCCCCCTGCTGGTCACACAGGCCTCTTACACCTCCGTTTGTCTGTTCAGCACATATTACATTTTTGAATGGCTCTATAAACGTCACTGATGAGACGATTTTATGATTCCTGCAGTTAAATGTTTTTAATTCCAAATCTGCAAAAACCTTCTGATCAATGAAGACAGAGTTGATTAAAATGATTTCAAAATTGACCCGTTTGAGAAAAGCTGCACTGTGGCATTGTTTGCATGTTGTTTTAGCTCTCAGTGGCTTCATTTCGCATTTTTCTTAAAAGCTTCGTTTAGTGGTCCATTGTGGTCAATGGGACACTGAACATCCGCTTTGTGTGCCCGAGTTTTAAGAGGATCAGGTGCGGACATTTTAGCATTTAAATTATTATGGCTTATTAGCATAGGTACGTAGTACCTCACCTGTCCGTTCTTTTTACAGTGCTTCCTGAACACCTCACCGGCACACTACAGCCGCCTGCTAGCACAAAGCTGCGCAGAGCCTCCTCGTTGTTCTCCTCACCTGGAGGACGCTTGGTGATCAAGACCTGTGGCCCAAAACTCGGTCCTATAAGATAAGTGCAGGAACACTGCCGCTTCGCCCGCACTTGATTGTGCTAGTCGCCCCGTACAGACGGTGGACGGTGCATGTTGCTTCCGTCCCGCCTTGGTTTTACTTGTTGTTTTTCCGTTCTCGTTGTGTTTTTCTTCGTTTGCTTACGTCGCCACTGCTGACCCTCAGACAGCAGACGTTACACTATCAAGTCGCCGGTCCAGCTACAGTGGTGTGCGTGCGTGTATGCGTGTGCGTGGTTGGTGGGAACTTGGTTGGTGTGTGTGTGTGTGTGTGTGTGTGTGTGTGTGTGTGTGTGTGTGTGTGTGTGTGTGTGTGTGTGTGTGTGTGTGTGTGTCATTGCATTGTTTGTTTGTTTTTCTTGCTATTTCAGTACATGTGACAGATTTTAGGGAACTTTTAGTAACCAACTGTTTATCTTTTCTTTTGTAGTCGCTGAGAGCTGCTGGTGGTGGCGGTGTCCCGGGTGGTGGGCCCCTTCGAGTGCTGTGACCCGGGATTGTGGTTGTTTTCTTCTTTTTTTTTGCACTTCACTTTCTTTGCAGGTGTGTCACGTGTGAGTGGGGTGTTCCTTGTTTTCTTTGGTTCCTCCCCCGTTTGGCCCCCTCATCGGTAAGCCTCAGTTTCTACACCAAGAATAAGGAGCTCAGTAGCTCTGTTTTAAGTGTTGGTCTGTTTGTTCCTTTTATTTTTAAATGTTGAATAAAAGTTGGTTTGATATTTTAAACATTCTGAACCACATCTCCTACTCCTTCCTCGTAGAACTTACCTGTGTGCCTAATTATTACTTTTGTGTTTAGTAGAACTCCCTGGGTGAAATTCCCAGAGTGGCGTTGTCGGTTCCTTTTCATTTTGTTAAATTCCCAAGATTAAATCTTGCTTTATCAGATAGCCATAACCACTCTCATTGCCACAGGATATTTGAGTCAACTGAGTCAAACTGTCGTGTCTACTTCCCAGTCTCAATAAACATGTTCACTACTGCTTTGTGCGAGCTTCTTAAATGGAGGTTTGTCGGGGTTTTTCCCTTTTTAGAAGCAAGCCACATATTTTGTGTCTTTCCACCACAAGACATTGGCTTTTGTCACTCTCTTCGTCGTATTGGGAAAAAGTGGCATACCGGACTTTCCCGCCGCGAGTCGCTCGTCAACATACTGCTGTGAAAGAGGGGTGACGTCACAGAACGCGAGGTGCATTTAGGTGCTGCTGCGTAAAACGCAAACATTTTCCTGGGCAAATATTCATTTGACAGACGTAAACAAAGTGAAATATGACTTCAATTTAAGTTTGTTTTAGTTTGTTTTTATAAACACACAAAAAAGTTTGAGTTAGTTATCGTTTTTGAAAAAAGTTCTTGACTTCTACTTTAGAGATATTGATGACGAGTTGTTGTATATAAACGGTGTGACTATGTGGTTCGGCAAGCGGTGGTGCTGTCTGTACATAGCTTGGCAAATGGCTAGCGCTAGCACCCCCTTTCAATGCCAGAGTGAAAAGATCCACACGGAGTGTTATGACCCACGGGTGGGTCTAGGTGCCTCTATCTTTGTGTCTGTGTGTGTGTCTGGATGTCGGCTGCTGATTGGACGCGCCACGGCTGAGAAGGAGGAGCAGTCGAGCCAGCCTGACAGTCGTCCCTCCTCCGCTCCCAACTCTGCAGTTAGTCACTTCTGAAATGGTGTTAGAGCACGCAGCCGTAGGTAGTGATGGCCGATCGAGGCTTTGTTGAAGCTTCGACACTTGTTTCAAAAAATGGTTCATTACTCGAGGCTTCAATGACACAGTGCTTGAGGAGGTCATCTAGTGCTCAATAAAATGAAGTGCAATGGAAACGTGTTAATTGTTTCATAGGTTGTTTGGGATTTGATTCGCCATGCATTCTTGTTGGACAACACTACATGCTTGTATGGTTCAATGCTGACACAATAAAATAAAAATGAAAAATAAAGACAATGTCTCTTTTTTGGCACGACTGATTGTAGTAGACTATAGCTCTTATACTTAGCCTGACAGTTTGTGCAATGAATTATATTATATCCTAAAACAAGACTAAATAGCCCATAGTTTAAAAATATGTTCAATAGTAAGTGTTCAGTGGGTCAGATGTCAAATGTGATCTATTTAAAATGTAGAATAGATGAGCTAAATAACACATATATAATGCACATTGATGGGAATTGAACCGTCGCCTCAGTCTTGCAAGTCCAAGATTGTCATAATGTACCACAAACCCAAATCACACTCCCTTTTTTTCATCTAAGCTGTTTGAGTAGCGTTAGCACACCGTGATTCCTCATCAACTACAGGCCTATACTTCAAATAATTATGAGAAAAATCCAACGTAAAGAGAGCACTTCCATTAGGAAATAGTCAACATGAAATTTCGTCCTCTACTGACACCTGCTGGTCAAATTGAATAGTTGCAAATATTGTGAACAAGTTGTCATCTAATTCTAATCCTAAACAATATGGCCATTCGAAGTGAAGTATTAAGACAATTAATCAGGTTTGTACTGCTTGATTGAACACATTCATCCCGTTCCAGTGCACTAAAACCCACTTCCCTTCAGGACCGTGTCAGCGAAGCCAAAACTTCCTTGAGTGACGCTGTTTCCCAGCATGCAATGCGAGCTAGCGATTCACAATACTATTTCATCACAAACATGGATTTTAAAAAATAAAAAGGGAAAAAGGGAAAAATAAAACTTCAGGAACACCAACCATTGCAATACAAGCAGAACTGGGCCGAAGTTTTATATTATGTACACCATAATACAGCCTTCTGGTGGCCAAGCCATACTATTTAAGGCGTGTCCTCCTATGGCACTTCCGTGGGTGGAAGCTCATCGTAGAGGTCACGTGCTGGTTGTGCGTCACTCCTTGGGGCCCCTTGTAAGGGGATATGCAGGTCAACTGATTCATGTGAGTATATGGGTCAATGTAGTCAGTTGTAACATGAGAAGCTTGCTGGCTAAAATAATGCACTACAAGTGAATGTCACACTTTTTTTTTGTTTTGTATGAGCATTTAAAAAAAACAACAACATACTAATAATATGGATTTTGACCATGTATGTTTTGGAGTTCAATGAAAGAGGTTAATATATATATATATATACATATATGTATATATATATATATATATATATGTATAGAGTCAGCTGCTTTCAGTTGACATATTAAATCTATTATGATATGGAACGATAGTTCATAATGTACGTGTTACTTGCTTTGCAGATAAGGTGTATCCTATTTCTTGTGCTCATGGTTATTTTAAAAGGCAGACAAGCACGTTGTTTGCTGTTGGAGGGCTACAACAACACTTCGATGCTACGCTTTGTGCCGTCGCTACGGACCCCAAAATCTCGTTCTTGTTGGATTCGGGTTCTGCGCAGACTGGTGGGAGAGTTTGTGTACAGGTTTTGCAAAGGAACGGTGTCTTCAGTTATACACACGCTCATTAAAGTGCTGACCGTGGAGGAAGCTGGTGCCGCTGCACGCCGTTTCCAGCAGAATAACAGCGAAATTACCAAAATAAAAACAAATCAGGAAAACATGTCTTTGCTGTGCTTTTATTTACAAAGTTAAAATTCTTCTAACTTATAAAAAATGTGAACGAAAAGGTAGAAATATAAATACGAAGGAATACGTATTTGTTCAGGGGTGCGCAAAGCCGGAGCCCTGCATTTGCTGCGCTACCCTTTTTAAAAAGGTCTCCGTTGCGCGTTATTTTAATATGTCCATCTATTTTAGAAGAGAATGCATCGCCCCGGTCTCATCCTCTCTCCAAATGTCAACATTCTTATTCGCGTTTGCCAGGTTGTTTCGCGCCGTCTGTTTTGTTAGATAACGTAGTTGTGCGGTCATGAGTCGCGAGAGCGAGGCGTGGCGCATGCGCACTCGCATTGTCCAGTTAATAGTCCGATTAAGGCGTATACATGGCAGAGAAATTTGAATTCCAATCGCATTATCTGGGTGTCTCAGTCGGGGTTCTCCGATTCCAATCAGAGTTCTCAAACTCCAATCATAATCGGAGTAAGGTGTTTACACGCACGTGAGTTCTCCGATCATAATCGGACTAAGGCAATAATTCGATTTTCTCTAGTGCCATGTAAAGGCACTGAATGTAGTGGTTCAGACCAGACGCGAACAGGCGCGCGGCTCGTGCCATTCATTTCAATGGAAGCGGAGCGCCGACGAATTTCGCGAGCGAGGCTCCAACTGGTTCACACCAGACGCGAACAGCTCCGCGACGGTCGACAAGCGCTTCTGCTCAGCTGCAGTCTTTTTTTCACTCCCACTTGAGCTTCTTTTTTTTTTCTTTAAAAAAAATTAGATAAAAAAAATCATTTTCATCATCGCCCCCCCTCGCCCCGTAGCCAGCCTGCTCCGTAGCTTACTTTTGTGTGTGTGTGTGTGTGTGTGTGTGTGTGTGTGTGTAAATAAATAGAAACACGCACTCAGGTGTCCATCTCAAGACAAGACCTCTTTCATAATGATCATTGACCGGCATCTCTAGGATCAAACAGACGTATTTTGATCAAGTCCTCTCTGTGTGTGTGTGTGTGTGTGTGTGTGTGTTTAATCTCTCTCGCACTCTGATACAATGTACTGACAAATATAACATACAAATATGATATATGATCGAATTTATCATTCGGTTTTTATTTTTGAAATGAGTTTATTTTGAAAATTCACCGGATTTTCTCGTTTTTATTGAGCGACTTCCTGTACTATTGACGAGGATCGCTCGCGGCTCGCGCACGAAATAGAGCAGACGCCGAAACAACAAATGCATGCCGTGAGCCGCGCAACCACCACATTGATTAACGTGGGCGCCGAATGGAAGCGCTCGACGGCGCTTCGCGGCGCTTCGTGGTGCTTCCGCGTCCAGTGTGAACCGGGCGTTACGTCGCTCGGAAAAATGTGTCGCCTGAGCCTCCGCCCCCTCCGTGCCCATTGGCGGAGGGAGGGCTCATTGAAAAAAAAAATAAAAAATCGGTGTTCCTTCGGCGCGCCTGGGAAACTCTGAAATTATGAATAACTTAAGCTCGTTTTTGTCCCATTTGCCTGCATCAGCCCGTCATGATATTGTTAAATTAATTGAGAGCCACCCACTATTGTTTTCTGACCACCCCCGCTGTAGAATAGCATAGAAGTAGAGGGACATGCCACAACTAAGCAGCACGCACACAGAGTCATTATTGGGAAGTTAAGAAAGAAGCTTTGGCTCTCCTTCTGACAGTGCCCATCTTGATGTTAATTTGGGGTCAGGTTTTTACAGACTATAATGCCCTCGTAGATGCGGTGGTCTCTGCCCCTGCAAGACTTCAATCTCCAGATTTGCCACAGGAAGGGGGGTTGATAATGTGTTGGCAGATGCATTACGATGTGGACTAGCTGCGGAATTCTTATTTTGGGGGAACTGAGCTGTTTTTCTTGTTTAGTTTTGTTTGTCGGTATGTTAATAGGGTTTAGTTCTTAAGGGAGGGGGTGTTATGACCCACGGGTGGGTCTAGGTGCCTCTATGTTTGTGTCTGTGTGTGTGTGTGTGTGAGAGTGGATGACGCCTTGCAGGTGCGGTCCTGGATGTCGGCTGCTGATTGGACGCGCCACGGCTGAGAAGGAGGAGCAGTCGAGCCAGCCTGACGGTCATCCCTCCTCCGCTCCCAACTCTGCAGTTAGTCACTTCTGAAATGGTGTTAGAGCACACAGCCGTAGGGGTGGGCTGCCATTTTCTTTGTCCCCTCTTTTCTCCTGTTTAATAAGTATGTAGGGAGGTTAGCCTTTCTGTATTTGGGTTCTCTTTCTTTCTTTAGTTTGTTCTTAAGGCGAGCTAGTTGGAGTTTGGTTTATTATTTTGGCCTGGGCCCACCCTGAAGCCTTTGCTGCCCACCGGTTAAGTTGTTTTGTTTATTTCATTTACTGATTAATAAAATGTTTTTTGTTGAAACTGCCAACTGCAGTGAAAAATTAATGAGGCTTGGGAGTGGGGGAAGGTGTCCCACACGTTGCGTCTCGGTCCCCCTCGACGGGACGTAACACGGAGTTTTCGCCGTGACAGCAGGTTGAGCTCCTACCGTGTTAGAGGTGACGTCGTCACGTTAGCCTGTTCCATCCCTGCTAAATTCTTTAAAGAACTACCATTAGTAAACTTTTAAATTATAATACGCTCTACACTAATTGTAATTTCCTGCCCGTGGTTCTATATTGCAACAGTTGACGGCTCATATCAGCAGATAAGCAGCAACAATCTGGGCATTGCAGGTGATTCATAAATATGTCATTTCTTATTAATTAGCCCATAAGTGTTGTACACCAGTGTGACACCAAATGCTTGTTGCTGACAGCAGTGAAGAAATGACACTCTAGTGGTTCTGCACATTAGTATAAATAGAGTGATTCTCTATCATTACATCACAGGATGGCAGCACTCTGACAGATTCCATGAACCTGGACACTGATGATCCAGACTCCGGTCCAGATGACACAACAGGCCACAGTGGAAACGGGTCAGAGCATGGACTGGCTGCTGAAAGGATACAGGTAGGTGGCGCTGTCATCCCAAGTTGTGTGGTGTGGAGGATCAGGGCCAAAGTTCCAGATGCTCACAGATGTGACTGTGGATTCAGGAGGAGTGTTTGAAGGCTGGACTCCCAACAGTGATTGGCTGCTGAGGACCTCTCAATCACAATCAGGTTTTTTAGTGGCTGTGAGATTGAAAGTGAGTGAACATCATTAAATAAAGAGATCCTGCAGGGTCCCAATTTGACAAGTACACTGCTAGGTGTGCTGCTTCGTTTTCGCCAAGGCCCTGTAGCATTCATGACTGACATTGAGGGAACGTTTCATCAAGTAAGAGTTTCCAACCAGGATGTAAACTTCTTACGCTTCCTCTGGTGGCCAGATGGGGACATTACAAAGGACCTACAAGAGCACAGGATTCTGGTCCACATCTTTGGGGCAGTGTCATCCCCAAGCTCTGCTTCATTCGACAACAATCAGCATGACTTCCCAGCCGAGGTCATAAACACTGTTGGTCAAAATTTCTACGTGGATGATTGTCTAAAGGCCGTCAGCACGGTGGAACAAGCAATACATCTGTACCAGCAGCTAACAGACCTGTGCGGTAGAGGTGGATTTAAGCTCAATAAGTGGGTGAGCAATCATCGCTCGGTGCTGGCCACCATTCCTGAAGAGCAGAGAGCTAAAGAGGTAAAAACAATTAACCTTGACAGAGACCAGCTCCCTATGGAGAGGGCCCTTGGAGCTCAGTGGGATGTACAGCAAGATACATTCACATTCAGCATCAGAACCAAGCTGGGATGGGATGAGGAAATCCCTCAGGTCATGGTACATCCCATATATAGTTTTTCAAGCGCCAAACTACAACAAAGGAACTCATCTATAAAAAATGTACAACCTTGTAAGGGCAAAACCTACTTGTTTTAATTCTGATTAATAAACTAAAGCTTATTCGATTATCATATGTTGTTTTTTTTAAACGTTCATACAAAACAAAAAAAGTGGAGGGAGAGTAGTCTGAATCGGGTTCTGGAGCATTGCTCTACCTCATCCATCGCACTCATTAGTGTCACATCCACTTGTCGTGCATCATTTCCCCCAACAAGCTTCTCCTGTTAGACCTTCCCCGAGGTGGTTGGTGGGGTGACGAGCACCCAGCACGTGACCTCTACGACGAGTTTCTACCCACGGAAGTGCCATAGGAAGACACGGATTAAATAGTATGGCTTGTCCACCAGAAGGCTGAGCGTCACTCAAGGAAGTTTTGGCTTCGCTGACACGGTCCTGAATGGAAGTGGGTTTTAGTGCACTGGAATGGGATGAATGTGTTCAATCAAGCAGTACAAACCTGATTAATTGTCCGATTGTCAGAGACCTGGTCAGCACCACTCTGACTCCCTGAGTCCCTGCTGCTCAGGTGAGGCTTCAAAGATCTGGCTGCACCTGATTGGACGGTCGTGGAGGATCTCCTTGGTCTTCTTGGTCTTCTTGGTCTCCAGCTGTTTGACCTCATGCTCTCTGTTGACCTCCTCACTCAGTCCCTCAGTGATGTAGAGCTCAGTGTAGATGCTGTTGAGGAGAGTTTGACTTCCTGCTTCTTCACCTTCAGTCACACGTTCACATCTCCTCTCCAGACTGATCTTCTGCTGCTGTAGAAGCTCCTGCAGACCACCAACCTCTGGAGCTGAGAGAAGGTTGGAGAAGAAAACATCAGTGTGACAGTGTGAGCATCATTTTCTGTCCACGACTTGAAGCTGAAAGCATCCAAACTCCATTTTTCAGCTGCTGTTGTCTGACTGTTTGCTCTAAATGTCCTCCAGTGGATCTTCTCACTGGAGGTCCTGACCACGGTTATAATAGTTAACGAAAACAAACAAAATAACGAAAACTTCAATTGAAAAAAACAATTGTCACGTTCCCAGGGGTTAGGATTTTGGTACCTGCCCCATTGGGCTTCGAAGCGAGCAGAGCTGAGACCATAAGGGTGACGTAGCAACGTTCAGGACACTGATTGGCCAAAGGCAGTCTTTCACGAAAGACCAAAACCGCCATTTTTAAATGCCTCGCGTGTGGATTTTTACATTAACACGTATTAAAAACTGAAAAGCTTATGAAACTGTACCATGGGTGAACAAAGAACTACAGACCTTTCTGTTCTCTGTGGCCGAAGAAAAAGCACAATGCAGACAGTTGTGCATAAAGTTTAGTGTTAGCTAAAATATCGGGCACACAGACGTACTTATTATGTATACATTTCTTTCCATTGTAACAGGTGCTACAAGATCTGCAATCCATTACCTAGAATTGGTTTTCCTTAAAGTGATGTACAGGATTACTAATCTGACTTTGATGGGCAAATTTGACAACAGAATACAAATAAACAATAATCATCATCATCATCATCATCATCATTATTATTTCTAAAATTTCCAAACAACAATCGTCAGTTGTTCCGTAAAAAATACATTGATTTCCATGTTGAATTTTGTACGTTTCGTGAGCGCGCACGTCTGTCAGTGAAGGTCTCCACACTGACACAACTGCGCATGCTCTATTATCCCATCAATGCGGAAGTCAAAAAGTTTTTGGGAGCCATGCGCTGGGTGAGCAACTTCATTGAAAGCAATGGGACGCCATCTTGGACTCTGGGGGCTTGCCGCACTGTCACGCAGGTTGTGACGTTGCGGGCCAGCGACGCACAGGTATGACGTGAATGATTGACAGCTACCATTCGTTCCCGTTAGCGAGAGGATTAAAAACAAACAGACACCATAATGGCATCAAAAAGGAGTTATCCCAGCGGTGCGGAGAAACGGAAGGAAAAGAAAACCGATCAAGAAAAACTTGCAAAGGGGAAAGGTAAGTTATTTGTTTGTGATGTGGGCTGGAGAGGTGGAGGGGAAACGCTGTTGTCGCCCCCCCCCCCAAGTTTGTTTATTTGTCCTGCTAGCCAGCTAGCTAGCTAGCTAGCGTCGGGTAAATGTTAGCTGGCTGGCTAATATTTGTTCGTCATGAATCAGCGTTTTTGTTTGTTTTATGAAAGTTGACCATGTCCTGCCAAGTTGGCCTATCCTGCCATGGGAATGACTGATTGACTCCACACCCGTTTATTCACATTCTAACAGGGAGGGCATGTTGTAGTTGTTGTTGTAGTCAGTCCCCTGTTATTGTTCAGTGGAAGTTGTCTCTCACATATTTGACTCTTAATGTTATTTTAGCCTTAACTTAGGATGAATTTACTAAGCTTAGTTTGTATTTTGTAGGCCCTTCATTAGAAATGTGCTACTGTTTTATAATTCAAAGAAATATTTTATGGAAATACTTTATTTGGCATGGTGTTGACTATTTTAGACTATTGTGGTAGTGGGTCATTTATCTTAGTTTTATTACTTTAACTAAGTACAGTGTGTAAAGTAATGCCAAAAACTCTTAAAAATGACAGTTTTGTAATTGGGTAAAAGCTTTAAAGGGACACTGCAACCATAATGTTTAATTTAAAAACAAATGAATTTTTAATTTTCCTATATTACTGCAACATCACTGTAATAATAAAATAGGAAAATGCGCTTCTGATCTGTTTTGCTTGATGATCTAATGAGCTTTGTCTCTGCAGGAGCAATTTTAAAATATGTTGGCGTTCCAGACATTGAGCCAGAGGGATCTCCCGAACATCCTGACCAGGAAGCTCCAGGACCAACACGTTCCTCAGAACCTCCTTCTGTCCAGGTGAATAATGTGTGTTATTCTTAGTAGCTAAGCTGATAAGTGTGGGACGAAACTAAGGCAATTAAGCATTATTTTGATTGTTGGTTTGCGTTTTAGTGTTGCACTTGTTAGTTTGTTGGATTTTCTTATTTAAAGTAAGCATTTTCTTTTATGAATATTCAATCTGTTGTATTTATTGACATATAGAGGATTCTTTTCCTAGTATTATAGTGTTTGTTTGTTTTTAAATCAGTTTAACTTGCCTGAGTTGCTCAACTGAAGATGTTTAATTTTACCTGTAGCCTGTTTTGCTCACGAGGTGTAATAGATTGTGGAATCTTAGTAGACCTTGCTGAGAGTGTCAGCAATCAGCTCCGATGACCGTGGTGCTTGTAAATAAGGCAAATGCGCCATCTAGTGGGATGCAGCATGTTTATTCGTGTTGGAGCAATGACAAGTACTACTAACAAAACAAAAGATGCACAGGGTAAAAAAAAAAATCATAAACTCTTCTTAGATCTCTTATAGATTATTGATAATAGCATTCTAATTGATTTCAAACCTTTTCAAAAGATCTTTTGCCAATAGCACACCCACATATTTGATAACCTTGGAATTCCATTTGATTTTATATTTTCCTCTAATTTCTCAGCCTGGATGATAATTCAGCGTGAGAACTTGAGTGTTTGCTATGTTTAACTTGTTGCCTGTGTATTTACCATAGGTTTCTATTATCAACATCAAATGAGGTAAGGTTCTGTCCGGGTCTTGGAGAACCAAAATAATATCATCAGCAAAAAGCCCTGTTAGATGTCCCTGCTCTCCTATATGTATTCCTTTTAGATTGTTACTTTGTCTGATCATTTGTGCCAGCGGCTCAATGAACATAGCAAACAATGTAGCGCTTAGGCAACATCCTTGACGAGTACCATTAATCTTTATCCTTGCCATAGGTTCTTGGTAGAGACCTTGAATACACTGTATTAACTTTTCTTGGAACCCCAGTTTCCCAAGAACTTGATACAGAAATCTCCAATTCACACAGCCAAGGCTCACCAGTAACAGCTCGCAGGCCCTGCTTTTGGATCTGATCTATTATGTATAGGACCCGTCTAATGTCTTCTTGAGTCTGCCTACCTGTTAAAAAAGCTGACTGATTGGAAGTCCATCTCGTCCTCTTAAATTTCAAAGCGTAACGAACCTGTGTAGCCCGAGGAATTTTATTATAGTTTATTTCCTAGGGTGCAACTCTCCAGGTGGCATTGTCAGGCAACCCCCCCCGCCCCCATTTTCCTTTATACCCACCATCAGAATTTTCTCCACCTCCGCCAGACCCTCCCCCTTGCCGTAGGTTCTTGGTAGAGACCTTGAATACACTGTATTAACTTTTCTTGGAACCCTAGTTTCCCAAGAACTTGATAAAGAAATCTCCAATTCACACAGTCAAGGCTCACCAGTAACAACTTTTGGAGCTGATCTATTATGTATAGGACAGTCCTAGGGCTGGACGATATAGAAAAAAAGCATATCGATATAAAAAAAAGTCATATTGATCGATATCGATAATTATCAAAAAAATTGAAAACATATTTTAATTGCAGCGCTGGATGTTTTATACTATTACTTCATGACAGACTTTTAATAAAGAACACACAAGCATTCAAATTCAAACTTTTATTCCACCACCTTTTTTAAACACAACTGAATTGTTTTTTTGTTTTTTTTAATATTATTATTATTATTATTATTAATTTAGTCATTTATTTAAAAAAAAATAGGCTGAGATAGGGCTCGAACGTGCAACTCGACCAGAGGTCTGAAGTTGTGGCGGTTAACAGCTCATTTTGCACTGATTCCCTGCACTCGTTGTACAGACGAGGAAGAGCTGTGTTTGAAAAATACTTGCAGTCTGGAACTTCATATCGCGGGTCAAGAGTGGCGAGAAGCTGTTTGAAGCCAAGCTTTTCAACGGTGGTTATGTGCAGCATATCCCTCGCTATGAAGCATGTTACTACATGGGTGATGTCCTTATGGCGCTTGGATGCTTTGTCGTATTTACTGCAAGAAGTCCAGTTTGGTCTGCTTTACTTGCTTGGTGCTGGCGCTGGCAGCGGATTCCTCCGACGACGTGGAGCCGCTGGGTCTGCGTTTGCGATTGGTTGGAGGAAGAAATTACCGTAATATTAAGCTACATGATTGATGAAAAAGGAAGTGAAACTTTTTCTATCAAACTTTTTATCCACCCCTTTTTTTCCTATCGCAGCACACGTCTATCGATCGATATATATCGTTATGGAATTATCGTCCAGCCCTAGACGGTCCCGTCTAATGTTATCTTGAGTCTGCCTACCTGTTATAAAACCTGACTGATCCTCATCTATCAAGTCCGGCATAAAACTTTCAAGTCTTTTTGAGATGATTGAAGTAAAGATCTTCTAGTCAACATTTAAGATTGAAATGGGCCTATACGATTCACAAAGTTCCTTATTTTTCCCTTCTTTTGGAATAACTGGAATGACAGCCTCTTTCCATGAGGGAGGCCGTTTGCCCTCTGTCAGAGTCAGATTAAAAGAATTTAGGAGTATCGGGGTTAATTCTTCTCCAAATGTTTTATACCACTCACTAGGAAACCCATCACTACCTGGCGCTTTGGTTGATTTTAAGCCTGCTAATGGCAGCATCTATTTCTTTTTTGGTTATACTGGAAATGAGTTTTCTATTTTGCTCATCTCCAATGGCTGGTAGGTCCAATGAGTCAAGGAATTCTTTCATCTCACAATCTTCTTTAGCCGTGAGTTGGGTATATAGATTTTCATAGTAATCTTTAAAAACCCTCTCTATTTCTTCAGGTTCAAGTAGTAGCTGTTTCGTTAATGGGTCTCTAATTTTACATATTGCATGAGAAGCTTGCTGGGCCTTTATTCCTCTTGCTTAATATTTGGTTGATTTACAGCCTGATTCATAGTGGGTCTGTTTAATGAATTTCAGCTTTTTCTCAACATCTAGCCTCAAGACATCGTCTATTTCCCTTCTGACACCGATTATTTGTTGTGACACTGTATCGTCCTTATTGCTTTTGTGTTGCTGTTCCAGAGTTGTTCATTGGTTTACCAGCTTCTTGTAACCTTCTTCTCTATGTGGCAGGTGGGTTTGCCCCCACCTTCGCGTCATCAATCACACCTGCGCCGGAGTGCAATTTTTGCGTCCCTCAGTGCGTTTACATGGTACTAGAGAAATTTGAATTATTGCCTTAGTCCGATTCTGATCGGAGTTTGAGAACTCCGATTGGAATTGGAGAACTCCGATTGAGACACCCAGATAATGCGATTGGAATTCTAATTTCTCGGCCATGTATACGCCTTAGTCGGACTATTAACTGGACAACGCAAGTGCGCACGCGCCACCGCACAACTACGTCGTCTAACAAAACAGACGGCGTGAAACAACCAGCAAACGCGAATAAGAATGTTGACATTTGGAGAGAGGATGAGACCGGGGCGATGCTTTCTCTTCTAAAAGAGATGGACATATTAAAATTACACACAACAGAGACCTTTTTTAAAAGGGTAGCGCAGCAAATGCAGGGCTCCGGCTTTGCGCAGCCCTGAACAAATACGTATTTGTTCGTATTTATATTTCTACCTTTTCGTTCACATTTTTTGTAAGTTAGAAGAATTTCAACTTGTAAATAAAAGCACAGCAAATAGATGTTTTTCTGATTTGTTTTCATTTCGATAATTTCGCTGTTATTCTGCTGGAAACGGCACAAGCTTCCTCCACGGTCGGCTCTTTAATGAGCGTGTGTATAACTGAAGACACCGTTCCTTTGCAAAACCTGTACACAAACTCTCCCACCAGTCTGCGCAGAACCCGCATCCAACAAGAACGAGAGTTTGGGGTCCGTGGCGACGGCACAAAGCGTAGCATCGAAGACATTGTGTTGTTGTAGCCCTCCAACAGCAACACAACAACACAACGCGGACACTTTTCCTTTGATTTTGGTTTATTTGGTTTAGACAATTCAGTTTGTCTGTTTCTTTTGTTAGCGTAACCACTTTCTTTGGTTGGTTTTCTTTTCTTTGTTTTGTTGTGAAATTTTGGTGAAACTTTGGGTTTTCTATTGAGTAGCGATTTTGTTATAGTTTGATTTCCTTTTTTAGTTCATTAATATCTTGTTCCCCAGTGATCGTTACCTTTTTGTTTTGGGTTTTGGTCCTGTGTGTGTGTGTGTGTGTGTGTGTGTGTGTGTGTGTGTGTGTGTGTGTGTGTGTGCGCGCGAAGAATAAATAAGGAGTTGGCATAGCGTGAATTTTGGCTTGTAGTGATTCCCTTAGCTTTGTTTATTCCCTTTTTTGAGTTTTCTTTGGTTTCTTTGGCCCTGTTCCCCTTATTTTCTTATGTTGAACAGTCTTTTTGGTATGGTTCTTATTTCTTTGACACTCAGGCAGCTAAACTTGGTCTATTTTAAATTGTTGTCAAATAAAGCTGTTTCATTGGAAGTCCGTCTCGTCCTCTTAAATTTCAAAGCGTAACGAACCTGTGTAGCCCGTGGAATTTTATTATAGTTTATTTCCTGGGGTGCAACTCCCCAGGTGGCGTTGTCAGGCAACCCCCCCCCCCCCCCACCACCACCACCACCCCAATTTTCCTTTATACCCACCTTTATACCCACCATCAGAATTGTCTCCACCTCCACCAGACCCTCCCCCTCGCCACATCTAGTCTTTTTTTGATAGGCTGCCCTCGCTATTAACCTCCCTCTCATCACAGCTTTAATTGTGTCCCACAGTATGGTAGTGTCTACTGGACTATCTATGTTCTCCTCCATAGAGCATTTAATCTCTTTCTTCACCTCCTCCAGTGTTTTTGGATTATTTAGCATACCCACATTTAATCTCCAAAGTGTGTTTTTCTTCCTCTTATTTAGACAAATAATAAGGTAATTAATACTGTGTCAGTACAAGTCAATCGTTCCTATTTTACATTCCTCTATTCTGTATCTGTCTGTAATGTTAATAAAAAAAATAGTCCTCTGTAACGGGTGGAGGTCCCTCCAAACATCAAACATCCCGAGTTCGGCTAGAGAGACGTTCACAAGTTTCGGCAGGCGGGTCTGACTTCTGTTGCCATTAGTTGTGTCGAGTTTAGCTTTTAAATCATGTTGATTTAGCTCTTGCTGAGAGAGATGTGTTTCCTGTAGATCAGGCATGGCCAAACTACGGCGTGTCTCTGTCCGGCCCGCGTGAAGGCAGTCAAAAATCTAACCTAACTTAGAAATGACACTTGAACCTGCAATGAGTATTTTAGTCGTTCTAAATGAGTCCAACGTTAGAAAAAAAGGAGCGACCCGGACTTCCCACAGTCTCTTTTCTATTAACATGGGAATTCAATTTTAATAATTTGTCAACTAAAAACACCGGTCATACTAGAACATCCCTACCAGCTTTCTTCCCTGTATTCTCTGAATTTAATCAAAGAATCTTTGAAACTCTTGTAGCTTTTCTCTGGCTCGTGTCGCTGCTGATGCGTAGCCCCTCCAGGATCCCTCCTTGCACTGCCACTCCGTCGTAGTGCGGGGCACCGAGTGCCGCAGGCCCCTCCGCACCCGTCGCCACCGCCGTCTTCTCCGCCAGGCCGCGTCTCGCCAATTCCTCCTTTACCTCCTCTGCGCTGTTGTAGGTTCGAGTTCCCGTATCCCAGTGGGTCCTCATCTTGGTGAATGGCGTCTGGAAGCGGATGCCCTTCTCCTTCAGGATTCTTTTAGCAGTGTTGTACTCCTTTCTCTTTTGGACCATCTCTGTCGCGTAATCGTGATTGAATGACGATACTTTATTCCCCAGTTCTATTTTCTTTGTCCATAGCTCTCTCAGGACCCTCTCTTTGGTAGTAAATTCCAGAAAGTTAACAATGATGGGTCTCGGTTGGGCACCGTCCGCTGGCTTCTGTGCAAATGAGCGGTGTGCTCTCTGAATTTGGAAATTAAAATCTGCTGGCAGGTGCAGTTCGCTTTTCAGCAGGTCTTCCACAAACTTGGCCACAGATTCTCCCTCCTCTCCTTCAGTGACTCCATAGATACGTAGGTTGTTTCTCCTCGGCCTGGACTCCAGGTCAGTTAACTTGTCCTGAAGAGCTTTTTGTTCTCTCAGTGATATGACCAGAGCGTCATTAGCTTCCTGTGCCCAACGTTCTAGCTTTTCAATCCGCGACACCGCCTCGTTGATCTTGCCGGTCTGGAGCTCCTGTTCGGTGATGACTTTTGCAAGTTGTTGATTTATTTCGTCTTTGAAGTCGTCCAAGTCTTTTTCCACGTCGTTCCTCAGTGTTTCTCCAAACGTGAGTAGGACTTCTTTTGATTCCGTTTTTAAATCCCGTATCTCCTTGCTAATAATTTCTATGTCCGAGCCCTTTTTCGCGTCGTTAGTCACGAGGAGTTTGTTTCGCCATCTCCCTCTGTTTCAGAGCAAGCTGGTAGTTCCGCCATATTGTCTGTTACCGTGTTTCTGTTTTGGTTGAATCGAGTTTTCCTTCCCATTCCAACGTTCCCCTGATCACTTTGTAGTTAATATGATATCTGACAATAGTCATTCAAGTTTTCGGGGAGTTTTTACCCTAGACGGTCGAGAGCCCTGGTGTCGCGCAGTCTACCGCTTTATGGCCAAACCAGAAGTCCCTTCCCTCTAGCCTTTTCAAGGGGGAGGTGGCTAGACTCGGCTCTTGTGGGACGAGAAGCAGAAGGCCTGTCCGATCGGGGGGGAAGATGAGATGACATTTTTGTGGGTCAACACAAACTCATCTGCGAGGACAGCAGCCTTGGACAATGACGACACTTTCTGTTCATTCAAGAACATTACCACCTTCTCTGGCAAAGAGTCTTTAAAATCTTCTAAAAGAACGAGCTCACGGAGTGACTCAAAGTCATTTTTGACATCATTAGCTGCACACCATTTATCAAAGAGGTTGCTTTTCTCCCATGCAAACTCGACAAAGATTTGACCACTAGATTTTCTATGATTCCTAAATTTTTGCCAGTAGGGCTCAGGAACAAGCTCATAAGCAGGAAAAATTGCTTCCTTTACAACATCATATTGCAGGCTGTCTTCTAAGAAAAGAGCAGACACCAACTCCTGTGCTTTTCCCACCCGCTTGCATTGGAAAAGGACAGGCCACATGTCTCTTGGCCAGTTGAGTGGCGAAGCTATTCGCTCCAAGGCACTGAATTATGAATTCTGTACCTACCTACAACCCCCCCTTCCGTGGCCCGCCGACTCGATGCAGGTCTGTCATGTGGCCCGTTGCTAAAAAAGTTTGCCCACCCTCTATACAGACAGTGAGTTGGAGCAAGCTCGTAAGCACTACTTCCAGATGGCCCGCACTGCCAGTGAGGGGAAATGTGTCATGTTCAAAGAGCTGAGATGCAGGCTGGTGAGAAACACTGTCACCAGCATGATTTCTATCTTGAGAGCCAGTCAGCAAGGAGAGGGGGTCCGGTACCCTTCTAAGCATGAAGTCACTGCAATGGCTAAAAGACTAGTGGAGTATTATCCCATGCTGAAGGATTAAGACAAAACAATGAAACATGTAAGTGATTATATTATTTTGTGCACTTTTTGTGAAAAAAGTGTGAAGATTTTGAAGCGTGTGGTTATTTTTGGCTGATACTTTTTTTTATCTGTGCATGTTCACTTTCCATCTTTATTTGTTCTTTCAATGAGTGAAATTTTATTTACCACAGGCGAGCACTTACAAGAATCTTCACAAGAGATTCACCAGAGAGGGGCCACAAGAAGAAAAGGCATCGCATTGACTTCTCAGCAAGTGACCAAGAAGAAGATCATGATGCAAACTCAATTGGTGGATCAACAATTATTTTGTGTCACACACCAGGGCGCAGTTCTGATAATGGCCACACTTCACGTAAGTAGAAACATGTCCATTTTAATAATAATGATAATCTATGAAAGCTAGGCAATGTTATGATAGTTTTGGATATCATGATATATCACAGGCATTTTTACATTTGAATTGTCATTTGATATATTTTGATGCTCCAAACAATTTCATCCATTTGACTGATTTACTGATTTGTCTCCTCCATTTCATCAGCCAAAGATGGTCTGACAGCACAGGCCAGACATTATCAGACCCTGCAGGAGCTGTACAAGAAACCAAAACCCAACCAAGATGCTGTCTCCCAAATTCTTGACCTGCAGTTTCAAGCAAGAAGATCCTTCATCGATAGTGATGTTCTGAAAGAACAGGACAAGGCCAACAAAGATCCTGGATGCATATCCATGTGTCAAGGATCTTTATCATGTAAGTGATTAACTTGTTTTGGTTTATGATGAAAAGCAAGCATTTTTGCAGATTTTAACATTGACTTGCATTATAGGCGATGAATGAGCTGCGGCGCATTCTGGATAAGGGCAACAGAAAATTCATTGATGAACTAAAAAAAGAGATGGGAAGACTTCTGCACCAATGTGTAATTTTATGGTGTTTGGAAAAAAAATGAAGTGATGAAGCCACGCATAACGCTGGTTGTAGTTCAGTAGAGTCATTTTGCTGTGTCTCTAATTGACTGTGTAGCTGTTTCCTTGGACATAGGATGGGTTATGTTGCGCTGAATGAATAGATGCAGAATGGTAATACTCTTCATGCTGAAAAAATAAGATTTTTTTGTGATCAACACAAACCTAATAAGACTCATTTTTAGGAAGACTAACTTTGAACTCAAAGTTGATTTCTTCTATTCCAGTGGAATATTCCATCGCGCTGCTCAGGGCACTCCCCACACTCTTTCCTTCACCAAGTCCACCACCGAAGAAGCTGGGACATGCCAGTGAGGCACTGCTTCATGTCATTCAGGTGAAAGTTTGTTTGCATTTTCTCACATTCAACACTTCATAGTTCCATGCATGGATGTGGCGTTTCCTTCTTCTTTTTCTTTAGCCAACAGAAGATCCCACAATGTACTCGCAGAAGAGGTCTTTCTGCACCCCTGTGTTGCTGTTTGATGGGACCCGCTGTCTCATCTGTCTTGGAGCCACGGAAGACTTGAGTGACGGTGTGCTTCATCTGATGGGTTACTACTATGCCCTGCACCTCACATATCCAAAAGTGTGTGGCAACCCTTCTCTCTGTCATTCAGACAGAAGTGCTACAGGACACTATCCATGAGTGAGACACCACAGCCTCATACAAAAAAGACCATGGCAGAATGGAAAGATTTTATTGGGGAGTAGAGCTGTGTACTAGGCATAGGTAGTGATACACTCCCCTGGTAGTTGTAACTTGAGGGTGGGTGGGAGTCTGTTGGAACAAACATGTTATCAGGATATAGCAACACTATATGCTGTCCCCATGCTGTTTTTTTGTTTTTTTTTGTGTAACTGAGTGTCAGGGAATCTGAATCAATATTCAATAATGATGACGGTGAATATTGTAACAATTGTTACTTGCGTTCTAGAAATGATTGCTTGAGATTGTTTTAAGATGCAATGCCTTAGTGACGTTTTTATTACAAGGCAGTGAAGGCACTGTCAGCAATTTAAGTGAATAAATAGTTGTTGACAATATTAATTCTGTTTGATTAATTATTTTTTTGGGGGGGGAGTGGGCGTAGGGGGGGGTGGATGCTTTGTCTCATTTTGAGAAAAAAAAGCTCATATTGTGAACACTTAAATTAAGAAGAATTGCACTGTTAGTAGGTCTGGTTTTAAGATCTTTTCATTCAAATTAAGAAAGAAGCAAACGTGAAAAAAGAATTGAGAAGCTAGTATCAAGTTTATTTGACTTAGTACAGTCCTTGGAATGAGTGCTTTACTGTTTATTTCAAGAGTTTTTCCATTCTTCAAATGCCTAGATATATCGTCTTATTTTAAGAAATCTTAGCAAGTCTAAATATCTTACTGCATTGGCAGATAATTTGACTTGTTTCTAGCCTGTTCTTTCTCAATTTAAGTGTTTGTTTCTTAGATATATTTTGCAGTGTGTGGACACCGAGGGGAGCTCTAGAATTGGCTCATTCAACCAACCAACGAGCCAATCAGCAGTGGCGTCACAGGCCCTCCTCCTTCTTTGTTCTCTCTCTCACTTTGACTTCTGCACTGGACAGCCAGGTTTGTGGAGGGAAGGTTGGAACAAAGTAAGGACGGGGTACCCCATACATTCATGTACGTAGAGTCACTAAGTCTTAAACTCACCAGGTTTGTATCGCATATCGATAGCCCTAATGCCACACAAGTCTATGAGGGTCCAAGGTCAACTTTGTCCGAGAGACATGGGGCCACTTTCAGGTTCATCAGGATCCTTCAGGACACACCCACGCCAAATTTGGGGCTTCTAGCCCATGAGGAACCCCAAAACCCTCACTCTAATTCCAGCCTTATCGCTAACCCTAATGACAAGTCTATGAGGGTCAAAGGTCAACTTTGTCCTAGAGACATGGGGCCACTTGCTTTTTCATCAGCAGCCCCCAAGAAGCGCACACGCCAAATTTGGGGCTTCTAGTTCTTGAGGAACCCCAAAACCCTAACCCTAGTTTCAGCCTTATCGTTAACCCTAATTCAATGCAAGTCCATGGAGGTCAAAGGTCAAATTTGTCCCAGAGACATGGGGCCACTTTCAGGTTCATCAGGATCCTCCAGGACACACCCATGCCAAATTTGGGGCTTCTAGCCCATGAGGAACCCCGAAACCCTCACTCTAATTCCAGCCTTATCGCTAAACCCAAATGCAGTGCAAGTCTATGAAGGTCAAAGCTCAACTTTGTCCGAGAGACATCAAGTGTTTTTTTCATGAATCATTCATAAATGTTAAGAGTTTGCTTTGTGGCGAATTCACAATAAAAATACATTGACACTGTCAAAGATGGACTCAAGCACTATTATTGAACTATACTGTATTTTTTGAGTGATGTGCTTTTGACAAGCGCTGCGCACAGGAGGCCCATTTGTTTTTGTTTTTTTTCAGGGGGCCCAAAATTCCTGGCGGCGCCCCTGAGCGGGCATCTCCAGCACCAAGGCAGTGGAGCTGCCGGCCACGAGAGAAGAATTAACCAGTCCATTGAAACCATTTGTTTGGTCTAGTGAGTGGCAACAGTCCTTTGAGGATCTTAAGTGCCTTCTCAGCTGTAACCCTGTCCTGTCTGCTCCAAATTTTTCCTCATTGGCTAGAAGCCCCAAATCTAGCGTGGGCGCTTCTTGGGGGCTCCTGATGAAAAAGCAAGTGGCCCCATGTCTCTAGGACAAAGTTGAAAATTCACCCCATAGACTTGCATTGAATTAGGGTTAACAATAAGGCTGAAACTAGGGTTAGGGTTAGGCTTAGCTGAAATTAGGGTTAGGGTTTCGGGGTTCCTCAAGTACTAGAAGCCCCAAATTTGGCGTGGGCGCTTCTTGGAGGCTCCTGATGAAAAAGCAAGTGGCCCCAAGTCTCTAGGACATAGTTGAAAATTCACCCCATAGACTTGCATTGAATTAGGGTTAACAATAAGGCTGAAACTAGGGTTAGGGTTAGGCTTAGCTGAAATTAGGGTTAGGGTTTCGGGGTTCCTCAAGTACTAGAAGCCCCAAATTTGGCGTGGGTGCTTCTTGGGGGCTCCTGATGAAAAAGCAAGTGGCCCCATATCTGTAGGACAAAGTTGAAATTTCACCCCATAGACTTGTATGGCATTAGGGTTAGGGTCCAAGAGTACACATACACATTTTCTTTTGCTTTATTGATTTAAGCTCATCGTCTCCAGCTGCAAAGGTACAGAAACCTTTCTGTGTTTTGATGTTGTGTGTGAGAAAACATCACTTTTTTCTGTAAACTTGTGTTATCATTGTCCTTCATTGAAAATGACACAATCTTTCATTTCATTGTTCAGATGCCGAACACCAAGGCATTCCGTCGCTCTCTGGCCATGAAACGACGCCTGGAGCAAAAACGGGATTGGACACCTTTTCCACCTCGGAAGGACTTTGAACGTCGTGAGTACTTCCACGTTCATGATTTCATGTTCTGCCTGTGTTGTTATGTTGTACTCCAAATAAATCTTACAAAAACATATTTAGATTTTTCTTTTTTGTCAATTTACACAGGGCGCGGTACTGGTCAGCGACCTGGGTGCGAAGATGGCCCGTTTTGCTCCTGACTGACAAAACAGTGCAAGTTCGTTCTTAAGGCCCAGCAACCAGACAAGAAGGTATGGGTCGTGATTTTGTCAAGCCACAAGTTTCTTTATGTTTTTGTTCTGGTGGTGGGAGACTCACATCTCTGTCCACTTGTGGATGGTTTTGTGTTCTCTGCCCGGGCAACAACCTTGAACACGGGCTTGTAACAGACTCCGCCCAGGATTTTGCTGCGCTACTGGCAACTGTGTTGGACCGCTGGCCCAAGGTTTGTTTATCTGCTGTGACAAACAAATTTGAACACATGAATGTCATCGCCACTTTGTTTTATCAATATCAAGTAATTCCATGATCCATAGTTCAATAACAAGAATATTCATGAATTTATTTTGCATTTTTATGTTTGTTTGGGTTTTTTTTTTATATATACAACTATTTTGTAGGTGTTTGTGCTTGACTTTCCACCTCGCCTGACTGTCAAGCCAGAACTACAAACAGCGCTACGTCAAGTATATCATCGTGTTGCTGCACGCATGGGTGTGTAAAATACATATTTTTGTTGTATTTTTTTCTCTTCAGTGACACTGTGCTAACAGATATTTCTTAGAATTGTGTGATTACACAATTGATTATGTGACACTTCTTCCAGGTTTAACATTTGTGTATATGGCCGATCACCTCCCCCTTCGTCAGCTGTACATGGTGGTGTTATGATGGTGTAAGTTTTGCCTTCTTCAGCCTTACTTGCTCTTCATTTGATATGACAAATATGTGTTAACATGTTGTTTTCTGTTTACGTGCACCTCAGGACTGATTTTGGTGGAGCGTCTGCATGCTGCAGTGCTCCATCAGCTCGCACCCCCTTCACCTAGGCCAGGGGTGTTGTGCCACAACCAATCATCGCCCAGGGTGTCTCCCAGAGTGGTTGTGACAGGTCCTGTCCACATGCCAGTGTATGGACCTGCTCCTGAATGGACTCTTGTTGGACAGGAGGTTGAGGTAACCTGTTCATCCCTCTTTTTTTTTTTTTCCCCTCAATCGTGTATTTGTCAAACTGTGCAACTTTTTATTTTAAAAATGAACACTTATCCTAAGTTGACTCTGATTTCCTCTCCTCTTTTTTTTATAGACAGTACCAACAGCTGTTGAGACTGCATTTCACACAGACATCCCGTCCAATCCCGTGTGGTTCAGTGAGGCTGTGCTGCTGGACCACATGGAGACCGTCGTGGAGTCATCTGGCAGGGTTTCCCCAGCTGCCACGGTAACATTCACACAATTATTCATACACTTATCAACTAGGGGTGGGTGAAAAAAAAAATCAATATTGCAATATATTGTTGTGCTTTCTGTCGCAATAAATAATCGATACACTGACGGCAAATATCAATATTTTTTTCCAAACACCACCTGTCCACCTGTCCCGGGAAAGATAAAATCTCTCCCAGGACACAATTTGTCCCGTTTTTTATGGAAAATGACAAAACCTCATTTAACTTCCGTCTGTGGTCTAGATAGGGTTGCCAACCCTCCCGTAAAATACGCGATTGTCCCATATTTGGCAACTAAAAAGCCTGTCCCGTAATGAACTGATGGGGGACGCACTTCACTTTTTCCCGTATATTTTGGGGACGCGGTTATTTATTTCTTTATTTTGTCTGCATCATTTTTTTTTATTGATTTTCAGAATCGGGGCAGTGAAAGGATTTTTTTCCCTCTTTCATCTTCCCGTCGGTTTGTATATCCCAAGTCCCCAAGTTGCGATAAGACAAGTTGCTACTGACTTTACATTACCAGAAAGCACTGTCCTTGTTTACATGAAAGTTATTAATGTTCATGCACTTTAATATGTTTGCTTGTGCAGTGCACGTTTGTTTGTACATTATACAAAGTTTTGGAATAAATGCAAGATCACAGGCATTTTCCTTTTTATGGGTATTTTTTTCTTTTTCAGTCACATATTGTGACGACCCTGTCTCTATATAACTTGTTGTGGCTCCCAGCTGTTTTCCCATTTCTAGGTAGCGGTGGATGTGGGAGTGGCATCTTCCGATTAGGACACCTGTGCCGATGCCCCCCGCAGGATAAAAGGCCGACTGCGTGTGCCGCTCGGTCTCTTCCCCATTCTCCATCCAGCAGCCATGGGCGTCTGGCCGACTCTCAGCTTCTTCTGTTCTGTTTTGCACCTGACAACACCCCACATCCTATTATTCACTCATCCACACTTACATTACTGATGAATACTGACAAACACACACCATATATTTCATTATTTTGCTTACAATTATCTATTTTGTTATAATAAACCTTTTGATTAATTGCAATCCGCAGTGTCCCTTCCGTTATTGTCATAACTCTTGAGCCGGGTTATGACAATATCGTCTGCAAAATTTCGAAGATATCGAAGATATCGTGTGTCGTGATGTTGTCATTATCGTGGGCCAAATATCTAAATTAATTAGTGTGTTACTTTGTTTATGAATTAATTTCTTTATGTTCTTCCAGATGTCCAGCCTGAGACGTCGATCAGCACACGTTGCCTCAAAAACCAAAACAAACAAGTGACATGTTGGTATTTGGGATATGTGTATTTCATTGTGTGCATCTTTGTGATAGGACAATAAATGCAGTTCTTTAAACGTTACTTTGTGTCCTTGTATTTGCAGGTGTGGGCAACACGTTCAACTGTGCACATGACTGAGTCTGCCTCCAGCAATGTCACAGCAGTGCAGCAGGTTTGTACTTATTCATTTCCACTTCATCACCTGTGTGTGTTTTCTAGGCTTTACACCGATCTTATCGGCTGTATCGGATCGGCCGATATTTGGCATTTTTTGAAACGTTCGTGATCGGGCGTCATGTCATGAATCACCGATCAATGACGTCATGGTCGTGTTGAAACTTTTTTAATCTGTCTCATTTCCTCCAAAGTAGTTTCACAGCATCGACATGTTTATTTGTTTGTATCCGAGTGTTATGTAAATGTATAGATTTGGGTTTACATTGTTGTCAGTTCCTTTTGTCTGCTGTGTGTCCGTTTGGGCACTAGATGGCGCAGTAGATCCTGTGTTCCCTTTTTTTTGCTTGTTCCAGGTGTGGAAAGGTGATTGGCTGGTGCCAATATTTAAGGAGGAGGACTTCAACACCTCGGTCTCTTTGTCCTTCTCCCAGCTCCCAACCAGAGGCCATGTGCCGCAGCAGCAGCATTCTGTGTTCAGCCATCAATTCTGTTTTGTAATCTATTTCAGTTCCCTTTGTGTCCACGTAGCCCGTAGGGGAGGGAAGCCATTTGTGTTGTGCCCCTTTTCTCCTGTGTTTTAGTTAAGGAGGTTAGTTTGACTGTCATTTATTTGATTGTTTTCTTCATAGGTAAGATCCATAAGAGAGCCATTTTGTTTGTTGTTTTGGCCATGCCCTCCCTGACGCCAGTGCAATGATGGTGACGTTTAATAAAAACCATCCTGTGGACGAAGCACCTTTGTCTAATTTGAGAGCTGGGAGAAGGGGGGGAGCCTTTATGTTGTGTCCTGGTTCCCCCTAGGCCGGGGCATAACACCGAGAGCTAATGATTCATGATTCAAAAACCTTAATTTTCGTCTTCGTGCCTCTTCCTGTTTTGAGTACTGTCGCTATGTGACGGACAATAAAGTTTCTTTGAATCTGCAATATATGCAACGCTACAGTACCTCGCGGGGGAACTTTGGTAAAAAAAATTCAACACCACAAATTTAATCAGGCACTTGGAAAAGATACACACGGAGGAGCATGTCGAGTTCAAGAAACGCAGCGCGGAGAAAGAAAAAGAAAAGCAAACTCTGAAACGGATGCTAAAGCAAACAACTTTAGACGGTGCTCGTGAGAAGGCAAGGGGTGTACAGAAACAAGTATTTATTGCCTCTAACGTGATTGGATCGGTGATTGGCACAAAAATCGTGACCGTGTAAAGCCTAGTGTTTTCCTTTCTATGTTTATTGGCATAAAATCACATCTTTCTCATTTTAATCAGGTGGAGGCGACGCCACAGATGACCAGAGCTGTGCTCGTGGTTCCTGTGGCTGCCGTGGTTGCCAGCACCAAGCCAGAGGAGGCCAGCACCGTCCAGGAGGCAACACAGAAGATCAACTAAGCTAAGGAGGCTTTTCTTTCTTCTTCTGTTGCCTTTGACTGCTCCGCTCGTTCTACGCCTCGTACATGTGATTTGTGATCCATCATCAGTTAGTACTAGTGAAGATGCAGTGGCAGATCATGGCACTGGTGTTAGATTAGCCACAGGTGGAGAGCTGCTGACGTCACTTTCCTGCGCCGCGCGCTTACTTTGAGATTGCGATTTCGTTTTCGAGTTGTGGTAACTCTTGTGCAGGGCAGGACCACGAAAATTAAAAAGCAATGCTCTCAGTTTTCTTTTTGATTGTGTCATAAAAGGTGCGACACGAATAAGAAAATGAAAATGCATATAGCAATATTTATTAATGATTTTAATTATGAGTCAAATAATGCAGCTTCGTTCTTAAAATGAAAAAGCATTCTGCTATTGCTTTTTCATTTTTGAATTTTACATTTCATATTGAATTTTGGTAACTCTTTGCTGGTGCATGTTTTGAAAATTAAATCTCAAATGTGTTTTCCTTCATTTGAATTAAGTACAAGAATGAGCAGTCATGAATAAGAAAATGAAAATGCAGTTTGGATTATTTATTAACCATTTTAATTATGAGTCAACTAATGCAGCCACGTTCTTAAAATGAAAAAGCATTTCTGCTGTTGCTTTTTCATTTGGATTATGGTAACTGTCTGCTTCCACACTCCAGTGGTTCTGCACATTAGTATAAATAGAGTGATTCTCTATCATTACATCACAGGACGGCGGCACTCTGACAGATTCCATGAACCTGGACACTGATGATCCAGACTTTGGACCAGATGAGCCAACAGGCCACAGTGGAAACGGGTCAGAACATGGGACTGGCTGCTGAAAGTATACAGGTAGGTGGCGCTGTCATCCCAAGTTGTGTGGTGTGGAGGATCGGGGCCAAAGTTCCAGATGCTCACAGATGTGACTGTGGATTCAGGAGGAGTGTTTGAAGGCTGGACTCCCAACAGTGATTGGCTGCTGAGGACCTCTCAATCACAATCAGGTTTTTTAGTGGCTGTGAGATTGAAAGTGAGATTGCATTGTCCAGGGAGGAGGACAGCAGTCAGTCATGTTTCACCTCCAGTCAACACGCAGTGGTTCACATGAAGGTCCAAGAGGCCTACAGACCTACACAGAGTCTGGATGTGGCAGCACAGTGGCATCATTGTCTTTGTTGTGTTGTTTGGTCATTGTGATCCAATGTAATGTGAGAGAAGGACGAGTGCAGTTCTATTGGAGTGAGTTGCTTACAAATACAGATTGCACAATTTCTATCCTTCTATAAAGAGACCTGTCTCTCCAGCCTCACTCTAATTTCTGGAGAACAATCTGCCTGAACACCTTTTCACTGATAAAACAACCTATTCTACAATTAATACATTTTAAAGTACTCCACAGGATCCACTACACTGGACAGCGGATGTTTCAGATGGGCATGACCGCCTCTCAGACCTGCTCACACTGCACAGTTAATGTCCCAGATAATTACCTACACGCTGTATGGCATTGCCCACCAGTAAATAAATTCTGGCACGTAGTATGCAATGATCTATCAGCACAGGTTGGTTACAACATCACAGCCACTCCTTCTTTTTGTCTCTTAGGGGACCTCAGTGATATCACATCAGATAAGGCAGAATCTCGCATGCTGATCACCTCCTTATCTATCGCTAAGAAAACAATCTTTCCCACTCTGGATGGGCCCTGTGCAGTCCGGTGCCCCTGGGTTGCGAGACCGGCTGGGCCTATGGGGACCTCGCCACTTGCGGCGATGCGCCATACTGGGTCCGTAGGGGGGGGGCATCTGGGTGCCCGGGCCTGCCTTGGGTACCGATCCTCCCGGTGGGTGAAGGGGCTGGGTCCTGTCATGGGGATGAGTCCGGTCTTGCTTGCCCTGGGGGGCCCCGTCCGGAGGACGGGCTCTGCTGTCTGTTCGCCCCGGGTGGTGTCCCTTCTCCTTGGGGTATCTGCCTCCTTGTCATCTTGCCCTGGCTCCTCGTGGGGCGGGTGCCCTCTGGTCCGGGGGCCTGCTGCTCCGGGCCTCTTCCTGGCCGGCATTGCGGCGGGTGTGCCGTGTCCGGGCCCCGCCGCCCTGGGCTCGTCGCTGGCGTGGGGCGGTTGCGGCCTCAGAGGCCGCACTATTTGGCAGCCTACTTCCAGTGACGTACTTAAACACATCCACTCCCACATTCAGGTACACACACCACCACATCCACACACACACACACACACACACACACACGCACGCACACACACACACACACACAGGAGCAGCAGCTCTAATTGGCTGAGAGCTAAATATCTTCTTATCTTACTGGGTGTAAATTAATCTGTCCATTTTTTAAATGTCGAAATTTAACATTTGGTTTCTATTTTTTCAGATATTATTTCTGTCAAATTCATTTGAATCAACAGAAGAAGAAAATCAGTGTGTAGTTCAAACTTTGTGCGTCTTTTTGTTCAGTTTTTCTGCTGTAGTTGTGCTTTTCTTTTCATTCCAGATGAATTCCACTCAATTTCCTTTTCAAACCTTGTAGGTGTTGAGTGAGCTGCAGCGCCCCCTGGCTACAAGTTTCATACTGTGACTCTGCCGACCGAGGTAAAAAACCAACAAACTCTGACACTTTGCTGAGGTCCTCCTGGAGGAGCTGAAGGTGCAGAACCTTCTCAGGCCTCTCTGAGGAGGAACTTGCGGCTGTCGGTCCTCTGCTGCCCCCTGCTGGTCACACAGGCCTCTTACACCTCCGTTTGTCTGTTCAGCACATATTACATTTTTGAATGGCTCTATAAACGTCACTGATGAGACGATTTTATGATTCCTGCAGTTAAAATGTTTTAATTCTAAATCTGCAATAACCTTCTGATCAATGAAGACAGAGTTGATTAAAATGATTTCAAAATTGACCCGTTTGAGAAAAGC
This sequence comes from Nelusetta ayraudi, assembly GCF_046127955.1. Classification (NCBI taxonomy): domain Eukaryota; kingdom Metazoa; phylum Chordata; class Actinopteri; order Tetraodontiformes; family Monacanthidae; genus Nelusetta; species Nelusetta ayraudi. The sequence continues at coordinate 483,660 of NW_027466097.1, forward strand.
TGCACTGTGGCATTGTTTGCATGTGGTTTTAGCTCTCAGTGGCTTCATTTCGCATTTTTCTTAAAAGCTTCGCTTAGTGGTCCATTGTGGTCAATGGGACACTGAACATCCGCTTTGTGTGCCCGAGTTTTAAGAGGATCAGGTGCGGACATTTTAGCATTTAAATTATTATGGCTTATTAGCATAGGTACGTAGTACCTCACCTGTCCGTTCTTTTTACAGTGCTTCCTGAACACCTCACCGGCACACTACAGCCGCCTGCTAGCACAAAGCTGCGCAGAGCCTCCTCGTTGTTCTCCTCACCTGGAGGACGATTGGTGATCAAGACCTGTGGCCCAAAACTCGGTCCTATAAGATAAGTGCAGGAACACTGCCGCTTCGCCCGCACTTGATTGTGCTAGCCGCCCCGTACAGACGGTGGACGGTGCATGTTGCTTCCGTCCCGCCTTGGTTTTACTTGTTGTTTTTCCGTTCTCGTTGTGTTTTTCTTCGTTTGCTTACGTCGCCACTGCTGACCCTCAGACAGCAGACGTTACACTATCAAGTCGCCGGTCCAGCTACAGTGGTGTGCGTGCGTGTATGTGTGTGCGTGGTTGGTGGGAACTTGTTTGGTGTGTGTGTGTGTGTGTGTGTGCGTGTGTGTGTGTGTGCGTGTGTGTGCGTGTGTGTGTGTGTGTGTGTGTGTGTGTGTGTGTGTGTGTCATTGCATTGTTTGTTGGTTTTTCTTGCTGAAATAGTACATGTGACAGATTTTAGGGAACTTTTAGTAACCAACTGTTTATCTTTTCTTTTGTAGTCGCTGAGAGCTGCTGGTGGTGGCAGTGTCCCGGGTGGTGGGCCCCTTCGAGTGCTATGACCCGGGATTGTGGTTGTTTTCTTCTTTTTTTTTGCACTTCACTTTCTTTGCAGGTGTGTCACGTGTGAGTGGGGTGTTCCTTGTTTTCTTTGGTTCCTCCCCCGTTTGGCCCCCTCATCGGTAAGCCTCAGTTTCTACACCAAGAATAAGGAGCTCAGTAGCTCCGTTTTAAGTGTTGGTCTGTTTGTTCCTTTTATTTTTAAATGTTGAATAAAAGTTGGTTTGATATTTTAAACATTCTGAACCACGTCTCCTACTCCTTCCTCGTAGAACTTACCTGTGTGCCTAATTATTACTTTTGTGTTTAGTAGAACTCCCTGGGTGAAATTCCCAGGGTGGCGTTGTCGGTTCCTTTTCATTTTGTTAAATTCCCAATATTAAATCTTGCTTTATCAGATAGCCATAACCACTCTCATCACCACAGGATATTTGAGTCAACTGAGTCAAACTGTCGTGTCTACTTCCCAGTCTCAATAAAAATGTTCACTACTGCTTTGTGCGAGCTTCTTAAATGGAGGTTTGTCGGGGTTTTTCCCTTTTTAGAAGCAAGCCACATATTTTGTGTCTTTCCACCACAAGACATTGGCTTTTGTCACTGTCTTCGTCGTATTGGGAAAAAGTGGCATATCGGACTTTCCCGCCGCGAGGCGCTCGTCAACATACTGCTGTGAAAGAGGGGTGACGTCACAGAACGCGACGTGCATTTAGGTGCTGCTGCGTAAAACGCAAACATTTTCCTGGGCAAGTATTCATTTGACAGACGTAAACGAAGTGAAATATGACTTCAATTTAAGTTTGTTTTAGTTTGTTTTTATAAACACACAAAAAAGTTTGAGTTAGTTATCGTTTTTGAAAAAAGTTCTTGACTTCTACTTTAGAGATATTGATGACGAGTTGTTGTATATAAACGGTGTGACTATGTGGTTCGGCAAGCGGTGGTGCTGTCTGTACATAGCTTAGCAAACGGCTAGCGCTAGCACCCCCTTTCAATGCCAGAGTGAAAAGATCCACACAGAGTGTTATGACCCACGGGTGGGTCTAGGTGCCTCTATCTTTGTGTCTGTGTGTGTGTCTGACAGTGGATGACGCCTTGCAGGTGCGGTCCTGGATGTCGGCTGCTGATTGGACGCGCCACGGCTGAGAAGGAGGAGCAGTCGAGCCAGCCTGACGTCGTCCCTCCTCCGCTCCCAACTCTGCAGTTAGTCACTTCTGAAATGGTGTTAGAGCACGCAGCCGTAGGTAGTGATGGCCGATCGAGGCTTTGTTGAAGCTTCGACACTCGTTTCAAAAAATGGTTCATTCCTCGAGGCTTCAATGACAACAGTGCTCGAGGAGGTCATCTAGTGCTCAATAAAATGAAGTGCAATGGAAACGTGTTCATTGTTTCATAGGTTGTTTGGGATTTGATTCGCCATGCATTCTTGTTGGACAACACTACATGCTTGTATGGTTCAATGCTGACACAATAAAATAAAAATGAAAAATAAAGACAATGTCTCTTTTTTGGCACAACTGATTGTAGTAGACTATAGCTCTTATACTTAGCCTGACAGTTTGTGCAATGAATTATATTATATCCTAAAACAGGACTAAATAGCCCATAGTTTAAAGATATGTTCAATAGTAAGTGTTCAGTGGGTCAGATGTCAAATGTGATCTATTTAAAATGTAGAATAGATGAGCTAAATAACACATATATAATACACATTGATGGGAATTGAACCGTCGCCTCAGTCTTGCAAGTCCAAGATTGTCATAATGTACCACAAACCCAAATCACACTCCCTTTTTTTCATCTAAGCTGTTTGAGTAGCGTTAGCACACCGTGATTCCTCATCAACTACAGGCCTACACTTCAAATAATTATGAGAAAAATCCAACGTAAAGAGAGCACTTCCATTAGGAAATAGTCAACATGAAATTTCGTCTTCTACTGACACCTGCTGGTCAAATTGAATCGTTGCAAATATTGTGAAGAAGTTGTCATCTAATTCTAATCCTAAACAATATGGCCATTCCAAGTCAAGTATTAAGACAATTAATCAGGTCTGTACTGCTTGATTGAACACATTCATCCCGTTCCAGTGCACTAAAACCTACTTCCCTTCAGGACCGTGTCAGCGAAGCCAAAACTTCCTTGAGTGACGCTGTTTCCCAGCATGCAATGCGAGCTAGCAATTCACAATACTATTTCATCACAAACATAGATGTAAAAAATAAAAAGGGAAAAAGGGAAAAATGAAACTTCAGGAACATCCATTGCAATACAAGCAGAACTGGGCCGAAGTTTTATATTATGTACACCATAATACAGCCTTCTGGTGGACAAGGCATACTATTTAAGCCGTGTCCTCCAATGGTACTTCCGTGGGTGGAAGCTCATCGTAGGGGTCACGTGCTGTTTGCGCGTCACTCCACCGGGCCCTTGCAAAGGGATCTGCAGGGTGTCTGAGTATACGAAAATATGGGTCAATGTAGTCAGTCGGAACAAGAGAAGCTTGCTGGCGAAAATAATGCACTACAAGTGGATGTCACACTTTTTTTTTTGTTTTGTATGAGCATTTAAAAAAAACAACAACATAATAATAATATGGATTCTGACCATGTATGTTTTGGAGTTCAATGAAAGAGGTTAATATATATATGTACATATATATATATATATATATATATATATATATATATATATATATATATATATGTATATATATATAGTCAGCTGCTTTCAGTTCACATATTAAATCTATTATGATATGGAACGATAGTTCATAATGTACGTGTTACTTGCTTTGCAGATAAGGTGTACCCTATTTCTTGTGTTCCTGGTTATTTTAAAAGGCAGACAAGAACGTTGTTTGCTGTTGGAGGGCTACAACAAGACTTCGATGCTACGCTTTGTGCCGTCGCTACGTACCCCAAACTCTCGTTCTTTTTGGATTTGGGTTCGGAGCAGACTGGTGGGAGAGTTTGTGTACAGGTTTTGCAAAGGAACGGTGTCTTCAGTTATACACACGCTCATTAAAGTGCCGACCGTGGAGGAAGCTCGTGCCACTGCACGCCGTTTCTAGCAGAATAACAGCGAAATTACCAAAATAAAAACAAATCAGAAAAACATGTCTTTGCTGTGCTTTTATTTACAAAGTTAAAATTCTTCTAACTTACAAAAAATGTGAACGAAAAGGTAGAAATATAAATACGAAGGAATACGTATTTGTTCAGGGGTGCGCAAAGCCAGAGCCCTGCATTTGCTGCGCTACCCTTTTTAAAATGGTCTCCGTTGCGCGTTATTTGAATATGTCCATCTCTTTTAGAAGAGAAAGCATCGCCCCGGTCTCATCCTCTCTCCAAATGTCAACATTCTGATTCGCGTTTGCCAGGTTGTTTCGCGCCGTCTGTTTTGTTAGACGACGTAGTTGTGCGGTCATGAGTTGCGAGAGCGAGGCGTGGCGCATGCGCACTCACATTGTCCAGTTAATAGTCCGATTAAGGCGTATACATGGCAGAGAAATTCGAATTCCAATCGCATTATCTGGGTGTCTCAGTCGGGGTTCTCCGATTCCAATCAGAGTTCTCAAACTCCAATCATAATCGGAGTAAGGTGTTTACACGCACGTGAGTTCTCCGATCATAATCGGACTAAGGCAATAATTCGATTTTCTCTAGTGCCATGTAAAGGCACTGAATGTAGTGGTTCAGACCAGACGCGAACAGGCGCGCGGCTCGTGCCATTCATTTCAATGGAAGTGGAAGCGCCACGAAGCGGGGCGCCGACGAATTTCGCAAGCGAGGCTCCAACTGGTTCACACCAGACGCGAATAGCTCCGCGACGGTCGACAAGCGCTTCTGCTCAGCTGCAGTCTTTTTTTCACTCCCACTTGAGCTTCTTTTTTTTTTCTTTAAAAAAAATTAAATAAAAAAAATCATTTTCATCATCACCCCCCCTCGCCCCGTAGCCAGCCCGCTCCGTAGCTTACTTTTGTGTGTGTGTGTGTGTGTGTGTGTGTGTAAATAAATAGAAACACACACTCAGGTGTCCATCTTAAGACAAGACCTCTTTCATAATGATCATTGACCGGCATCTCTAGGATCAAACAGACGTATTTTGATCAAGTCTTCCTCTGTGTGTGTGTGTGTGTGTGTTTAATGTCTCTCACACTCTGATACAATGTACTGACAAATATAACATACAAATATGATCTATGATCGAATTTATCATTCGTTTTTTATTTTGAAATTAGTTTATTTTGAAAATTCACCGGATTTTCTCGTTTTTATTGAGCGACTTCCTGTACTGTAGACGAAGATCGCTCGCGGCTCGCGCACGAAATAGAGCAGACGCCGAAACAACAAATGCATGCCGCGAGCCATGCAACCACCACATTGATTAACGTGGGCGCCGAATGGAAGCGCTCGGCGGCGCTTCGCTTCCACGTCCAGTGAACTAACGTTAAATGCATGGCGCGATCCGCGAGGGGAGCCGCGCGCCTGTTCGCGTCTGGTGTGAACTACTACATTGATTAACATGGGCGCCCTCGGCGCTTCGTGGCGCTTCCGCGTCCAGTGTGAACCGGGCGTTACGTTGCTCGGAAAAATGTGTCGCCTGAGCCTCCGCCCCCTCCGTGCCCATTGGCGGAGGGAGGGCTCATTGAAAAAAAATAAATAAATAAAAATCGGTGTTCCTTCGGCGCACCTGGGAAACTCTGAAATTATGAATAACTTAAGCTCGTTTTTGTCCCATTTGCCTGCATCAGCCCGTCATGATATTGTTAAATTAATTGAGAGCCACCCACTATTGTTTTCTGACCACCCCCGCCGTACGTCAGTTTTGCACCATGACATAGAAGTAGAGGGACATGCCACAACTAAGCAAGCACGCACACAGAGTCATTATTGGGAAGTTAAGAAAGAAGCTTTGGTCCTCCTTCTGACAGTGCCCATCTTGATGTTAATTTGGGGTCAGGTTTTTATAGACCATAATGCCCTCGTAGATGCGGTGGTCTCTGCTCCTGCAAGACTTCAATCTCCAGATTTGCCACAGGAAGGGGGGTTGATAATGTGTTGGCGGATGCGTTTTTACCTGTACATGTGGACTAGCTGCGGAATTCTTATTTCGGGGGAACTGAGGTTTTTCTTGTTTAGTTTTGTTTGTAGGTATGTTAATTGGGTTTAGTTCTTAAGGGAAGGGGGTGTTATGACCCACAGGTGGGTCTAGGTGCCTCTATCTTTGTGTCTGTGAGTGTCTGTGTGTGAGAGTGGATGACGCCTTGCAGGTGCGGTCCTGGATGTCGGCTGCTGATTGGACGCGCCACGGCTGAGAAGGAGGAGCAGTCGAGCCAGCCTGACGGTCATCCCTCCTCCGCTCCCAACTCTGCAGTTAGTCACTTCTGAAATGGTGTTAGAGCACGCAGCTGTAGGGGTGGGCTGCCATTTTCTTTGTCCCCTCTTTTCTCCTGTTTAATAAGTATGTAGGGAGGTTAGCCTTTCTGTATTTGGGTTCTCTTTCTTTCTTTAGTTAGTTCTTAAGTCGAGCTAGTTGGAGTTTGGTTTATTATTTTGGCCTGGGCCCACCCTGAAGCCTTTGCTGCCCACCGGTTAAGTTGTTTTGTTTATTTCATTTACTGATTAATAAAATGTTTTTTGTTGAAACTGCCAACTGCAGTGAAAAATTAATGAGGCTAGGGAGTGGGGGAAGGTGTCCCACACGTTGCGTCTCGGTCCCCCTCGACGGGACGTAACACGGAGTTTTCGCCGTGACAGCAGGTTGAGCTCCTACCGTGTTACAGGTGACGTCGTCACGTTAGCCTGTTCCATCCCTGCTAAATTCTTTAAAGAACTACCGTTAGTAAACTTTTAAATTATAATACACTCTACACTAATTGTAATTTCCTGCCCGTGGTTCTATATTGCAACAGTTGACGGCTCATATCAGCAGATAAGCGGCAACAATCTGGGCATTGCGGGTGACTCATAAATATGTCATTTCTTATTAATTAGCCCATAAGTGTCGTACACCAGTGTGACACCAAATGCTTGTTGCTGACAGCAGTGAAGAAATGACACTCTAGTGGTTCTGCACATAAGTATAAATAGAGTGATTCTCTATCATTACATCACAGGACGGCGGCACTCTGACAGATTCCATGAACCTGGACACTGATGATCCAGACTCCGGTCCAGATGTCACAACAGGCCACAGTGGAAACAGGTCAGAGCATGGACTGGCTGCTGAAAGGATACAGGTAGGTGGCGCTGTCATCCCAAGTTGTGTGGTGTGGAGGATCAGGGCCAAAGTTCCAGATGCTCACAGATGTGACTGTGGATTCAGGAGGAGTGTTTGAAGGCTGGACTCCCAACAGTGATTGGCTGCTGAGGACCTCTCAATCACAATCAGGTTTTTTAGTGGCTGTGAGATTGAAAGTGAGTGAACATCATTAAATAAAGAGATCCTGCAGGGTCTCAATTTGACAAGTACACTGCTAGGTGTGCTGCTTCGTTTTCGCCAAGGCCCTGTAGCATTCATGACTGACACTGAGGGAACGTTTCATCAAGTAAGAGTTTCCAACCAGGATGTAAACTTCTTACGCTTCCTCTGGTGGCCAGATGGGGACATTACAAAGGACCTACAAGAGCACAGGATGCTGGTCCACATCTTTGGGGCAGTGTCATCCCCAAGCTGTGCTTCATTCGACGACAATCAGCATGACTTCCCAGCCGAGGTTATAAACACTGTTTGTCAAAATTTCTACGTGGATGATTGTCTAAAGGCCGTCAGCACGGTGGAACAAGCAATACATCTGTACCAGCAGCTAACAGACCTGTGCGGTAGAGGTGGATTTAAGCTCAATAAGTGGGTGAGCAATCATCGCTCGGTGCTGGCCGCCGAACTCCAACAAAGGAACTCATCTATAACAAATCTACAACCTTGTAAGGGCAAAACCTACTTGTTTTAATTCTGATTAATAAACTAAAGCTTATTCGATTATCATGATGTTGTTTTTTTAAACGCTCATACAAAACAAAAAAAGTGGAGGGAGAGTAGTCTGAATCGGGTTCTGGAGCATTGCTCTACCTCATACATCGCACTCATGAGCGTCACATCCACTTGTAGTGCATCATTTCCGCCAGAAAGCTTCACCACGTTGACCCATATTTTCTGTTCACTCGCTAAACCGTATCAGGTGATACCCTGCAAGTGTATCGATTGGCTCTTGTCTTAGACCTTCCCCGAGGTGGTTGGTGGGGTGACACACACAGCACGTGACCTCTATGATAAGCTTCCACCTGTGGAAGTGCTTTAGGAAGAGACGGATTAAATAGCTTGGCCACTAGAAGGCTGTATTATGGTGTACATAATATAAAACTTCTGCCCAGTTCTGCTTGTATTGCAATGGTTGGTGTTCCTGAAGTTTCATTTTTCGTTCCTTTTTATTATTTACATCCATGTTTGTGATGAAATAGTATTGTGAATCGCTAGCTCGCATTGCATGCTGGGAAACAGCGTCACTCAAGGAAGTTTTGGCTTCGCTGACACGGTCCTGAAGGGAAGTGGGTTTTAGTGCACTGGAACGGGATGAATGTGTTCAATCAAGCAGTACAAACCTGATTAATTGTCTTAATACTTGACTTGGAATGGCCATATTGTTTAGGATTAGAATTAGATGACAACTTCTTCACAATATTTGCAACTATTCAATTTGACCAGCAGGTGTCAGTAGAAGACGAAATTTCATGTTGACTATTTCCTAATGGAAGTGCTCTCTTTACGTTGGATTTTTCTCATAATTATTTGAAGTGTAGGCCTGTATCTGCACACAATTTGGAATTCGTCCCAGCACCCTGAGCTGTAAATTTGGACGGTGTAAAATGAAAATGGCCATCTGCAGCAGAATGAACGTGAGATTGCATTGTCCAGGTAGGAGGACAGCAGTCAGTCATGTTTCACCTCCAGTCAACACGCAGTGGTTCACATGAAGGTCCAAGAGGCC
>NW_027466097.1:497500-500000 GCF_046127955.1 Nelusetta ayraudi
AATTAATTGAATTAATTAACTATGTGGCAGGTGGGTTTGCCCCCACCTTCGCGTCATCAATCACACCTGCGCCGGAGTGCAGTCTTTGCGTCCCTCAGTGCGTTTACATGGTACTAGAGAAATTTGAATTATTGCCTTCGTCTGATTATGATCGGAGTTTGAGAACTCCGATTGGAATCGGAGAACTCCGATTGAGACACCATAATGCGATTGGAATTCTAATTTCTCGGCCATGTATACGCCTTAGTCGGACTATTAACTGGACAACGTAAGTGCGCACGCGCCACCGCACAACTACGTCGTCTAACAAAACAGACGCGAAACAACCAGCAAACGCGAATAAGAATGTTGACATTTGGAGAGAGGATGAGACCGGGGCGATGCTTTCTCTTCTAAAAGAGATGGACATATTAAAATAACACACAACAGAGACCTTTTTTAAAAGGGTAGCGCAGCAAATGCAGGGCTCCGGCTTTGCGCAGCCCTGAACAAATACGTATTCCTTCGTATTTATATTTCTACCTTTTCGTTCACATTTTTTGTAAGTTAGAAGAATTTCAACTTTGTAAATAAAAGCACAACAAAGAGATGTTTTTCTGATTTGTTTTTATTTCGATAATTTCGCGGTTATTCTGCTGGAAACGGCGTGCAGCGGCACAAGCTTCCTCCACGGTCGGCACTTTAATGAGCGTGTATAACTGAAGACACCGTTCCTTTGCAAAACCTGTACACAAACTCTCCCACCAGTCTGCTCCGAACCCGAATCCAACAAGAACGAGAGTTTGGGGTCCGTGGCAACGGCACAAAGCGTAGCATCGAAGACATTGTGTTGTTGTAGCCCTCCAACAGCAAACAACGTTCTTGTCTCATCTTTTAAGATAACCATGAGCACAAGAAATAGGGTACAGCTTATCTGCAAAGCAAGTAACACGTACATTATGAACTATCATTCTATATCATAATGATGTAATATGTCAACCGAAAGCAGCTGACCAGCTGAAAAGGCTCACTCCACCCCCTACTGTTGGGAGGAGGACACGTTCCCGTCAGTAATTCAAATTTCTCAGCTGCATGTATAGGGGGACAAGGTGAGAACTCCGATTGGACGAGAAAACCGAATTATTGCTTAGTCCGATTAAGCTCTTCCTGCAACTCCCCAGGTGGCATTGTCAGGCAACCCCCCCCAATTTTCCTTTATACCCAGCATCTGAATTGTCTCCACCTCCGCCAGACCCTCCCCCTCGCCACATCTCGTCTTTTTTTGATAGGCTGCCCTCGCTATTAACCTCCCTCTCATCACAGCTTTAATTGTGTCCCACAGTATGGTAGTGTCTACTGGACTATCTATGTTCTCCTCCATAGAGCATTTAATCTCTTTCTTAACCTCCTCCAGTGTTTTTGGATTATTTAGCATACCCACATTTAATCTCCAAAGTGTGTTTTTCTTCCTCTTATTTAGACAAATAATAAGGTAATTAATACTGTGTCAGTACAAGTCAGTCGTTCCTATTTTACATTCCTCTATTCTGTATCTGTCTGTAATGTTAATAAAAAAAATAGTCCTCTGTAACGGGTGGAGGTCCCTCCAAACATCAAACATCCCGAGTTCGGCTAGAGAGACGTTGACAAGTTTCGACAGGCGGGTCTTACTTCTTTTGCCATTAGTTTTGTCGTGTTTAGCTTTTAAATCATGTTGATTTAGCTCTTGTTGAGAGAGATGTGTTTCCTGTAGATCAGGCATGGCCAAACTACGGCGTGTCTCTCTCCAGCCCGCGTGAAGGCAGTCAAAAATCTAACCTAACTTAGAAATGACACTTGAACCTGCAATGAGTATTTTAGTCGTTCTAAATGAGTCCAACGTTAGAAAAAAAGGAGCGACCCGGACTTCCCACAGTCTCTTTTCTATTAACATGGGAATTCAATTTTAATAATTTGTCAACTAAAAACACCGGTCATACTAGAACATCCCTACCAGCTTTCTTCCCTTTATTCTCTGAATTTAATCAAAGAATCTTTGAAACTCTTGTAGCTTTTCTCTGGCTCGTGTCGCTGCTGATGCGTAGCCCCTCCAGGATCCCTCCTTGCACTGCCACTCCGTCGTAGTGCGGGGCACCGAGTGCTGCAGGCCCCTCCGCACCCGTCGCCACCACCGTCTTCTCCGCCAGGCCGCGTCTCGCCAATTCCTCCTTTACCTCCTCTGCGCTGTTGTAGGTTCGAGTTCCCGTATCCCAGTGGGTCCTCATCTTGGTGAATGGCGTCTGGAACCGGATGCCCTTCTCCTTCAGGATTCTTTTAGCAATGTTGTACTCCTTTCTCTTTTGGACCATCTCTGTCGCGTAATCGTGATGGAATGACGGTACTTTATTCCCCAGTTCTATTTTCTTTGTCCATAGCTCTCTCAGGACCCTCTCTTTGGTAGTAAATTCCAGAAAGTTAACAATGATGGGTCTCGGTTGGGCACCGTCCGCTGGCTTCTGTGCAAGTGAGCGGTGTGCTCTCT
>NW_027466097.1:505000-540000 GCF_046127955.1 Nelusetta ayraudi
CTCACTAAAGGCAGGAATATTCAATATGCATAACCAGTCTGCGTTCCCTTGCAAATGTCCCAGTTAGAAAGGGTGAGGCACAAAAACGTTCACTTTTGGGTTTTTCTTCACAGGGGACTAGAATGTAAAGTCCACATTTATACTGGAGTTCCTTTGGAGAATCTCACTCAACTCAGTGCAGTTTGTCAGTTCCTGGAACTTGACGGCCAGTTATTTTAAATGTACTGCCATATGAATTAAAGTGCCATAACATTTACTGTGCAAACACACTTTTAACATCAGCATTTTTGAACAATTAGCAGATAAGAAAAAAAAAATAGTGTAAATTTAAACTCAACTTAAACAATGTTATCAAAGCAATACAAAATTAAAGCTGTAAGCAGCGTTTGCGGGACTGAGCCCACCTGGCCACTGCCTGCCGTGACGTCCGCCACCTGGCCACGAGCCCCCGACACCCGCCAACGCTTCCCAACGCCTTGCGATTCCGCCCGAAACCCGCCGATGCCCCATTCCTGACGCCGACGCCTGCTGATGACACATCAAGCACTGACTTGACATTACTGACTTGACATTTAGAAACATTTGATTTCTAAATGTGATTGATTACTGTATCATTTTGGAGATAATAAGCCTTAAAGTTGGCTTTTTGTTTTGTTTTGCAACAGCTCCAATATTCCATTTTTACTGTACAATAACATCAAATTGCTCCATAAGCTCTGTCAATGGTTGGTACAGTTGACCTCAGGACAACCTTGAATATATCTTCAATCATTATAAGGCATATTTAATGTACCATTTTGGAGATATTAAGCCTCAAAGTTGTTGTTTTCCTTTTTTTTTTTAGCTTTTCAAACAGGCAAAAAGGGCCCAGTACTCAATTTTTTACTGTACAGTAACATTGCTTTGCTCCATAATTTCTGTCAGTGGTTGGTACAGTTGACCTGAGGAACACCCTGACTATATCCTCAGTCATTATCAAGCATATGTACAGTATCATTTTGGAGATATTAAGCCTTAAAGTTGGCTTTTTTTTTTTTTCCCAACAGCTCCAATATTCCATTTTTACTGTACAATAACATCAAATTGCTCCATAAGCTCTGGCAATGGTTGGTACAGTTGACCTCAGGACAACCTTGAATATATCTTCTCTTAATATTCTTGAATATTCTCACTTAATGTACCAGCTCCTTCCTGTAGACATGATATGTACAGTTAGTTATTCTTTGTTTGACGCAAGTGTTATATTAATTTCCTACTATCTGTACCGGTACTTCTTGTTAATTTGAAATAAACACCAACAGCATAATGTCAAAACAAAAACCGAACAAGTCAAACAGGAGCAGATCAGAAAACAAGGAGGCTTTGTACTAAAATATGGATAAAATATAAACAGGGAGTTGTCTAATGTCGTCAAGGAAGCCAACATTACGTTACCTGATGATCAACATGTTGACTCAGAAAATCCTCAGGCTCCTGCTGCGACATTTCATTTGGGGCGACGGTTGTGACTTCACTGCTGGTCCCGTGAGAAACTCAAATCGGTCCCTCACGTTTGTGTTGCGTGGCATGGGTTAGGACATTGAGAGGCATTATAGTGTGGTTATGTGCACCAAATCGGACTCGGCTTCTAGCTCGATAGCCGTGCATAATTTATGCAAATGCAATGCTCTGTTTACATGAACTCACGGAGTCCGACTCCTTGCACGTGCTCATCTCGACTCGATGGATTTATGAGCTTGATGACAAGTGTCACAAGTGTGTATTTTGTATTGGATTGATGTACTGCAATTCTAGTCATGTGAACAAGCAATTAGCATTCCTAGTTATATGTGGCATGACGAAATACTGTACTACCAAGTTTGTATTGCAGTATCTTCAGTTTATGGGGTAGAGGGTGCTCAAATTGGATTGATTGAAGATGTAGTTTAGGTACAATTTGCTTGTTTTTATCAAAATTTAAGTTGATTGCAGTTCAAGGTGGCACAATCCTATCAGATGTTGTCATTTGGTCACGAAGAACACTGGTATTTGATGATTATTACCATAAGTACCACCATGTTGCAGGCATTGTGGTTACAAGTTTCACTCCAATTTTGATTGTTGTCTGTATGACTAGCAATCCGTTGAGCTGTCTAGGGTTATCATTCAGCTAAGGTGTCACAACTTTTAATTGCATGGGAACTTTGGGATCCATGGCAGATGGGCATTGTAAAAAAACGGATCTTGAGTCGGAAGGCCAGCTTGTCCTAATTGTGACCTTAATATGATGATTTTTTTTTCCCTGCCAGATTGAGGAGAAATTAAATGGACATCCAAACCGGGGCCAATAATGGATGAGCTGGATGATGTCACAGTATCAATTTTAAATGGTATGTCATGTGTAGGTATGAAAAAATTTCCATTACTGTGATTTGTCCGCTAAGTAATTAAAATAACTGTATGCTGACACTGATTTCAAAAAGTATTTTACAAATTTGAGACAAAATGTCTAAACTGAATTGCATTTACAATTAATTCTGATAACAGAAATTGGCACAAAACAAACTTGGTTTGACTTGTCAAGTTGAATTAAATTCATTAGTTAAAAAAATGTATGAGTTGTTAAGTCTAAAAGGTTTGTTAATGATTGGACTGTCTTTATAGCTGCTAACATCGATGAAGTCTTGCTCCACACCCTCAGTCGTGATGATTTGAGAGACCTTTTTCCTGGACCAGAACACTTTCTCAGGAGGAAACTGATTTGGGCCCTTATTAGTGTAGATGTGATTGGTTACCTACTTTGCTCTGAAAACATCGAGCATAACACTTTTTTTTTTCTTTTTTCCTAATTGGGTCTATTGTTTCTCTCTTGTTCATAATGTTTTGGATCTGGTTTCCTCTCGGCTGAGAATTCCACCGTGCCAGACAAGGCTGCCCCGAAGGAAGCCAGGAACTGTGTCTTCATTCTGCATCCATTTGACTGATTTACTGATTTGTCTCCTCCATTTCATCAGCCAAAGATGGTCTGACAGCACAGGCCAGACATTATCAGACCCTGCAGGAGCTGTACAAGAAACCAAAACCCAACCAAGATGCTGTCTCCCAAATTCTTGACCTGCAGTTTCAAGCAAGAAGATCCTTCATTGATAGTGATGTTCTGAAAGAACAGGACAAGGCCAACAAAGATCCTGGATGCATATTCATGTGTCAAGGATCTTTATCGTGTAAGTGATTAACTTGTTTTGGTTTATGATGAAAAGCAAGCATTTTTGCAGATTTTAACATTGACTTGCATTATAGGCGATGAATGAGCTGCAGCGCATTCTGGATAAGGGCAACAGAAAATTCATTGATGAACTAAAAAAAGAGATGGGAAGACTTCTGCACCAATGTGTAATTTTATGGTGTTTGGAAAAAAATAAAGTGATGAAGCCACGCATAACGCTGGATGTAGGTGAGTCATTTTGCTGTGTCTCTAATTGACTGTGTAGCTGTTTCCTGGGACATAGGATGGTTTATGTTGCGCTGAATGAATAGATGCAGAATGGTAATACTCTTCATGCTGAAAAAATAAGATTTTTTTTGTGATCAACACAAACCTAATAAGACTCATTTTTAGGAAGACTAACTTTGAACTCAAAGTTGATTTGTTCTATTCCAGTGGAATATTCCATCGCGCTGCTCAGGGCACTCCCCACACTCTTTCCTTCACCAAGTCCACCACCGAAGAAGCTGGGACATGCCAGTGAGGCACTGCTTCATGTCATTCAGGTGAAAGTTTGTTCGCATTTTCTCACATTCAACACTTCATAGTTCCATGCATGGATGTGGCGTTTCCTTCTTCTTTTTCTTTAGCCAACAGAAGATCCCACAATGTACTCGCAGAAGAGGTCTTTCTGCACCTCTGTGTTGCTGTTTGATGGGACCCGCTGTCTCATCTGTCTTGGAGCCACTCCCGCCACCACGCTTGCCAAGGAAGACTTGAGTGACGGTCTGCTTCATCTGATGGGTTACTACTATGCCCTGCACCTCACATATTCAAAAGTGTGTGGCAACCCTTCTCTCTGTCATTCAGACAGAAGTGCTACAGGACACTATCCATGAGTGAGACACCACAGCCTCATACAAAAAAGACCATGGCAGAATGGAAAGATTTTATTGGGGAGTAGAGCTGTGTACTAGGCATAGGTAGTGATACACTCCCCTGGTAGTTGTAACTTGAGGGTGGGTGGGAGTCTGTTGGAACAAACATGTTATCAGGATATAGCAGCACTATATGCTGTCCCCATGCTGTTTTTTTGTTTTTTTTTGTGTAACTGAGTGTCAGGGAATCTGAATCAATATTCAATAATGATGACGGTGAATATTGTAACAATTGTTACTTGCGTTCTAGAAATGATTGCTTGAGGTTGTTTTAAGATGCAATGCCTTAGTGACGTTTTTATTACAAGGCAGTGAAGGCACTGTCAGCAATTTAAGTGAATAAATAGTTGTTGACAATATTAATTCTGTTTGCTTAATTATTTTTTTTTGGGGGGGGGGGGGCGTAGGGGGGGTGGATGCTTTGTCTCATTTTGAGAAAAGAAAAGCTAATATTGTGAACACTTAAATTAAGAAGAATTGCACTGTTAGTACCTCTGGTTTTAAGATCTTTTCATTCAAATTAAGAAAGAAGCAAACGTGAAAAAAGAATTGAGAAGCTAGTATCAAGTTTATTTGACTTAGTACAGTCCTTGGAATGAGTGCTTTACTGTTTATTTCAAGAGTTTTTCCATTCTTCAAATGCCTAGATATATCGTCTTATTTTAAGAAATCTTACCAAGTCTAAATATCTTACTGCATTGGCAGATAATTTGACTTGTTTCTAGCCTGTTCTTTCTCAATTTAAGTGTTTATTTCTTAGATATATTTTGCAGTGTGTGGACACCGAGGGGAGCTCTAGAATTGGCTCATTCAACCGACCAACGAGCCAATCAGCAGCGGCGTCACAGGCCCTCCTCCTTCTTTGTTCTCTCTCTCACTTTGACTTCGGCACTGAACAGCCAGGTTTGTGGAGGGAAGGTTGGAACAAGGTAAGGACGGGGTACCCCATACATTCATGTACGTAGAGTCACTAAGTCTTAAACTCACCAGGTTTGTATCGCTTATCGATAACCCTAATGCCATACAAGTCTATGAGGGTCAAAGGTCAACTTTGTCCTAGGGACATGGGGCCACTTTCAGGTTCATCAGGATCCCCCTGGACACACCCACGCCAAATTTGGGGCTTCTAGCCCATGAGGAACCCCAAAACCCTCACTCTAATTCCAGCCTTATCACTAACCCTAATGCCATACAAGTCTATGAGGGTCAATGGTCAACTTTGTCCTAGAGACATGGGGCCACTTGCTTTTTCATCAGGAGCCCCCAAGAAGCGCACACGCCAAATTTGGGGCTTCTAGTTCTTGAGGAACCCCGAAACCCTAACCCTAATTTCAGCTAACCCTAGTTTCAGCCTTATCGTTAACCCTAATTCAATGCAAGTCTATGGAGGTCAAAGGTCAAATTTGTCCTAGAGACATGGGGCCACTTTCAGGTTCATCAGGATCCTCCTGGACACACCCATGCCAAATTTGGGGCTTCTAGCCCATGAGGAACCCCGAAACCCTCACTCTAATTCCAGCCTTATCGCTAAACCCTAATGCAGTGCAAGTCTATGAAGGTCAAAGCTCAACTTTGTCCGAGAGACATCAAGTGTTTTTTCATGAATCATTCATAAATGTTAAGAGTTTGCTTTGTGGAGAATTCACAATAAAAATACATTGACACTGTCAAGATGGACTCAAGCACTATTATTGAACTATACTGTATTTTTTGAGTGATGTGAAGCTTTTGACAAGCGCTGCGCAAAGGAGGCCCATTTGTTTTTGTTTTTTTGAAGGGGGCCCAAAATTCCTGGCGGCGCCCCTGAGCGGGCATCTCCAGCACCAAGGCAGTGGAGCTGCCGGCCACGAGAGAAGAATTAACCAGTCCATTGAAACCATTTGTTTGGTCTAGTGAGTGGCAACAGTCCTTTGAGGATCTTAAGTGCCTTAAGTGTCTGCTCCAAATTTTTCCTCATTGGCTAGAAGCCCCAAATCTAGCGTGGGCGCTTCTTGGGGGCTCCTGATGAAAAAGCAAGTGTCCCCATGTCTCTAGGACAAAGTTGAAAATTCACCCCATAGACTTGCATTGAATTAGGGTTAACAATAAGGCTGAAACTAGGGTTAGGGTTAGGGTTAGCTGAAATTCGGGTTAGGGTTTCGGGGTTCCTCAAGGACTAGAAGCCCCAAATTTGGCGTGGGCGCTTCTTGGGGGCTCCTGATGAAAAAGCAAGTGGCCCCATGTCTCTTGGACAAAGTTGAAAATTCAGCCCATAGACTTGCATTGAATTAGGGTTAACAATAAGGCTGAAACTAGGGTTAGGGTTAGGGTTAGCTGAAATTAGGGTTAGGGTTTCGGGTTCCTCAAGGACTAGAAGCCCCAAATTTGGCGTGGGCACTTCTTGGGGGCTCCTGATGAAAAAGCAAGTGGCCCCATATCTGTAGGACAAAGCTGAAATTTCACCCCATAGACTTGTATGGCATTAGGGTTAGGGTCCAAGAGTACACATACACATTTTCTTTTGCTTTATTGATTTAAGCTCATCGTCTCCAGCTGCAAAGGTACAGAAACCTTTCTGTGTTTTGATGTCGTGTGTGAGAAAACATCACTTTTTTCTGTAAACTTGTGTTATCATTGTCCTTCATTGAAAATGACACAATCTTTCATCTCATTGTTCAGATGCCGAACACCAAGGCATTCCGTCGCTCTCTGGCCATGAAACGACGCCTGGAGCAAAAACGGGATTGGACACCTTTTCCACCTCGGAAGGACTTTGAACGTCGTGAGTACTTCCACGTTCATGATTTCATGTTCTGCCTGTGTTGTTATGTTGTATTCCAAATAAATCTTACAAAAACATATTTAGATTTTTCTTTTTTGTCAATTTACACAGGGAGCGGTACTGGTCAGCGACCTGGGTGCGAAGATGGCCCGTTTTGCTCCTGACTGACAAAACAGTGCAAGTTCGTTCTTAAGGCCCAGCAACCAGACAAGAAGGTATGGGTCGTGATTTTGTCAAGCCACGAGTTTCTTTATGTTTTTGTTCTGGTGGTGGGAGACTCACATCTCTGTCCACTTGTGGATGGTTTTGTGTTCTCGCCCCGGGCAACAACCTTGAACACGGGCTTGTAACAGACTCCGCCCAGGATTTTGCTGCGCTACTGGCAACTGTGTTGGACCGCTGGCCCAAGGTTTGTTTATCTGCTGTGACAAACAAATTTGAACACATGAATGTCATCGCCACTTTGTTTTATCAATATCAAGTAATTCCATGATCCATAGTTCAATAACAAGAATATTCATGAATTTATTTTGCATTTTTATGTTTGTTTGGGTTTTTTTTTTTTATACAACTATTTTGTAGGTGTTTGTGCTTGACTTTCCACCTCGCCTGACTGTCAAGCCAGAACTACAAACAGCGCTACGTCAAGTATATCATCGTGTTGCTGCACGCATGGGTGTGTAAAATACATATTTTTGTTGTATTTTTTTCTCTTCAGTGACACTGTGCTAACAGATATTTCTTAGAATTGTGTGATTACATAATTGATTATGTGACACTTCTTCCAGGTGTAACATTTGTGTATATGGCCGATCACCTCCCCCTTCGTCAGCTGTACATGGTGGTGTTATGATGGTGTAAGTTTTGCCTTCTTCAGCCTTACTTGCTCTTCATTTGATATGACAAATATGTGTTAACATGTTGTTTTCTGTTTAGGTGCACCTCAGGACTGATTTTGGTGGAGCGTCTGCATGCTGCATGCTCCATCAGCTCGCACCCCCTTCACCTAGGCCAGGGGTGTTGTGCCACAACCAATCATCGCCCAGGGTGTCTCCCAGAGTGGTTGTGACAGGTCCTGTCCACATGCCAGTGTATGGACCTGCTCCTGAATGGACTCTTGTTGGACAGGAGGTTGAGGTAACCTGTTCATCCCTCTTTTTTCCCCCCCCCCAATCGTGTATTTGTCAAACAGTGCAACTTTTTATTTTAAAAATGAACACTTATTCTAAGTTGACTCTTATTTCCTCTCCTCTTTTTTTTATAGACAGTACAAACAGCTGTTGAGACTGCATTTCACACAGACATCCCGTCCAATCCCGTGTGGTTCAGTGAGGCTAAGGCTTAATCTCTCCTGTCCTGTTTGTGGGGGCGCTAATCCCGTAAGAGTCAAGTAGGCGTAAGCAGCGGCCGGTGAATAAGACGAGTTAACAACGGAAGAGCACATGCAAGAACGGCGGAAAATACCAACAACGGAAAACAAATCAAAGACCCACCCGCAAGCTACCACTCTAAAGTGTGGACCCACTTTGGCTTTTACGAGACGGATGACGGGAGGAAACTTCATAAAGAATATGCAATCTGCAAGAACTGTTTTGCGAAGGTAAAATACAATGGCAACACTACGAATCTGCAGAGCTGCCTCGTTCGCTATCACCCGTCCCGTTTTTCCCAGAATTGTTTTCTTTTTTCACCACCTGTCCCGGGAAAGATAAAATCTCTCCCGGGACACAATTTGTCCCGTTTTTTATGGAAAATGACAAAACCTCATTTAATTTCCGTCTGTGGTCTAGATGGGGTTGCCAACCCTCCCGTAAAATACGCGATTGTCCCATATTTGGCAACTAAAAAGCCTGTCCCGTAATGAACTGATGGGGGACGCACTTCACTTTGTCCCGTATATTTTGGGGACGCGTTTATTTATTTATTTATTTTGTCTACATCATTTTTTTTTTATTGATTTTCAGAATCGGGGCAGTGAAAGGATTTTTTTCCCTCTTTCATCTTCCCGTCGGTTTGTATATCCCAAGTCCCCAAGTTGAGATAAGACAAGTTGCTACTGACTTTACATTACCAGAAAGCACTGTCCTTGTTTACATGAAAGTTATTAATGTTCATGCACTTTAATATGTTTGCTTGTGCAGTGCACGTTTGTTTGTACATTATACAAAGTTTTGGAATAAATGCAAGATCACAGGCATTTTCCTTTTTATGGGTATTTTTTTCTTTTTCAGTCACATATCGTCTGCAAAATTTCGAAGAAATCGAAGATATCGTGTGTCGTGATGTTGTCATTATCGTGGGCCAGATATCGTCACAGTATCGAATCGTGGGTTAGCCGTATCGCCCCACCCCTATTATCAACACAAGATCACATATGTACAGTACATGTACAGTTTAATTAGTGTGTTACTTTGTTTATGAATTAATTTCTTTATGTTCGTCCAGATGTCCAGCCTGAGACGTCGATCAGCACGCGTTGCCTCAAAAACCAAAACAAAGAAGTGACATGTTGGTATTTGGGATATGTGTATTTCATTGTGTGCATCTTTGTGATAGGACAATAAATGCAGTTCTTTAAACGTTACTTTGTGTCCTTGTATTTGCAGGTGTGGGCAACACATTCAACTGTCCACATGACTGAGTCTGCCTCCAGCAATGTCACAGCAGTGCAGCAGGTTTGTACTTATTCATTTCCACTTCATCACCTGTGTGTGTTTTCTAGGCTTTACACCGATCTTATCGGCTGTATCGGATCGGCCGATATTTGGCATTTTTTGAAACGTTCATGATCGGGCGTCATGTCATGAATCACCGATCAATGATGTCATGGTCGTGTTGAAACTTTTTTAATCTGTCTCATTTCCTCCAAAGTAGTTTCACAGCATCGACATGTTTATTTGTTTGTATCCGAGTGTTATGTAAATCTATAGATTTGGGTTTACATTGTTGTCAGTTCCTTTTGTCTGCTGTGTGTCCGTTTGGGCACTAGATGGCACAGTAGATTGTGTGTTCCCTTTTTTTTGCTTGTTCCAGGTGCGGAAAGGTGATTGGCTGGTGCCAATATTTAAGGAGGAGGACTTCAACACCTCGGTCTCTTTATCCTTCTCCCAGCTCCCAACCAGAGGCCATGTGCCGCAGCAGCAGCATTCTGTGTTCAGCCATCAATTCTGTTTTGTAATCTATTTCAGTTCCCTTTGTGTCCACGTAGCCTGTAGGGGAGGGAAGCCATTTGTGTTGTGACCCTTTTCTCCTGTGTTTTAGTTAAGGAGGTTAGTTTGACTGTCATTTATTTGATTGTTTTCTTCATAGGTAAGATCCATAAGAGAGCCATTTTGTTTGTTGTTTTGGCCATGCCCTCCCTGACGCCAGTGCAATGATGGTGACGTTTAATAAAAACCATCCTGTGGACGAAGCACCTTTGTCTAATTTGAGAGCTGGGAGAAGGGGGGGGGGGCCTTTATGTTGTGTCCTGGTTCCCCCTAGGCCGGGGCATAACACCGTGAGCTAATGATTCATGATTCAAAAACATTCATTTTCGTCTTCGTGCCTCTTCCTGTTTTGAGTACTGTCGCTATGTGACGGACAATAAAGTTTCTTTGAATCTGCAATATATGCAACGCTACAGTACCTCGCGGGGGAACTTTGGCAAAAAATTTCAACACCACAAATTTAATCAGGCACTTGGAAAAGATACACACAGAGGAGCATGTCGAGTTTAAGAAACGCAGCGCGGAGAAAGAAAAAGAAAAGCAAACTCTGAAACGGATGCTAAAGCAAACAACTTTAGACGGTGCTCGTGAGAAGGCAAGGGGTGTACAGAAACAAGTATTTATTGCCCCTAACGTGATTGGATCGGTGATCGGTTTATTTAAACTCACTGATCGGTGATCGGCACAAAAATCGTGATCGTGTAAAGCCTAGTGTTTTCCTTTCTATGTTTATTGGCATAAAATCACATCTTTCTTATTTTAATCAGGTGGAGGCGACGCCACAGATGACCAGAGCTGTGCCCGTGGTTCCTGTGGCTCCCGTGGTTGCCAGCACCAAGCCAAAGGAGGCCAGCACCGTCCAGGAGGCAACACAGAAGATCAACTAAGCTAAGGAGGCTTTTCTTTCTTCTTCTGTTGCCTCTGACTGCTCCGCTCGTTCTACGCCTCGCACATGTGATTTGTGATCCATCATCAGTTAGTACTAGTGAAGATGCAGTGGCAGATCATGGCACTGGTATTAGATTAGCCAAGGTTCTGCATGGTTCTTTTCATCAAGGCGAAACCGGTCACGGTTTAAAATTCCAGCACCAGCTGGCAACAGTGAGTCACTTCAGAAGAGCAAAACTCCTCACTTTGACATGGATAATTCTGACGTAGAGTTTGTCAGTGCTGTGACCAATGAAGAGTGTAACTTCTCTCCCCTTGATGTTGATGTTTGTTTAGACCTTTGCAAAAACTTGAAGATTCATTTGGACCGTGCGAGTTTTCCAATTTCTGATTGCAAAGGCCCATTAGGTTCGCCGTGTACAAATGAGAATGTAGAGGCTGATGGAAACTGCTTCTTCAGAGCCATCAGTCAAGCTGTGACTGATTTATAGACACAGAAGTGGAAATTCAGGTTGCAGCAGATTGTTTACGATTAGATGTGTACACTTTTATCGATGGTCATGGGTTGAAGTACAGCTCTTGCAAGAAACAATTCTCACATTGTATATATTTATGGATGTATTTGTTTTATATGGAAGCAGTTACCATAATCCAAATTAAAATAAGAATATAATAACAGAAATGCTTTTTCATTTTAAGAACGAAGCTGCATTATTTGACTCATAATTAAAATCATTAATAAATATTCCTATATGCATTTTCATTTTCTTATTCGTGTCGCACCTTTTATGACACAATCAAAAAGAAAACTGAGGGCATTGCTTTTTAATTTTCGTGGTCCTGCCCTGCACAAGACTTACCACAACTCGAAAACGAAATCGCAATCTCAAAGTAAGCGCGCGGCGCAGGAAAGTGACGTCAGCAGCTCTCCACCTCCGCTGTGGGTATGGCGGTATGACGCCAAGTGTCATTTGCCTCCTGTTATGTGTAAATTCTAATGTTTGTGAATTTAATAAATGTATATATATAGTGTATATTTAAAAAAACAAAACAAAACCAAAAAAAGGTATAGCGGTATGACACCACTTTGCCATCGTTACTTTTCACGTCATTGAATTTGCCGGTAAACGAGATTTAAATCACCGAAAAACGTGGACCACTGACGGATCTCGTTGGTCGGACAGATTTGAGCATGGCGCACATTGACACAATTGTTCAAACCCTGCTGGATTTAGCTTCCCAGGTGGAGTTGAATAGTGTATCTGAATCTGATGCTCGGGACCGAGTTGAGCAGGTATTCTGCCGTCCCAGATACGGACGCAAACAAGGTTGCCCTAGCCAACCTGTTGTCAGTTATGGAACACCTTGATGCACCAGCACAACATCAAAGCTAAAGCTATTTGTTACATGGGTGGAGTAACAGCTGTTCGGCGTCGGCCACCAGTCCATCCGACGAAGGATGC
This sequence comes from Nelusetta ayraudi, assembly GCF_046127955.1. Taxonomy (NCBI): domain Eukaryota; kingdom Metazoa; phylum Chordata; class Actinopteri; order Tetraodontiformes; family Monacanthidae; genus Nelusetta; species Nelusetta ayraudi. Next base: position 517,444 of record NW_027466097.1, read on the forward strand.
GAAGCAACAGATCAATCCGTCGACTGGTGGCAGATGCTGGTGCGAGATCTGTCAGTGGTCCACGTTTTTCGCCGATTTAAATCTCGATTACCGGCAACTTCAATGACGTGAAAGAAGTAACGATGGCAAAGTGGTGTCATACCGCCATACCTTTTTTTTCTTTTCTTTTCTTTTTAAATAAAAAAAAAATTATATATATATATATATATATATCTTTCTTAAATTCACAAACATTAGAATTTACACTGTAAGACAGTCAAATCCACATCCTGAAGTGTTTTCCCTAACAATGGAAGTTCTTCAAAGACGGGGGTTACAACTGTATCAATCTCACCTATTGTAATTAACTAACATGATTTACATGTCGCGGGAAAGGAACCCCCGAGGGCCAAAAGGTATCTCCTTGTGTTTGTTGGATTTGCATTCAGGGACTGTCTCTGCCCTTTGTTTAGAACTTTCCTTTGAAATGTTGTGAGTGTCAGTGCGAGAGGTATGAAGGTCTTTGTGATCTATTGTTGCTGTGGAAAATTACCCCTGATGACCAAAAGGTTCCCGAGTAGGAAGAGTTGATCTGATTTGAATCTTTTAAATATGCATTTTAGCAGTGTCTCTGTTCTGGGAGGATATTTAAGGGAAGGAACAAGAATCTGAAGTCTCTTCTTTCTTCTCTCTCCTTTTCTGGGACCCACTCTCTCTCTCTCTCTCTTTTTCCTCTTTTTCACTCTCTCTCTCTCTCTCTCTCTCTCTCTCTCTCTCTCTCTCTCTCTCTCTCTCTCTTTCTTCTTCTTCTTTTTCTTTGACTTCTTGATTTTTTTTACCATCATTTTTACACAACCGGTCTGTTACATTTTTGCTGCATTTTTACTCTGGACATCGCAATAAACTGGTATGTTATCCATTCCCCTTCAATATTAACTTGTTGAGACTTTTGTTTCTATGTGGAGAGCAATCTGACATCAGATATTGATTTAGTCTTCAGTTATATGGTAAATTCATTTGAGTAATGCTTGTACTCTTTACCTCTGAGTTGAATAGAAAAGACTGAGTGTCATGTTTTTCTAACTATTGAGTTGGAAGATACAAACCTCTGAACATCTCAACCTAGATGTCTGGGCTGTTCTTCTATGTTAAGAAGGTCACTGAATGCTTTGTCTATATCTGCCATCACTGAACTAAGATAGGGATTAATCAGAATCCCAAAGACCTTAGTTTTATGGTAAGTTTCACTGGACATTATTCAAACCCTTAACCTCTGAGTTGGTCAGATAAGATTGGGTATCATGTTCAATAACCTCTGAATACTCCAACCCAGACATCAGGCTATTCTTCCATGTTTAATGAACAAACTGAATAGTTTTGTTAATTTATAGAAGCCATCCCTGAACTGAAGACTAATGTCAGATCACGAGAAGTTTATTATTATTGAGTCTATATTCTTAATTGTTAATCAAGTCTTTCTCTCAATCAATGTATAAAAGTAAAGTTATTATTATCAAATGGAGTCAGATTAAATTAATTATTATGTATTTTACTTTGAAATCCTCACCTTGACACCGGAACGACGGAATACGTATTGGGGAGATATTACTATTTGTGTCTAGATATTTCCTCCTACAACACATAACAGGAGGCAAATGACACTTGGCGTCATACCGCCATACCCACAGGTGGAGAGCTGCTGACGTCACTTTCCTGCGCCGCGCGCTTACTTTGAGATTGCGATTTCGTTTTCGAGTTGTGGTAACTCTTGTGCAGGGCAGGACCACGAAAATTAAAAAGCAATGCCCTCAGTTTTCTTTTTGATTGTGTCATAAAAGGTGCGACACGAATAAGAAAATGAAAATGCATATAGGAATATTTATTAATGATTTTAATTATGAGTCAAATAATGCAGCTTTGTTCTTAAAATGAAAAAGCATTCTGCTATTGCTTTTTCATTTTTGAATTTTACATTTCATATTGAATTTTGGTAACTCTTTGCTGGTGCATGTTTTGAAAATTAAATCTCAAATGTGTTTTCCTTTTTCATTTGAATTAAGTACAAGAATGAGCAGTCTTGAAGAAGAAAATGAAAATGCAGATTGAATGACTTATTAACCATTTTAATTATGAGTCAAATAATGCAGCTTCGTTCTTAAAATTTAAAAGCATTTCTGCTATTGCATTTTTATTTGGATTATGGTAACTATCTGCTTCCATCGTTACACCTGTGTTACAGAATAGTAAATGCTTCAGCAGAGTTTTATGAGGGTGTTTTTTTTTTGTTGTTGAAAATGAAAATGTTGTTTTGAAAATGACTGCTTACAGGTCCATCTGTTTACTCTAACCAAGCATTCAGAACGAGTTGTCCAACACCGGTTTAATTTTTCAGGAATTGTTGACTTTAAAGAATCACGTTAATGTTCATTAATTCATGGAAGTGAAGAATAATTAAAGTAAATCTTAAAGTAACCTTGTGCTTCTGTGTTTCTCAATGTTTCAACAACTTTGTTCTGAACATAGTTAAGTTCTTTCACATGGCTACTTTTATTTAACAGCTCTTTGCACACACGACCTTCAGGTCAAAAAGTAAATTCAGTAAATAGCATCACCGTAAGGATTGCGTAATAACAGAAACAAAGGAGTGCAGTAAATAACCAATATCCCTGTGTATTTTTAAAAGGAACACTAGAGATTTAACAAGACACAAAATAACAGGAGGTTCACAACAATTTAGTGTCCATTCTCTGGATAGGGTCAGGGGGAGGCGCACTGCAGTGGAATAAGTGTCCATCCTGTGGAGAGGGTCGGGTGGTTTAGAGAGATGCAGTGATGGCCTCTCTTAGGTGCAAATACAAGTTCACAGCCTGATACGGATCTGTTGGTGGAGCAAGATGGGACTCAGCCATAAAGATGATACAGAGTTCATAAATATCTGGATTACATGGTACAGCCAGCCGAAAGACACATTCATTTTTGCACAGTTGAATGTGTTCATCTTCAACAGGGGAGAGAAAATATGTTGTTCGGTCAAGTTCAGGAACAGCATGCGTCACATTAGGCCGACCGATGGGGACGTTCAGGTTTCTTGATGGCCTGATGTTGTGTGCATTCCACACCTGTGCAGTGTCATCCAACTCATCCTGTAGAAAATGTATACATTTAGGAAGAGCTGTGCCAGCAGAACATAAATAAAACACTAAATTACAGCATTCACACATGAGCAACCCCACCCTCTCCCTCCCTCCCTGTCTCTGTTCATCCCTCCCTCCCCCCCCCCTCTTTCTCCTCATCTCTTATCCTCTCTATTTCTACCCTTCTGTTCCATCTCTCTCCCCTTCCATCTCTGTTCCTTTCCCTTTGCTACCCCTTCTCTTTAGCATTCTTTTTCCTTTCCTCCCGTCTCTGTCTGTCTGTCTTCCCAACACCCCCTTTCCCGTTTCTGTCCTCCCTCCCCTCTCTCTCACTCACATACACATGCGCACAAAATGAAAATAAAACATTATTCATGAACTCACCTGTATGGAGGCCCATACAACAAAACTGCAGGAGACTTTTTTCTGGACAAAAGTCTCCTGCAGTTTTGTTGTATGGGCCTCCATACAACAAAACTGCAGGAGACTTGCAGGAGAAATGCCCGTTGTCTCTGAGGTCTGATAACAAGGCTAACCAGAACTCCATGCGCTGGCCACGCAGGAAACCCCACCAATATTCAATTCTTTGATTGGCGGTGCTGGCCCCCTCCAAGTAACTATCAAGGGTGTCGTCTGGTTGAACAGGGACGAGGAAACGCTGGAAGCCTCTAACATGGCCATTTTCGGTTCCAAGGTCGCCTCGAACAACTCTAGGGCACCCCCCAAAACGCTGTACCGCTTCTATGTAGCACCCTCCAATTACTTTTGGGTCACTACTTGTTGTGTAAGCATTGAGCCAGATTATTTTTCTTGAAAAGCCATCGATACATCCATTCACACAAATACCATATGGCTTCAGTTCATCATATGAGTCCAGGTGCCAGATGAAGTTGAGAAGTTTGAGAAGTAATTCCTCCGTCTGAGACGCCCCGCTTGCCTTAATGACACTCCTCTCGGATCCAGTTCCTTCAAAACCAAACGCACAGACTCTTTTCTCACACGCAGTCCATTTTCTCTGCATTTAGCATACATCCACCTGTACCCGTGAAGCTGCCCGGGGTAATGTAGCTGGTTGCTAATGGATTCAAACAGGATCGCCAGGTCGGAATAGGCTTTGCGTGGCACGAGTCCCCTTGGAATGTACAGCTGCATCCCACTCTAGACTCATCAAACCCGACAAAGAAAACAAATCCTGAGTCACTAAATATTAAGAAGATGATTAAAAGGATTGGTATGTTTGATGTATGGAGGGATTTTCATCCATCCACTAAACAATTGACTTTTTACTCTCACCCTCATTCAGTTTACTCGAGGATCGATTATTTCTTTATGTTCTGAACAGACAGACACAGGGTTTTAGATTGTAGAATTGGTGTTAGCGACATATCAGATCACTCAGGTGTATATGTGAAAATAAATGTAGGTGTCCCACACAAAAACACTATTTGGAGACTCAACACCTCCCTATTAAATGACACCCGATTTGAAGATTACATTAGGAAAGAAATGAAGGAATATACAGACCTTAACGGTAGCACAGTGACGTCACAGAGTATTTTATGGGATGCTGGAAAAGCAGTATTATAGAAAGATTATAAGTTGGGCATCACAAAGGAAAAAAGAAAAACTTAAACACCTTAACGACTTGACAAGTCAATTAGACTCACTGGAACAGAAGCATGTAGAGACTAACGACCCCACCTTATTGGAACAAATAACCGTAGTAAAATCAGAACTAAATAAGAAACTGAACGACCAGGAGGAACTTACACTTAAGTATATGAAACAAACCCACTATGAAAATGGACCCCGTGCTAAAAAACTCTTAGCCTGGAGACTTAAAAAACAACAGTCTGGAAGATCCATATATAAAGTAAAGGACCCGGTCACCAACCAGATGTGTTATAAGCCAGAAGCAATACATAAGTCTTTTGAATCATACTTCAGGAATTTATACACTCAACCCAAATTAGCAGAAGCAGTAACAGTCAATCAGTTTTTTGAAATCCCTAGACCTGCCATCTGTTGTCACAGAACAAAATAAGTGCTTAACTACAGAGATTACAAATGCAGAGGTCGACAAGGCAATTTCTAAACTGAAAACAAGCAAAGCAGCCGGGGGAGATGGACTACCAGCAGAATGGTATAAGACTTTTAGGGACTCTGTGACCCCACTGCTATTTATTAAATTGTTTTACCTATGTCTTAAAAGGTGGCGAGACCCCACCATCTTGGAAACAGGCCATATTATCTGTAATACTGAAACCAGGGAAAGATAGGACAGATTGCAGCTCATACAGACCTATCTCAGTTTTAAACACTGATTATAAACTTTTCACTTCAATTATTGTCAACACACTAGAAAATATTATCCCTAACCTAATTGACACGGACCAGACAGGTTTTGTTAAAAATAGACAAACACAAGACAATGTTAGGCGAGCTATACATCTGTTACATATAATGAGCAAAGGAAACACAATGTCCTTAGCAATTAGCTTTGACACAGAAAAAGCTTTTGACTCTGTTCTATGGGAATTTTTATACCTGGTCCTGCAATGTTTTGGCTTTAACAATACAGTTATAAAATGTTTAAAATCTAAATATAATTCACCTGTGGCCCGGATCAGAATAAATGGCAGTCTTTCAGGTACAATCCGTTTGGAGAGGGGTTGCTGACAGGGCTGCCCACTGAGCCCCATCTTGTTTGCTCTATTTATAGAGCTACTTGTTCAAAAGATTAGGGAAGACCCATAAATCACGGGAATACTATTCAAGGGGAAAGAATATAAGACATGTTTATATGCAGATGACATCCTGGTGACTTTATCCGACCCGGATACCAGTCTCCCTAAATGAATGCCCTACTTCGACCAATGTGGTTCATATTCGGGATACAAATTGAACATAGAGAAAACTCAAACTCTTACTTTGAATTACATACCTCAAGAAAACATACGTAAGTCATTTAAATTTAAATGGACAACCAGAATTTTGAAATACCTAGGTCTTCATATTCCCAAGACCCCCAAAGATTTATATAGTGTAAACTACGGTAGCATCACAACCAAAATTAAAAATGATCTGGACAGTTGGACCCCCCTAGTACTTGATTTTTACAACCGAATAGATACTTAAAAAATGGTTATTTTACCACAATTGTTATTTCTACTCCAATCGCTACCTGTAGAAATACCCAATAAGAAATTCAGTGAATGGAATCGGATCATTTCTAGATTCATATGGCAGAACAAGAAACCAAGGGTACGCTACAAAACATTACACTTAACAGGGAGGGATGTCACTCCCATGCTTGGAGGACTACTATAAAGCAGCACAACTGCAGTATATAGTCTACTGGTGCAGGGCGGGTTATTACTTTAATAAAAATATCAAATTCTAATTAAAAAAAAAGAAGGGTGACACAGACCTCATCGATATTCTAATAAGTGAATATAAAGGTAAAATTCATAATAAAGTGGTCTCCAGAATATACTCCTGCCTACAATCACACAAAAAGACATCAACATTATGTGTCAAAAGTGCCTGGGAGAAAGAAGCAAATATAATCTTAACAGAAGACCACTGCTTTAATCTCTTAAACCCTATGTATGGAGAGTGAGGAGAGTTGTTTGGGAAGCATTAGTAAGAGCAAAAAAATGGACAGTGGGACAATGGAAAACGAAATGTTTTACATAGAATTATGTAAAACATTTCGTAGAAGTATGTAGAATTACATAAAACACAAAACATATCACACACACACATAATCCAACAATGAGCGGAATAGAAAACGGATGATTCGGAGGGAGTCAAAAAAGCATTTCATCAATGGCGAGTGAGTTTTATTTTCTCATTAACACACGGCGCCTATTCAAAGTTCAGTAGATCAAGTTAAAATATGACTCGGGGTCGCTTGTTCTTTTCAGCTTTTTTTTTTATCATTCTTATTATTGATATTTCTTTTGTAAAAGCCATCCGTTCTGCTCTTCATTGATTGTTGTGTAAAAATATGTAAGTAACCCTTTTCAATGTATAGCTTTTATATAGCTAATGGTCTTACAGGTAATATTTTGATGAATATTTAGGACCTCCCTTCAGTAGTGCAATGGAACTTTGTTCTATGCTCGCAATTAGTTGTTCATGTCGACCTATGTTTGCAACATTTTAATGCAGTTCCATTTACTGAAGCTTCAGTGTCAATGTACCATTGTAGCTATTCTATGTGAAAAGGATGTTGTGTTTTTTCCTGCTGCAATAGATAATCAGTTGTTTTTCAACTGGAAAGGAAAGCCCTGACTGGTGGTGATGGACCAGAAGCACCTGCGAGACATCCTTCATGAGTGCCACGATAATGCTGGTCACTTGGGCACAAGAGAACCCTGGAAAAGGTTCTGGCATCGTGTCATTGGGGGACTTTGTGCGAGGATGTTAAAAAATGGGTGAGAGCTCTTGACTGAGTTATTAATGAATGGACAGGAATGCTTGACTGTTCTGACTTAGCACATGGCATACCCCTAAAATCATTCAATAATATTTTTTTGGGGGGACAGAAGACTTTCTTAATAAAGTCACAAGGAGTAGGCATTTTTCACCGTTTGCTCTCTGGTTCTGGTGAACTCCCAAGGAAAAAAAACCCACAAAACAATCAGTCAAGTATTTAAGCGAGTCATGTGCTAAATCACATATTGCTTTAAAAGTGCAGTATACAGTAGTGTCTAAGAATTGAAATGATTGTCATAGTCTACACAACAGCTTGTTTTAAAGGTTGAGGAGTGTCCCCAATGTCAGCTCAGCAACAAGATCAAGACAGCTGCACCTGTGTTGCATCCAGTTGTGGTGAAGGAGGCATGGAGCGTTCTTGGAATGGATCTAACTCAGGGGTGTCCAAACTTTTTTCACTGAGGGCCACATACATAAAAATATAGGAGGGGCTGGGCCACTTACTAGAAATTAGGTATACAGCCTTAACTTTAGTGTTTTAAAGTTAGAAAAATCAATTAAAAGTGGTCAAATATGTTATACTGTTGAATATAATTAAAGACAAAACTGCCTTCATCACAGCTTTCCATAAATGGATCTTTATTGATTTATTCAGAAAAAGCTTTGGTAGCTCATTCTCAGAACAGCAGCCTCAGATTTCTTCTTAGACATAAGATTTACAGTACAGAGAAAGAACAATAAAGGGAAAATGGGACAGGTAAATTTCAAGCTTGTTATTTAAGTTATTAGGCCTAGCAACACAGCTATTAACGTTCGTTTGAAACGGTTGTCAACATTAACAGACTGAACTGGACTTAATAACAGGAGTGCTGCATTATTCTGGTGAGTGTCAGCTGCGCTGGGCGTGTAAACCGGGCCATCCAGCTGCGGTGCTGATCCGACGCCACTCGTGTCAAAAATCCGGACAAATGTCACTTGATCAAGGAGGAAATCTGCATCAGATGAGATCAGCTGACTTTGCGTGTGCAGTGTGCACTCTGTGTTAACAAGAAAAACGCATCTAAGAAAGTGGTGCGCAAAAGCAGGGTAGTGACAGAATTAATGCGCATTATTGATATTTGTCGCGTGTGTACCTGCACATGCATGCTTATTAACATACGGGTACTGTGGAATATATTTTTTACTCACTTAAAGTGGGAACTGCATTGCACTCAGTGTTGAGCAGCTCCCCCTGGTGTTAAACTGAAGAAGTGCAATACACTCAGGCAAAAGTTGAAGTGCGGGCCATATTCTATTTATAACATTTGTTGCGGGCCAATTAAAAATGGACTGCGGGCCGGAGTTGGCACGTGGGCCGTAGTTTGGACACCCCTGCTCTAAAGCATCGTATTAAGGGGACAGTGTCATTGTATGGGCATTGCGTATGACAATGTCCATTGTTTGTATGACTAATTTCCTGTACTACTGTGCTAAGGTGGTAGGCCAAGTGCTAAATCTGGCCTCCAACATGCTTTTTACTCTTTCACAGATGACATACTCATCATTTCGGTTCTGAACAGTATTTATTGACTGAAAAACAGGACCCCGTTTACTTGTGTACAAGCAGAGTAGTCAAGAAAGTTGTAATCATTTACATGTCCATTCTACAGTGTAACACTGGACGTGTTTACGTTTGACTATCTCCTTTAATATAAAACCACCACAAATGTGTTAATGACTTTTATAATTTCCTTTATATAATATACAAACGTATTAGTATGATCCAGGGAAAATTCCATGTTTGTTTGCGAAACTCATTGGAAGAATGAAGAAAATCTGTTTGATTGTTATTGTCATGAACATGAATCACAAAACATATTTTGTTTTTTGTTTTTGTTTTTTTCATGTGTCACTTTAACAGAGACAACACCATCTGTAATTACTATGTTTGGTTGCATTTCCCTGGCAGGCAAAGATAGATGGAAGAGACATCCTTCTGGGTGGAAAATGGGACTGGCTTGTCTGTGGCTGGTGGAGGCTCACTGGGCTCATCAATCCGTCCATCCATTCACCTTGTTCGTCTCATCCTGACTGCAGCACGCCACTGTGGAGGCTTGACATAACACACATTAGATTAATAACAGAAAAGCAAAATGTGACTTATGGTGTATTATTTAGTGTGCTTCAGTTGTAATTCTCATAATAATGACTGTTTTGCTGGCTTCACACAATATATATAATTGGCCTGTCTTAGTTAAAAGCCCACTCACCACGACAAGGTGAAGGCCAAGAGTGGGAACACAAACACAGACCAGAAACGAACAGGACAAATCCAGACAAGACTACAAAAAACACAAACACAAATATCAATCACTTTGGCCACTATCTTTTTTCACAAAAACGTTTATTTCTTTACAAATTGAACCTTAGATTGTGTCACAACAAACTAAATAAACCCTTGAAACAGCCAACAAAACATGAAAAAACAACACTTCATCAATATTATAATGAGTATCCTCATAAATGATTTCAAGATAACTTTCAACACTTTCTTACAAAAACATTTTTACGTCTGCCGTAACGATTTTCAGATTTTTTTCATGTGAATATTTTAACATTGAACATGTTAACTGAACAGTCAATCCCTTCATTGTTGCTCTGACCTCTTCATCATTTGTGACCTCTTCATCATTGGTGATCTCTACATCATTTGTGACCTCTACATCTACATTAGACACAATATGGCTGTCACATGGCTCCTGAATCACTAGAAAACTGTCTTTTTCCAAGATCCCTGACACCTCTTTACATTTTTTTAGAATATGTGTGGTCAAAGATTTGTTCAAAATCACGTGTGTGTGTGTGTGTGTGTGTGTGTGTGTGTGTGTGTGTGTGTGTGTGTGTGTGTGTGTGTGTGTGTGTGTGTGTGTGTGTGTGTGTGTGAGAGAGAGAGAGAGAGAGAGAGAGAGAGACTCACTTACCTTTTGTTTGGTAGACATGCTCTTACCTGATTTGAAGAAACTAAAAATGGTTGGGGGCGACACTCACAGCAAGAAGCTTGTGGGTTCGATTCCGGGGCCCGGGCCTGGGACCTTTCTGTGTGGAGTTTGCATGTTCTCCCTGTGTCTGCATGGGTTCTGTCCGGGTTCTCCGGCTTCCTCCCACACTCCAAAAACATGCACGTGAGGTCAATTGAACATTCTAAATTGTCCGTAGGTGTGCATGTGAGTGTGAATGGTTGTTTGTCTCTATGTGGCCCTGCGATGACCTGCTGACTTGTCCAGGGTGTCACCCTGCCTTCGCCCTAAGACAGCTGGGATAGGCTCCAGCAGACCCCCGTGACCCTGAATAGGAATAAGCGGGTATAGAAGATGAATGAATGAAATCTTTATTGAATGAATGACACATTTTATTTCACTCGTCGTTTATGTAATTATTATTTTTTGCTCCATAGCTTTCATGATTCAGCATTACATGTTAAGCGTGATGAATTGCATGAAAAGAGAGAGCACTCGCTGATAAATTAATATGGTGTGCTGTTTAATTCCATGAGGACGACAAAATATTTGCAAATTTGTGTTAGCTACACACACACGGACGTACGTACGTAAAAACGTCAGTGGCATAAAAGTGCCTTACAGTCATTTCATTAATCATTCTAGCCGAAGTAACGTGGGTCCTTTGCACCCTTTGCCTGTTGATCGGGTGACACAGTTAATTGCAGCACAGGTCAGCATTTTCTCGGCCACTGCAGATAAGCCAAAAGTTGACCGGTCGACAGGTGCAAGAGAAAGGGAGGAACTTTCAAGATCGTTCAGTTTTTATTTTTTATTTTTTAGTTCTGATGAAATAAATAGACCAATCATTTCATTACTTTGTCTGCTTTCCAAAGAGGTTATTAATTAAAAAATATGTGTGGCAGTGCTGTTATGGTCCATAGAGAGTTGCTTCAAAGAATTATTATTTATTATTCAGTTCATTGCTCACTTGTTTAATACACAAATAATAGTATATCATTATAATAATACTATTTTATATTATTATTATTATTATTATTATTATTATTATTATTATTATTATTATTACTAATAATAATAATAATAATAATAATAATAATAATAATAATAATAATATGAAATAGTATTATTATAATAATTATTAAATAATAATAATAATAATAATAATCATCATCATCATCATCCTCATTATTATTCATAAAATTTCGAAACAACAGTCGTCAGTTGTTCCGTAAAAAATACATTCATTTCCACGTGGAATTTTGTACGGTTCGTGAACGCGCACGTCTGTCATTGACGGTCTCCACACTGACACAACTGAGCATGCTCTATTATCCCATCAATGCGGAAGTCAAAAACATTTTGGGAGCCATGCGCTGGGTGAGCAACTTCATTGAAAGGAATGGGACGCCGTCTTGGACTCTGGGGGCTTGCCGCACTGTCACGCAGGTTGTGACGTAGCGGGCCGGCGACGCCGACAGGTATGATGTGAATGATTGACAGCTACCATTCGTTCCCGTTAGCAAGGGGATTAAAAACAAACAGACACCACAATGGCATCAAAAAGGGAGTTATCCCAGCGGTGCGGAAAAACGGAAGGAAAAGAAAACCGATCAAGAAAAACTTGCAAAGGGGAAATGTAAGTTATTTGTTTGTGATGTGGGCTGGAGAGGTGGAGGGGAAACGCTGTTGTCCCCCCAAGTTTGTTTATTTGTCCTGCTAGCCAGCTAGCTAGCTAGCGTTGGATACATTTTAGCTGGCTGGCTAATATTTGTTCGTCATGAATCAGCGTTTTTGTTTGTTTTATGAAAGGGAATGATTGATTGACTCCACACCCGTTTATTCACATTCTAACAGGGAGGGAGGGCATGTTGTTGTAGTTGTTGTTACTGTGGTCAAGTGAGCCGCCGTTCGTCCTAGCGCAGTCAAGCCAGCCGCTTCTACATTTTCATTGCGCCCGTGTTGCTGTACTTACTGCGAGAGTCCACTGAGAAAGTCAGCGCTTAGTTCAATGGCAAGCGCGTTAACTTCCGGTTTTAAAATTAAGTATCTCTCTCTCTCTCTCTCTCTCTCTCTCTCTCTCTCTCAGATTTTTTTTGTTTTGTTTCAATTTTTACTGTTCAATAACATCAAATTGATCCATAGGTTCTGACAATGAGTTGTACAGTTGACCTGAGGAACACCATGACTACATCCTCAGTTATTTTCAAAGATTTTTACTGTAGCATTTTGGAGATATTAAGCCTCAAAGTTGTTGTTTTTTAGCTTTTCAAACAGGCAAAAACAACCTTGTATTCCATTTTTACTGTATAATAAAATACAATTGCTCCATAAGTTCTGACAATGGTTGGTACAGTTGACGGGTGGTGTTATCCCTCTTTTTTTGGTTTTAGTTTGCTGTGTCGTCGCCACCCAATTTTGACTGCCCACTGGGATGTGCACGTGTGATTGGGGTGACTCCCTTGGGCTTCCGTCCCCATCCAACCTGCTCCACTATATCTCGGTGGCCTCAGCCCTGAACACCATCATCACATCCCGTGAGTCGTCTTCTTTCTGTTGCCCCCCCCCGTGTGGTGTCAGCTTGTCCTGCTTTTGTTTAACCCGTTTCTCCCCCCTTATTTGAATCGTTGGCCTCCTTTATTTTGAAGATCCTTTCCCTTTTTTTTGAGTTTGATGTTGAAGTTGATTCGCTCATTTGCTTTGATATTTATGGTTTAAGTTTCCCCCCTTGTTCGTACATTGTTTGTGTTGAACGGTGCTTCCCCCTCCCCCCCTGTGTCTTTTTGGTTTTGGTACTTTACTTATAAATTTGTTTTCCTTTTTCTGAGTTTTAGTTAATTTAAATTCGTAACTGCCTGGATTCCTTCCTGTCTAGATGCATTTCCTTCAATTATAATAAAGCCTGTTTTTTTTGCAAACCACGTCTCAGCTCATTTGTTCACGAAAACTGTGTGCTTTTCATTATTTTATTTCCTCAACAAACAACTTGAGGTGGCGTTGTCGTCCATATCCTTACCCCTTAACAATAACCCCCTTGCATTCTGTAAACTCATCAACATCATCATCTTCCCCTCCCCCACACTGCTCCTTTCTGTTGCCACACTTACGTCGCCACCGCTGACCCTCAGACAGCAGGCGTGCGTGCGTGCGTGCGTGCGTGCGTGCGTGCGTGCGTGCGTGTGTGTGTGTGTGTGTGTGTGTGTGTGTGTGTGTGTGTATTTCAGTACATGTGACAGATTTTAGGGAACTTTTAGTAACCAACTGTTTATCTTTTCTTTTGTAGTCGCTGAGAGCTGCTGGTGGTGGCGGTGTCCCGGGTGGTGGGCCCCTTCGAGTACTGTGACCCGGGATTGTGGTTGTTTTCTTCTTTTTTTTTTGCACTTCACTTTCTTTGCAGGTGTGTCACGTGTGAGTGGGGTGTTCCTTGTTTTCTTTGGTTCCTCCCCCGTTTGGCCCCCTCATCGGTAAGCCTCAGTTTCTACACCAAGAATAAGGAGCTCAGTAGCTCCGTTTTAAGTGTTGGTCTGTTTGTTCCTTTTATTTTTAAATGTTGAATAAAAGTTGGTTTGATATTTTAAACATTCTGAACCACGTCTCCTACTCCTTCCTCGTAGAACTTACCTGTGTGCCTAATTATTACTTTTGTGTTTAGTAGAACTCCCTGGGTGAAATTCCCAGGGTGGCGTTGTCGGTTCCTTTTCATTTTGTTAAATTCCCAATATTAAATCTTGCTTTATCAGATAGCCATAACCACTCTCATCGCGACAGGATATTTGAGTCAACTGAGTCAAACTGTCATGTCTACTTCCCAGTCTCAATAAAAATGTTCACTACTGCTTTGTGCGAGCTTCTTAAATGGAGGTTTGTCGGGGTTTTTCCCTTTTTAGAAGCAAGCCACATATTTTGTGTCTTTCCACCACAAGACATTGGCTTTTGTCACTCTCTTCATCGTATTGGGAAAAAGTGGCATATCGGACTTTCCCGCCGCGAGTCGCTCGTCAACATACTGCTGTGAAAGAGGGGTGACGTCACAGAACGCGACGTGCATTTAGGTGCTGCTGCGTAAAACTAAAAGATTTTCCTGGGCAAATATTCATTTGACAGACGTAAACAAAGTGAAATATGACTTCAATTTAAGTTTGTTTTAGTTTGTTTTTATAAACACACAAAAAAGTTTGAGTTAGTTATCGTTTTTGAAAAAAGTTCCTGACTTCTACTTTAGAGATATTGATGACGAGTTGTTGTATATAAACGGTGTGACTATGTGGTTCGGCAAGCGGTGGTGCTGTCTGTACATAGCTTAGCAAACGGCTAGCGCTAGCACCCCCTTTCAATGCCAGAGTGAAAAGATCCACACGGAGTGTTATGACCCACGGGTGGGTCGAGGTGCCTCTATGTTTGTGTCTGTGTCTGTGTCTGTGTGTGTGTGTGTGTGTGTGAGAGAGAGAGAGTGGATGACGCCTTGCAGGTGCGGTCCTGGATGTCGGCTGCTGATTGGACGCGCCACGGCTGAGAAGGAGGAGCAGTCGAGCCAGCCTGACGGTCGTCCCTCCTCCGCTCCCAACTCTGCAGTTAGTCACTTCTGAAATGGTGTTAGAGCACGCAGCCGTAGGTAGTGATGGCCGAGCGAGGCTTTGTTGAAGCTTCTCGACACTTTCACGTTTCAAAAAATGGTTCATTCCTCGAGGCTTCAATGACACAGTGCTCGAGGAGGTCATCTAGTGCTCAATAAAATGAAGTGCAATGGAAACGTGTTCATTGTTTCATAGGTTGTTTGGGATTTGATTCGCCATGCATTCTTGTTGGACAACACTACATGCTTGTATGGTTCAATGCTGACACAATAAAATAAAAATGAAAAATAAAGACAATGTCTCTTTTTTGGCACGACTGATTGTAGTAGACTATAGCTCTTATACTTAGCCTGACAGTTTGTGCAATGAATTATATTATATCCTAAAACAAGACTAAATAGCCCATAGTTTCAAAATATGTTCAATAGTAAGTGTTCAGTGGGTCAGATGTCAAATGTGATCTATTTAAAATGTAGAATAGATGAGCTAAATAACACATATATAATACACATTGATGGGAATTGAACCGTCGCCTTAGTCTTGCAAGTCCAAGATTGTCATAATGTACCACAAACCCAAATCACACTCCCTTTTTTCATCGAAGCTGTTTGAGTAGCGTTAGCACACCGTGATTCCTCATCAACTACAGGCCTACACTTCAAATAATTATGAGAAAAATCCAACGTAAAGAGAGCACTTCCATTAGGAAATAGTCAACATGAAATTTCGTCTTCTACTGACACCTGCTGGTCAAATTGAATAGTTGCAAATATTGTGAACAAGTCAACAACAAGTGAACAACATCTAATTCTAATCCTAAACAATATGGCCATTCCAAGTGAAGTATTAAGACAATTAATCAGGTTTGTACTGCTTGATTGAACACATTCATCCCGTTCCAGTGCACTAAAACCCACTTCCCTTCAGGACCGTGTCAGCGAAGCCAAAACTTCCTTGATTGACGCTGTTTCCCAGCATGCAATGTGAGCTAGCGATTCACAATACTATTTCATCACAAACATGGATGTAAAAAATAAAAAGGGAAAAAGGGAAAAATGAAACTTCAGGAACACCAACCATTGCAATACAAGCAGAACTGGGCCGAAGTTTTATATTATGTACACCATAATACAGCCTTCTGGTGGACAAGCCATACTATTTAACCCGTGTCCTCCTATGGCACTTCCGTGGGTGGAAGCACATGGAAGAGGTCACGTGCTGGTTGTGCGTCACCCCTCGGGGCCCTTGCAGGTGGTCTGCATAGCGTCTGATTCAGGTCAGTAAGTTTGCTGGCGAAAATAATGCACTACATGTGTATGTCACACTTTTCTTTTGTTTTGTATGAGCATTTAAAAAAAAACAACAACATACTAATAATATGGATATTGACCATGTATGTTTTGGAGTTCAATGACAGAGGTTAATTAATATATATATATATATATATGTATATATATAGTCAGCTGCTTTCGGTTGAGATATTAAATCTATTGTGATATGGAACGATAGTTCATAATGTACGTGTTACTTGCTTTGCAGATAAGCTGTACCCTATTTCTTGTGCTCCTGGTTATTTTAAAAGGCAGACAAGAACGTTGTTTGCTGTTGGAGGGCTACAACAACACTTTGATGCTACGCTTTGTGCTGTCGCTACGGACCCCAAACTCTCGTTCTTGTTGGATTCGGGTTCTGCGCAGACTGGTGGGAGAGTTTGTGTACAGGTTTTGCAAAGGAACGGTGTCTTCAGTTATACACACGCTCATTAAAGTGCCGACCGTGGAGGAAGCTGGTGCCGCTGCACGCCGTTTCCAGCAGAATAACAGCGAAATTACCAAAATAAAAAATCAGGAAAACATGTCTTTGCTGTGCTTTTATTTACAAAGTTAAAATTCTTCTAACTTATAAAAAATGTGAACGAAAAGGTAGAAATATAAATACGAAGGAATACGTATTTGTTCAGGGGTGCGCAAAGCCGGAGCCCTGCATTTGCTGCGCTACCCTTTTTGAAAAGGTCTCCGTTGCGCGTTATTTTAATATGTCCATCTCTTTTAAAAGAGAAAGCATCGCCCCGGTCTCATCCTCTCTCCAAATGTCAACATTCTTATTCGCGTTTGCCAGGTTGTTTCGCGCCGTCTGTTTTGTTAGACGACGTAGTTGTGCGGTCATGAGTTGCGAGAGCGAGGCGTGGCGCATGCGCACTCGCATTGTCCAGTTAATAGTCCGATTAAGGCGTATACATGGCAGAGAAATTCGAATTCCAATCGCATTATCTGGGTGTCTCAATCGGAGTTCTCCGATTCCAATCAGAGTTCTTAAACTCCAATCATAATCGGAGTAAGGTGTTTACACGCACGTGAGTTCTCCGATCATAATCGGACTAAGGCAATAATTCGATTTTCTCTAGTGCCATGTAAACGCACTGAATGTAGTGGTTCAGACCAGACGCGAACAGGCGCGCGGCTCGTGCCATTCATTTCAATGGAAGTGGAAGCACCGCGAAGCGGAGCGCCGACGAATTTCGCGAGCGAGGCTCCAACTGGTTCACACCAGACGCGAACAGCTCCGCGACGGTCGACAAGCGCTTCTGCTCAGCTGCAGTCTTTTTTTCACTCCCACTTGAGCTTCTTTTTTTTTTTTTTCGCCCCCCCTCGCCCCGTAGCCAGCCTGCTCCGTAGCTTACTTTCGTGTGTGTGCGTGTGTGTGTGTGTGTGTGTGTGTGTGTGTGTGTGTGTGTGTGTGTGTGTGTGTGTGTGTGTGTGAATAAATAGAAACACACACTCAGGTGTCCATCTCAAGACAAGACCTCTTTCATAATGATCATTGACCGGCATCTCTAGGATCAAACAGACGTATTTTGATCAAGTCTTCCTCTGTGTGTGTGTGTGTGTGTGTGTGTGTGTGTGTGTGTGTGTGTGTGTGTGTGTGTGTGTGTGTGTGTGTGTGTGTGTTTAATCTCTCTCGCACTCTGATACAATGTACTGACAAATATAACATACAAATATGATATATGATCGAATTTATCATTCGGTTTTTATTTTTGAAATTAGTTTATTTTGAAAATTCACCGGATTTTCTCGTTTTTATTGAGCGACTTCCTGTACTATTGACGAGGATCGCTCGCGGCTCGCGCACGAAATAGAGCAGACGCCGAAACAACAAATGCATGCCGCGAGCCGCGCAACCACCACATTGATTAACGTGGGCGCCGAATGGAAGCGCTCGGCGGCGCTTCGCTTCCACGTCCAGTGAACTGACGTTAAATGCATGGCGCGATCCGCGAGGGGAGCCGCGCGCCTGTTCGCGTCTGGTGTGAACTACTACATTGATTAACATGGGCGCCGAATGGAAGCGCTCGGCGCTTCATGGCGCTTCCCCGTCCAGTGTGAACCGGGCGTTACGTTGCTCGGAAAAATGTGTCGCCTGAGCCTCCGCCCCCTCTATGCCCATTGGCGGAGGGAGGGCTCATTGTAAAAAAAAAAAAAAAAAAAAATTGGTGTTCCTTCGGCGCGCCTGGGAAACTCTGAAATTATGAATAACTTAAGCTCGTTTTTGTCCCATTTGCCTGCATCAGCCCGTCATGATATTGTTAAATTAATTGAGAGCCACCCACGATTGTTTTCTGACCACCCCCGCCGTACGTCAGTTTTGCACCATGACATAGAAGTAGAGGGACATGCCACAACTAAGCAAGCACGCACACAGAGTCAATTCTGGAACGTTAAAAAAGAAGCTTTGGCTCTCCTTCTGACAGTGCCCATCTTGATGTTAATTTGTGGTCAGGTTTTTACAGACTATAATGCCCTCGTAGATGCGGTGGTTTCCGCTCCTGCAAGACTTCAATCTCCAGATTTGCCACAGGAAGGGGGGTTGATAATGTGTTGGCAGATGCATTATCATGTGGACTAGCTGCGGAATTCTTATTTCGGGGGAACTGAGCTGTTTTTCTTGTTTAGTTTTGTTTGTAGGTATGTTAATAGGGTTTAGTTCTTAAGAGAGGGGATGTTATGACCCACAGGTGGGTCTAGGTGCCTCTATCTTTGTGTCTGTGTGTGTGTGTGAGAGAGTGGATGACGCCTTGCAGGTGCGGTCCTGGATGTCGGCTGCTGATTGGACGCGCCACGGCTGAGAAGGAGGAGCAGTCGAGCCAGCCTGACGGTCATCCCTCCTCCGCTCCCAACTCTGTAGTTCGTCACTTCTGAAATGGTGTTAGAGCACGCAGCCGTAGGGGTGGGCTGCCATTTTCTTTGTCCCCTCTTTTCTCCTGTTTATTAAGTATGTAGGGAGGTTAGCCTTTCTGTATTTGGGTTCTCTTTCTTTCTTTAGTTAGTTCTTAAGGCGAGCTAGTTGGAGTTTGGTTTATTATTTTGGCCTGGGCCCACCCTGAAGCCTTTGCTGCCCACCGGTTAAGTTGTTTTGTTTATTTCATTTACTGATTTATAAAATGTTTTTTGTTGAAACTGCCAACTGCAATGAAAAATTAATGAGGCTTGGGAGTGGGGGAAGGTGTCCCACATGTTGCGTCTCGGTCCCCCGAGACGGGACGTAACACGGAGTTTTCTCGCAGTGACAGCAGGTTGAGCTCCTACCGTGTTAGAGGTGACGTCGTCACGTTAGCCTGTTCCATCCCTGCTAAATTCTTTAAAGAACTACCGTAAGTAAACTTTTAAATTATAATACACTCTACACTAATTGTAATTTCCTGCCCGTGGTTCTATATTGCAACAGTTGACGGCTCATATCAGCAGATAAGCAGCAACAATCTGGGCATTGCGGGTGATTCCTAAATATGTAATTTCTTATTAATTAACCCATAAGTGTTGTACACCAGTGTGACACCAAATGCTTGTTGCTGACAGCAGTGAAGAAATGACACTCTAGTGGTTCTGCACATTAGTATAAATAGAGTGATTCTCTATCTTTACATCACAGGACGGCGGCACTCTGACAGATTCCATGAACCTGGACACTGATGATCCAGACTCCGGTCCAGATGACACAACTGGCCACAGTGGAAACGGGTCAGAGCATGGACTGGCTGCTGAAAGGATACAGGTAGGTGGCGCTGTCATTCCAAGTTGTGTGGTGTGGAGGATCAGGGCCAAAGTTCCAGATGCTCACAGATGTGACTGTGGATTCAGGAGGAGTGTTTGAAGGCTGGACTCCCAACAGTGATTGGCTGCTGAGGACCTCTCAATCACAATCAGGTTTTTTAGTGGCTGTGAGATTGAAAGTGAGTGAACATCATTAAATAAAGAGATCCTGCAGGGTCCCAATTTGACAAGTACACTGCTAGGTGTGCTGCTTCGTTTTCGCCAAGGCCCTGTAGCATTCATGACTGACATTGAGGGAACGTTTCATCAAGTAAGAGTTTCCAACCAGGATGTAAACCTCTTACGCTTCCTCTGGTGGCCAGATGGGGACATTACAAAGGACCTACAAGAGCACAGGATGCTGGTCCACATCTTTGGGGCAGTGTCATCCCCAAGCTGTGCTTCATTCGCCCTGCTGAAAGCAGCTGACGACAATCAGCATGACTTCCCAGCCGAGGTTATAAACACTGTTGGTCAAAATTTCTACGTGGATGATTGTCTAAAGGCCGTCAGCACGGCGGAACAAGCAATACATCTGTACCAGCAGCTAACAGACCTGTGCGGTAGAGGTGGATTTAAGCTCAATAAGTGGGTGAGCAAGCATCGCTCGGTGCTGGCCGCCATTCCTGAAGAGCAGAGAGCTAAAGAGGTAAAAACACTTAACCTTGACAGAGACCAGCTCCCTATGGAGAGGGCCCTTGGAGCTCAGTGGGATGTACAGCAAGATACATTCACATTCAGCATCAGAA
The DNA here is from genome assembly GCF_046127955.1 of Nelusetta ayraudi. NCBI lineage: Eukaryota > Metazoa > Chordata > Actinopteri > Tetraodontiformes > Monacanthidae > Nelusetta > Nelusetta ayraudi. The sequence goes on from NW_027466097.1 coordinate 538,409, forward strand.
CAAAGCTGGGATGGGATGAGGAAATCCCTCAGGTCATGGTACATCCCATATATAGTTTTTCAAGCGCCAAACTACAACAAAGGAACTCATCTATAACAAATCTACAACCTTGTTTTAATTCTGATTAATAAACTAAAGCTTATTCGATTATCATTATGTTGTTTTTTTTAAACGCTCATACAAAACAAAAAAAGTGGAGGGAGAGTAGTCTGAATCGGGTTCTGGAGCATTGCTCTACCTCATACATCGCACTCATGAGCGTCACATCCACTTGTAGTGCATCATTTCCGCCAGCAAGCTTCTCCTGTTAGACCTTCCCCGAGGTGGTTGGTGGGGTGACGAGCACCCAGCACGTGACCTCTACGACGAGTTTCTACCCACGGAAGTGCCATAGGAAGACACGGATTAAATAGTATGGCTTGTCCACCAGAAGGCTGTATTATGGTGTACATAATATAAAACTTCGGCCCAGTTCTGCTTGTATTGCAATGGTTGGTGTTCCTGAAGTTTCATTTTTCGTCCCTTTTTATTTTTTACATCCATGTTTGTGATGAAATAGTATTGTGAATCGCTAGCTCGCATTGCATGCTGGGACACAACGTCACTCAAGGAAGTTTTGGCTTCGCTGACACGGTCCTGAAGGGAAGTGGGTTTTAGTGCACTGGAACGGGATGAATGTGTTCAATCAAGCAGTACAAACCTGATTAATTGTCTTAATACTTCACTTGGAATGGCCATATTGTTTAGGATTAGAATTAGATGACAACTTCTTCACAATATTTGCAACTATTCAATTTGACCAGCAGGTGTCAGTAGAAGACGAAATTTCATGTTGACTATTTCCTAATGGAAGTGCTCTCTTTACGTTGGATTTTTCTCATAATTATTTGAAGTGTAGGCCTGTATCTGCACACAATTTGGAATTCGTCCCAGCGCCCTGAGCTGTAAATTTGGACGGTGTAAAATGAAAATGGCCATCTGCAGCAGAATGAAAGTGAGATTGCATTGTCCAGGTAGGAGGACAGCAGTCAGTCATGTTTCACCTCCAGTCAACACGCAGTGGTTCACATGAAGGTCCAAGAGGCCTACAGACCTACACTGAGTCTGGACGTGGCAGTACAGTTGGATCATTGTCTTTGTTGTGTTGTTTGGTCATTGTGATCCAATGTAATGTGAGAGAAGGACGAGTGCAGTTATATTGGAGTGAGTTATTTAGAGTGTAATAGAAGTTATAATGCAGAGTCTGTTTTTATGAAATGTTCTATCACCTGGCATCCATCCATCCATCCATCCATCCATCCATCTTCTACTGCCGTATCCGGAGTCAGGTCTCGGGGGCAGCAGCCTCAGCAGAGACCCCCAGACTTCCCTGGACCCAGTCACCTCCTCCAGCTCCTCCAGTGGGACCCCAAGGCTTCCCGGTCCAGCCCAGAGACCTGGTCAGCACCACTCTGACTCCCTGAGTCCCTGCTGCTCAGGTGAGGCTTCAAAGATCTGGCTGCACCTGATTGGACGGTCGTGGAGGATCTCCTTGGTCTTCTTGGTCTTCTTGGTCTCCAGCTGTTTGACCTCATGCTCTCTGTTGACCTCCT
>NW_027466097.1:545000-567500 GCF_046127955.1 Nelusetta ayraudi
CATTTTACATTCCTCTATTCTGTATCTGTCTGTAATGTTAATAAAAAAAAATAGTCCTCTGTAACGGGTGGAGGTCCCTCAAACATCAAACATCCCGAGTTCGGCTAGAGAGACGTTGACAAGTTTCGACAGGCGGGTCTGACTTCTGTTGCCATTAGTTGTGTCGAGTTTAGCTTTTAAATCATGTTGATTTAGCTCTTGTTGAGAGAGATGTGTTTCCTGTAGATCAGGCATGGCCAAACTACGGCGTGTCTCTGCCCGGCCCGCGTGAAGGCAGTCAAAAATCTAACCTAACTTAGAAATGACACTTGAACCTGCAATGAGTATTTTAGTCGTTCTAAATGAGTCCAACGTTAGAAAAAAAGGAGCGACCCGGACTTCCCACAGTCTCTTTTCTATTAACATGGGAATTCAATTTTAATAATTTGTCAACTTAAAAACACCGGTCATACTAGAACATCCCTACCAGCTTTCTTCCCTTTATTCTCTGAATTTAATCAAAGAATCTTTGAAACTCTTGTAGCTTTTCTCTGGCTCGTGTCGCTGCTGATGCGTAGCCCCTCCAGGATCCCTCCTTGCACTGCCACTCCGTCGCAGTGCGGGGCACCGAGTGCCGCAGGCCCCTCCGCACTCGTCGCCACCGCCGTCTTCTCCGCCAGGCCGCGTCTCGCCAATTCCTCCTTTACCTCCTCTGCGCTGTTGTAGGTTCGAGTTCCCGTATCCCAGTGGGTCCTCATCTTGGTGAATGGCGTCTGGAAGCGGATGCCCTTCTCCTTCAGGATTCTTTTAGCAGTGTTGTACTCCTTTCTCTTTTGGACCATCTCTGTCGCGTAATCGTGATGGAATGACGGTACTTTATTCCCCAGTTCTATTTTCTTTGTCCATAGCTCTCTCAGGACCCTCTCTTTGGTAGTAAATTCCAGAAAGTTAACAATGATGGGTCTCGGTTGGGCACCGTCCGCTGGCTTCTGTGCAAATGAGCGGTGTGCTCTCTGAATTTGGAAATTAAAATCTGCTGGCAGGTGCAGTTCGCTTTTCAGCAGGTCTTCCACAAACTTGGCCACAGATTCTCCCTCCTCTCCTTCAGTGACTCCATAGATACGTAGGTTGTTTCTCCTCGGCCTGGACTCCAGGTCAGTTAACTTGTCCTGAAGAGCTTTTTGTTCTGTGATATGACCAGAGCGTCATTAGCTTCCTGTGCCCAACGTTCTAGCTTTTCAATCCGCGACTCAGCCTCGTTGATCTTGCCGGTCTGGAGCTCCTGTTCGGTGATGACTTTCGCAAGTTGTTGATTTATTTCGTCTTTGAAGTCGTCCAAGTCTTTTTCCACGTCGTTCCTCAGTGTTTCTCCAAACGTGCGAAGGACTTCTTTTGATTCCGTTTTTAAATCCCGTATCTCCTTGCTAATAATTTCTATGTCCGAGCCCTTTTTCGCGTCGTTAGTCACGAGGAGTTCGTTTCGCCATCTCCCTCTGTTTCAGAGCAAGCTGGTAGTTCCGCCATATTGTCTGTTACCGTGTTTCTGTTTTGGTTGAATGGAGTTTTCCTTCCCATTCCAACGTTCCCCTGATCACTTTGTAGTTAATATGATATCTGACAATAGTCATTCAAGTTTTCGGGGAGTTTTTACCCTAGACGGTCGAGAGCCCTGGTGTCGCGCAGTCTACCGCTTTATGGCCAAACCAGAAGTCCCTTCCCTCTAGCCTTTTCAAGGGGGAGGTGGCTAGACTCGGCTCTTGTGGGACGAGAAGCAGAAGGCGTGTCCGATCGGGGGGGAAGATGAGATCACATTTTTGTGGGTCAACACAAACTCATCTGCGAGGACAGCAGCCTTGGACAATGACAACACTTTCTGTTCAATCAAGAACATTACCACCTTCTCTGGCAAAGAGTCTTTAAAATCTTCTAAAAGAACGAGCTCACGGAGTGACTCAAAGTCATTTTTGACATCATTAGCTGCACACCATTTATCAAAGAGGTTGCTTCTCTCCCATGCAAACTCGACAAAGGTTTGACCACTAGATTTTCTATGGTTCCTAAATTTTTGCCGGTAGGGCTCAGGAACAAGCTCATAAGCAGGAAAAATTGCTTCCTTTACAACATCATATTGCAGGCTGTCTTCTAAGAAAAGAGCAGACACCAACTCCTGTGCTTTTCCCACCCGCTTGCATTGGAGAAGGACAGGCCACATGTCTCTTGGCCAGTTGAGTGGCGAAGCTATTCGCTCCAAGGCACTGAATTATGAATTCTGTACCTACCTACAACCCCCCCTTCCGTGGCCCGCCGACTCGATGCAGGTCTGTCATGTGGCCCGTTGCTAAAAAAGTTTGCCCACCCTCTATACAGACAGTGAGTTGGAGCAAACTCGTAAGCACTACTTCCAGATGGCCCGCACTGCCAGTGAGGGGAAATGTGTCATGTTCAAAGAGCTGAGATGCAGGCTGGTGAGAAACACTGTCACCAGCATGATTTCTATCTTGAGAGCCAGTCAGCAAGGAGAGGGGGTCCGGTACCCTTCTAAGCATGAAGTCACTGCAATGGCTAAAAGACTAGTGGAGTATTATCCCATGCTGAAGGATTAAGACAAAACAATGAAACATGTAAGTGATTATATTATTTTGCGCACTTTTTGTGAAAAAAGTGTGAAGATTTTGAAGCGTGTGGTTATTTTTGGCTGATACTTTTTTTTATCTGTGCATGTTCACTTTCCATCTTTATTTGTTCTTTCAATGAGTGAAATTTTATTTACCACAGGCGAGCACTTACAAGAATCTTCACAAGAGATTCACCAGAGAGGGGCCACAAGAAGAAAAGGCATCGCATTGACTTCTAAGCAAGTGACCAAGAAGAAGATCATGATGCAGACTCAATTGGTGGATCAACAATTATTTTGTGTCACACACCAGGGCGCAGTTCTGATAATGGCCACACTTCACGTAAGTAGAAACATGTCCATTTTAATAATAATGATAATGTATGAAAGCTAGGCAATGTTATGATAGTTTTGGATATCATGATATATCACAGGCATTTTTACATTTGAATTGTCATTTGATATATTTTGATGCTCCAAACAATTTCATCCATTTGACTGATTTACTGATTTGTCTCCTCCATTTCATCAGCCAAAGATGGTCTGACAGCACAGGCCAGACATTATCAGACCCTGCAGGAGCTGTACAAGAAACCAAAACCCAACCAAGATGCTGTCTCCCAAATTCTTCACCTGCAGTTTCAAGCAAGAAGATCCTTCATCGATAGTGATGTTCTGAAAGAACAGGACAAGGCCAACAAAGATCCTGGATGCATATCCATGTGTCAAGGATCTTTATCGTGTAAGTGATTAACTTGTTTTGGTTTATGATGAAAAGCAAGCATTTTTGCAGATTTTAACATTGACTTGCATTATAAGCGATGAATGAGCTGCGGTGCATTCTGGATAAGGGCAACAGAAAATTCATTGATGAACTAAAAAAAGAGATGGGAAGACTTCTGCACCAATGTGTAATTTTATGGTGTTTGGAAAAAAAATGAAGTGATGAAGCCACGCATAACGCTGGTTGTAGTTCAGTAGAGTCATTTTGCTGTGTCTCTAATTGACTGTGTAGCTGTTTCCTTGGACATAGGATGGTTTATGTTGCGCTGAATGAATAGATGCAGAATGGTAATACTCTTCATGCTGAAAAAATAAGATTTTTTTGTGATCAACACAAACCTAATAAGACTAATTTTTAGGAAGACTAACTTTGAACTCAAAGTTGATTGGTTCTATTCCAGTGGAATATTCCATCGCGCTGCTCAGGGCACTCCCCACACTCTTTCCTTCACCAAGTCCACCACCGAAGAAGCTGGGACATGCCAGTGAGGCACTGCTTCATGTCATTCAGGTGAAAGTTTGTTCGCATTTTCTCACATTCAACACTTCATAGTTCCATGCATGGATGTGGCGTTTCCTTCTTCTTTTTCTTTAGCCAACAGAAGATCCCACAATGTACTCGCAGAAGAGGTCTTTCTGCACCACTGTTGCTGTTTGATGGGACCCGCTGTCTCATCTGTCTTGGAGCCACTCCCGCCACCACGCTTGCCAAGGAAGACTTGAGTGACGGTCTGCTTCATCTGATGGGTTCCTACTATGCCCTGCACCTCACATATCCAAAAGTGTGTGGCAACCCTTCTCTCTGTCATTCAGACAGAAGTGCTACAGGACACTATCCATGAGTGAGACACCACAGCCTCATACAAAAAAGACCATGGCAGAATGGAAAGATTTTATTGGGGAGTAGAGCTGTGTACTAGGCATAGGTAGTGATACACTCCCCTAAACATGTTATCAGTGGTGATAGGAACACAACACTATATGCTGTCCCCATACTGTTTTTGTTTTTTTTGTGGAACTGAGTGTCAGGGAATCTGAATCAATATTCAATAATGATGACGGTGAATATTGTAACAATTGTTACTTGCGTTCTAGAAATGATTGCTTGAGATTGTTTTAAGATGCAATGCCTTTGTGACGTTTTTATTACAAGGCAGTGAAGGCACTGTCAGCAATTTAAGTGAATAAATAGTTGTTGACAATATTAATTCTGTTTGATTAATTATTTTTTGGGGGGGGGGAGTGGGCGTAGGGGGGGTGGATGCTTTGTCTCAATTTGAGAAAAAAAAAGCTCATATTGTGAACACTTAAATTAAGAAGAATTGCACTGTTAGTAGGTCTGGTTTTAAGATCTTTTCATTCAAATTAAGAAAGAAGCAAACGTGAAAAAAGAATTGAGAAGCTAGTATCAAGTTTATTTGACTTAGTACAGTCCTTGGAATGAGTGCTTTACTGTTTTAAGAGTTTTTCCATTCTTCAAATGCCTAGATATATCGTCTTATTTTAAGAAATCTTACCAAGTCTAAATATCTTACTGCATTGGCAGATAATTTGACTTGTTTCTAGCCTGTTCTTTCTCAATTTAAGTGTTTGTTTCTTAGATATATTTTGCAGTGTGTGGACACCAAGGGGAGCTCTAGAATTGGCTCATTCAACCAACCAACGAGCCAATCAGCAGTGGCGTCACAGGCCCTCCTCCTTCTTTGTTCTCTCTCTCACTTTGACTTCTGCACTGGACAGCCAGGTTTGTGGAGGGAAGGTTGGAACAAAGTAAGGACGGGGTACCCCATACATTCATGTACGTAGAGTCACTAAGTCTTAAACTCACCAGGTTTGTATCGCATATCGATAGCCCTAATGCCACACAAGTCTATGAGGGTCCAAGGTCAACTTTGTCCGAGAGACATGGGGCCACTTTCAGGTTCATCAGGATCCTTCAGGACACACCCACGCCAAATTTGGGGCTTCTAGCCCATGAGGAACCCCAAAACCCTCACTCTAATTCCAGCCTTATCGCTAACCCTAATGACAAGTCTATGAGGGTCAAAGGTCAACTTTGTCCTAGAGACATGGGGCCACTTGCTTTTTCATCAGCAGCCCCCAAGAAGCGCACACGCCAAATTTGGGGCTTCTAGTTCTTGAGGAACCCCAAAACCCTAACCCTAGTTTCAGCCTTATCGTTAACCCTAATTCAATGCAAGTCCATGGAGGTCAAAGGTCAGATTTGTCCCAGAGACATGGGGCCACTTTCAGGTTCATCAGGATCCTCCAGGACACACCCATGCTAAATTTGGGGCTTCTAGCCCATGAGGAACCCCGAAACCCTCACTCTAATTCCAGCCTTATCGCTAAACCCTAATGCAGTGCAAGTCTATGAAGGTCACAGCTCAACTTTGTCCGAGAGACATCAATTGTTTTTTTCATGAATCATTCATAAATATTAAGAGTTTGCTTTGTGGCGAATTCACAATAAAAATACATTGACACTGTCAAAGATGGACTCAAGCACTATTATTGAACTATACTGTATTTTTTGAGTGATGTGCTTTTGACAAGCGCTGCGCACAGGAGGCCCATTTGTTTTTGTTTTTTTGAAGGGGGCCCAAAATTCCTGGCGGCGCCCCTGAGCGGGCATCTCCAGCACCAAGGCAGTGGAGCTGCCGGCCACGAGAGAAGAATTAACCAGTCCATTGAAACCATTTGTTTGGTCTAGTGAGTGGCAACAGTCCTTTGAGGATCTTAAGTGCCTTCTCAGCTGTAACCCTGTCCTGTCTGCTCCAAATTTTTCCTCATTGGCTAGAAGCCCCAAATCTAGCGTGGGCGCTTCTTGGGGGCTCCTGATGAAAAAGCAAGTGGCCCCATGTCTCTAGGACAAAGTTGATAATTCACCCCATAGACTTGCATTGAATTAGGGTTAACAATAAGGCTGAAACTAGGGTTAGGGTTAGGCTTAGCTGAAATTAGGGTTAGGGTTTCGCGGTTCCTCAAGTACTAGAAGCCCCAAATTTGGCGTGGGCGCTTCTTGGGGGCTCCTGATGAAAAAGCAAGTGGCCCCAAGTCTCTAGGACATAGTTGAAAATTCACCCCATAGACTTGCATTGAATTAGGGTTAACAATAAGGCTGAAACTAGGGTTAGGGTTAGGCTTAGCTGAAATTAGGGTTAGGGTTTCGGGGTTCCTCAAGTACTAGAAGCCCCAAATTTGGCGTGGGTGCTTCTTGGGGGCTCCTGATGAAAAAGCAAGTGGCCCCATATCTGTAGGACAAAGTTGAAATTTCACCCCATAGACTTGTATGGCATTAGGGTTAGGGTCCAAGAGTACACATACACATTTTCTTTTGCTTTATTGATTTAAGCTCATCGTCTCCAGCTGCAAAGGTACAGAAAGCTTTCTGTGTTTTGATGTCGTGTGTGAGAAAACATCAGTTTTTTCTGTAAACTTGTGTTATCATTGTCCTTCATTGAAAATGACACAATCTTTCATTTCATTGTTCAGATGCCGAACACCAAGGCATTCCGTCGCTCTCTGGCCATGAAACGACGCCTGGAGCAAAAACGGGATTGGACACCTTTTCCACCTCGGAAGGACTTTGAACGTCGTGAGTACTTCCACGTTCATGATTTCATGTTCTGCCTGTGTTGTTATGTTGTATTCCAAATAAATCTTACAAAAACATATTTAGATTTTTCTTTTTTGTCAATTTACACAGGGAGCGGTACTGGTCAGCGACCTGGGTGCGAAGATGGCCCGTTTTGCTCCTGACTGACAAAACAGTGCAAGTTCGTTCTTAAGGCCCAGCAACCAGACAAGAAGGTATGGGTCGTGATTTTGTCAAGCCACGAGTTTCTTTATGTTTTTGTTCTGGTGGTGGGAGACTCACATCTCTGTCCACTTGTGGATGGTTTTGTGATCTCGCGCCGGGCAACAACCTTGAACACGGGCTTGTACCAGACTCCGCCCAGGATTTTGCTGCGCTACTGGCAACTGTGTTGGACCGCTGGCCCAAGGTTTGTTTATCTGCTGTGACAAACAAATTTGAACACATGAATGTCATCGCCACTTTGTTTTATCAATATCAAGTAATTCCATGATCCATAGTTCAATAACAAGAATATTCATGAATTTATTTTGCATTTTTATTTGTCAAACTGTGCAACTTTTTATTTTAAAAATGAACACTTATCCTAAGTTGACTCTGATTTCCTCTCCTCTTTTTTTTATAGACAGTACCAACAGCTGTTGAGACTGCATTTCACACAGACATCCCGTCCAATCCCGTGTGGTTCAGTGAGGCTGTGCTGTTGGACCACATGGAGACCGTCGTGGAGTCATCTGGCAGGGTTTCCCCAGCTGCCACGGTAACATTCACACAATTATTCATACACTTATCAACTAGGGGTGGGTGAAAAAAAAAATCAATATTGCAATATATTGTTGTGCTTTCTGTCGCAATAAATAATCGATAGACTGACGGCAAATATCAATATTTTTTTCCAAACACCACCTGTCCACCTGTCCCGGGAAAGATAAAATCTCTCCCAGGACACAATTTGTCCCGTTTTTTAGGGAAAATGACAAAACCTCATTTAATTTCCGTCTGTGGTCTAGATAGGGTTGCCAACCCTCCCATAAAATACGCGATTGTCCCATATTTGCAAATAAAAAAGCCTGTCCCGTAATGAACTGATGGGGGACGCACTTCACTTTGTCCCGTATATTTCGGGGACGCGGTTATTTATTTCTTTATTTTGTCTGCATCATTTTTTTATTGATTTTCAGAATCGGGGCAGTGAAAGGATTTTTTTCCCTCTCTCATCTTCCCGTCGGAAGATATCGTGTGTCGTGATGTTGTCATTATCGTGGGCCAAATATCGTCACAGTATGGAATCGTGGGTTAGCCGTATCGCCCCACCCCTATTATCAACACAAGATCACATATGTACAGTACATGTACAGTTTAATTAGTGTGTTACTTTGTTTATGAATTAATTTCTTTATGTTCTTCCAGATGTCCAGCCTGAGACGTCGATCAGCACGCGTTGCCTCAAAAACCAAAACAAACAAGTGACATGTTGGTATTTGGGATATGTGTATTTCATTGTGTGCATCTTTGTGATAGGACAATAAATGCAGTTCTTTAAACGTTACTTTGTGTCCTTGTATTTGCAGGTGTGGGCAACACGTTCAACTGTCCACATGACTGAGTCTGCCTCCAGCAATGTCACAGCAGTGCAGCAGGTTTGTACTTATTCATTTCCACTTCATCACCTGTGTGTGTTTTCTAGGCTTTACACCGATCTTATCGGCTGTATCGGATCGGCCGATATTTGGCATTTTTTGAAACGTTCATGATCGGGCGTCATGTCATGAATCACCGATCAATGACGTCATGGTCGTGTTGAAACTTTTTTAATCTGTCTCATTTCCTCAGCATCGACATGTTTATTTGTTTGTATCCGAGTGTTATGTAAATGTATAGATTTGGGTTTACATTGTTGTCAGTTCCTTTTGTCTGCTGTGTGTCCGTTTGGGCACTAGATGGCGCAGTAGATCCTGTGTTCCCTTTTTTTTGCTTGTTCCAGGTGCGGAAAGGTGATTGGCTGGTGCCAATATTTAAGGAGGAGGACTTCAACACCTCGGTCTCTTTGTCCTTCTCCCAGCTCCCAACCAGAGGCCATGTGCCGCAGCAGCAGCATTCTGTGTTCAGCCATCAATTCTGTTTTGTAATCTATTTCAGTTCCCTTTGTGTCCACGTAGCCCGTAGGGGAGGGAAGCCATTTGTGTTGTGCCCCTTTTCTCCTGTGTTTTAGTTAAGGAGGTTAGTTTGACTGTCATTTATTTGATTGTTTTCTTCATAGGTAAGATCCATAAGAGAGCCATTTTGTTTGTTGTTTTGGCCATGCCCTCCCTGACGCCAGTGCAATGATGGTGACGTTTAATAAAAACCATCCTGTGGACGAAGCACCTTTGTCTAATTTGAGAGCTGGGAGAAGGGGGGGGGCCTTTATGTTGTGTCCTGGTTCCCCCTAGGCCGGGGCATAACACCGAGAGCTAATGGTTCATGATTCAAAAACCTTCATTTTCGTCTTCGTGCCTCTTCCTGTTTTGAGTACTGTCGCTATGTGACGGACAATAAAGTTTCTTTGAATCTGCAATATATGCAACGCTACAGTACCTCGCGGGGGAACTTTGGTAAAAAAATTCAACACCACAAATTTAATCAGGCACTTGGAAAAGATACACACGGAGGAGCATGTCGAGTTCAAGAAACGCAGCGCGGAGAAAGAAAAAGAAAAGCAAACTCTGAAACGGATGCTAAAGCAAACAACTTTAGACAGTGCTCGTGAGAAGGCAAGGGGTGTACAGAAACAAGTATTTATTGCCTCTAACGTGATTGGATCGGTGATTGGCACAAAAATCGTGACCGTGTAAAGCCTAGTGTTTTCCTTTCTATGTTTATTGGCATAAAATCACATCTTTCTCATTTTAATCAGGTGGAGGCGACGCCACAGATGACCAGAGCTGTGCTCGTGGTTCCTGTGGCTCCCGTGGTTGCCAGCACCAAGCCAGAGGAGGCCAGCACCGTCCAGGAGGCAACACAGAAGATCAACTAAGCTAAGGAGGCTTTTCTTTCTTCTTCTGTTGCCTTTGACTGCTCCGCTCGTTCTACGCCTCGCACATGTGATTTGTGATCCATCATCAGTTAGTACTAGTGAAGATGCAGTGGCAGATCATGGCACTGGTGTTAGATTAGCCACAGGTGGAGAGCTGCTGACGTCACTTTCCTGCGCCGCGGGCTTACTTTGAGATTGCGATTTCGTTTTCGAGTTGTGGTAACTCTTGTGCAGGGCAGGACCACGAAAATTAAAAAGCAATGCTCTCAGTTTTCTTTTTGATTGTGTCATAAAAGGTGCGACACGAATAAGAAAATGAAAATGCATTTAGGAATATTTATTAATGATTTTAATTATGAGTCAAATAATGCAGCTTCGTTCTTAAAATGAAAAAGCATTCTGCTATTGCTTTTTCATTTTTGAATTTTACATTTCATATTGAATTTTGGTAACTCTTTGCTGGTGCATGTTTTGAAAATTAAATCTCAAATGTGTTTTCCTTCATTTGAATTAAGTACAAGAATGAGCAGTCATGAATAAGAAAATGAAAATGCAGTTTGGATTATTTATTAACCATTTTCTTTATGAGTCAAATAATGCAGCCACGTTCTTAAAATGAAAAAGCATTTCTGCTGTTGCTTTTTCATTTGGATTATGGTAACTGTCTGCTTCCACACTCCAGTGGTTCTGCACATTAGTATAAATAGAGTGATTCTCTATCATTACATCACAGGACGGCGGCACTCTGACAGATTCCATGAACCTGGACACTGATGATCCAGACTTTGGACCAGATGAGCCAACAGGCCACAGTGGAAACGGGTCAGAACATGGGACTGGCTGCTGAAAGTATACAGGTAGGTGGCGCTGTCATCCCAAGTTGTGTGGTGTGGAGGATCAGGGCCAAAGTTCCAGATGCTCACAGATGTGACTGTGGATTCAGGAGGAGTGTTTGAAGGCTGGACTCCCAACAGTGATTGGCTGCTGAGGACCTCTCAATCACAATCAGGTTTTTTAGTGGCTGTGAGATTGAAAGTGAGATTGCATTGTCCAAGGAGGAGGACAGCAGTCAGTCATGTTTCACCTCCAGTCAACACGCAGTGGTTCACATGAAGGTCCAAGAGGCCCACAGACCTACACAGAGTCTGGACGTGGCAGCACAGTGGCATCATTGTCTTTGTTGTGTTGTTTGGTCATTGTGATCCAATGTAATGTGAGAGAAGGACGAGTGCAGTTCTATTGGAGTGAGTTGCTTACAAATACAGATTGCACAATTTCTATCCCAATTGTTAAGTGGGAAAGAGACCTGTCTCTCCAGCCTCACTCTAATTTCTGGAGAACAATCTTCCTGAACACCTTTTCACTGATAAAACAACCTATTCTACAATGAATACATTTTAAAGTACTCCACAGGATCCACTACACTGGACAGCGGATGTTTCAGATGGGCATGACCGCCTCTCAGACCTGCTCACACTGCACAGTTAATGTCCCAGATAATTACCTACACGCTGTATGGCATTGCCCACCAGTAAATAAATTCTGGCACGTAGTATGCAATGATCTATCAGCACAAGTTGGTTACAACATCACAGCCACTCCTTCTTTTTGTCTCATAGGGGACCTCAGTGATATCACATCAGATAAGGCAGAATCTCGCATGCTGATCACCTCCTTATCTATCGCTAAGAAAACAATCCTCACAAACTGGAAAACAAAACAACACCTGCACATTGCACAATATAGGAACTTATTGTTAGACCACACCTCCTTGGTAGGAATGTCTGCTTCATCCTATAACTAACTAGTAATCAATCAGTAGCTGAGGCTGCTGGTTGATGTGGGCAGCGGTGGTCGTGCTGCCGCGGGCCGGGTGCGGTCTGGGGGGGGGGGGGGTTTGGGCGTGGGGGGTTCGGCTGCTTTGCGGGTTGGTGGGGGGTCGGGGATTGGGTGCCCCGGCGGGGGATGTCTACCACGCGGGGGGCTGGGCCTGGTGGTTGGTGGGTGGTGCTCCGGGGGTGGTGCTCCGGGGGGGGTCCCTGGCTCTGGTCTGGGGGCCCCCTTGTTGGTGGGAGGGCTGGTCCGTCCCTGTGTCTGGGGACTGGCGCTGGATCGTACGCGGTGGGGTCGCATGCCTGGGGTGGGGCTGCGCGTTCGCCGGCTACCGCTCCTGTGTGCCCGGGTGGTGCGGTGCGGTGAGGGGCGGGCCCCCTTTGGCTCCTGGATCCCTGTGGTGTCCCCGGCCCCGATGTCGCTCAGGGGACGCCCTGACCGGGAGTCCCCCCTGGTCACATAATAGGTGTTTTTTTTTTTTTTCCCTAAATTTTTAATTAATTAATTTATTTTCTTCTGTTTCGGGGGATTTGTGTCTTGGGTGGTCGCTGCCCGGCCTTCTGGCCTTAAGACCCTCTCCAATCTTAATAGCATTATAGACAGTTAGGGCCTGGGGGGGTGGTTCGTGCACTGCGGCCGCCGCCCTGCTCAGCAGCAGTGTGGTTGCCCCAGGGCCTTACCACCCCTCCATTTTAAACGCACTATAGTTCAACACACCAGCAAGTGCACATATACACACACTGACACCCCTACACACAGTGGGGTCGGCCTGCTAGCGGGGGCGGGATCCGGCATCTTTCCCACTCTGGATGGGCCCTGTGCAGTCCGGTGCCCCTGGGGTGCGAGACCGGCTGGGCCTATGGGGACCTCGCCACTTGCGGCGATGCGCCATACTGGGTCCGTAGGGGGGGGGCCTCTGGGTGCCCGGGCCTGCCTTGGGTACCAATCCTCCTGGTGGGTGAAGGGGCTGGGTCCTGTCATGGGGATGAGTCTGGTCTCGCTTGCCCTGGGGGGCCCCCGTCCGGGGGCCGGGCTCTGCTGTCTGTTCGCCCCGGGTGGTGTCCCTTCTCCTTGGGGTATCTGCCTCCCTGTCATCTTGCCCTGGCTCCTCGTGGGGCGGGTGCCCTCCGGTCCGGGGGCCTGCTGCTTCGGGCCTCTTCCTGGCCGGCATTGCGGCGGGTGTGCCGTGTCCGGGGCCCCCCCCCCCCTGGGCTTGTCGCTGGCGTGGGGCGGTTGCGGCCTCGGAGGCCGCACTAATTGGCAGCCTACTTCCATTGACGTACTTAAACACACCCACTCCCACATTCAGGTACACACACCACCACATCCACACACACACACACACACACACACACACACACACACACACACACACACACACACAGGAGCAGCAGCTCTAATTGGCTGAGAGCTAAATATCTTCTTATCTTACTGGGTGTAAATTAATCTGTCCATTTTTTAAATGTCGAAATTTAACATTTGGTTTCTATTTTTTCAGATATTATTTCTGTCAAATTCATTTGAATCAACAGAAGAAGAAAATCAGTGTGTAGTTCAAACTTTGTGCGTCTTTGTGTTCAGTTTTTCTACTGTAGTTGTGCTTTTCTTTTCATTCCAGATGAATTCCACTCAATTTCCTTTTCAAACCTTGTAGGTGTTGAGTGAGCTGCAGCGCCCCCTGGCTACAAGTTTAATACTTTGACTCTGCCGACCGAGGTAAAAAAAAACCAACAAACTCTGACACTTTGCTGAGGACCTCCTGGAGGAGCTGAAGGTGCAGAACCTTCTCAGGCCTCTCTGAGGAGGAACTTGCGGCTGTCGGTCCTCTGCTACCCCCTGCTGGTCACACAGGCTTCTTAACACCGCCGTTTGTCTGTTCAGCACGTATTCAATTTTTTAATGGCTCTATAAACGTCACTGATGAGACGATTTTATGATTCCTGCAGTTAAAATGTTTTAATTCCAAATCTGCAAACAGCTTCTGATCAATGAAGACAGAGTTGATTAAAATGATTTCAAAATTGACCCGTTTGAGAAAAGCTGCACTGTGGCATTGTTTGCATGTTGTTTTAGCTCTCAGTGGCTTCATTTCGCATTTTTCTTAAAAGCTTTGTTTAGTGGTCCATTGTGGTCAATGGGACACTGAACATCCGCTTTGTGTGCCCGAGTTGTAAGAGGATCAGGTGCGGACATTTTAGCATTTAAATTATTATGGCTTATTAGCATAGGTACGTAGTACCTCACCTGTCCGTTCTTTTTACAGTGCTTCCTGAACACCTCACCGGCACACGACAGCCGCCTGCTAGCACAAAGCTGCGCAGAGCCTCCTCGTTGTTCTCCTCACCTGGAGGACGCTTGGTGATCAAGACCTGTGGCCCAAAACTCGGTCCTATAAGATAAGTGCAGGAACACTGCCGCTTTGCCCGCACTTGATTGTGCTAGCCGCCCCGTACAGACGGTGGACGGTGCATGTTGCTTCCGTCCCGCCTTGGTTTTACTTGTTGTTTTTCCGTTCTCGTTGTGTTTTTCTTCGTTTGCTTACGTCGCCACTGCTGACCCTCAGACAGCAGACGTTACACTATCAAGTCGCCGGTCCAGCCACAGTGGTGTGTGTGCGTGTATGCGTGTGCGTGGTTGGTGGGAACGTGTGTGTGTGTGTGTGTGTGTGTGTGTGTGTGTGTGTGTGTGTGTGTGTGTGTGTAATTGCATTGTTTGTTTGTTTTTCTTGCTATTTCAGTACATTTGACAGATTTTAGGGAACTTTTAGTAACCAACTGTTTATCTTTTCTTTTGTAGTCGCTGAGAGCTGCTGGTGGTGGCGGTGTCCCGGGTGGTGGGCCCCTTCGAGTGCTGTGACCCGGGATTGTGGTTGTTTTCTTCTTTTTTTTTGCACTTCACTTTCTTTGCAGGTGTGTCACGTGTGAGTGGGGTGTTCCTTGTTTTCTTTGGTTCCTCCCCTGTTTGGCCCCCTCATCGGTAAGCCTCAGTTTCTACACCAAGAATAAGGAGCTCAGTAGCTCCGTTTTAAGTGTTGGTCTGTTTGTTCCTTTTATTTTTAAATGTTGAATAAAAGTTGGTTTGATATTTTAAACATTCTGAACCACGTCTCCTACTCCTTCCTCGTAGAACTTACCTGTGTGCCTAATTATTACTTTTGTGTTTAGTAGAACTCCCTGGGTGAAATTCCCAGGGTGGCGTTGTCGGTTCCTTTTCATTTTGTTAAATTCCCAAGATTAAATCTTGCTTTATCAGATAGCCATAACCACTCTCATCGCCACAGGATATTTGAGTCAACTGAGTCAAACTGTCGTGTCTACTTCCCAGTCTCAATAAACATGTTCACTACTGTGGCATATCGGACTTTCCCGCCGCGAGTCGCGCGTCAACATACTGCTGTGAAAGAGGGGTGACGTCACAGAACACGACGTGCATTTAGGTGCTGCTGCGTAAAACTAAAAGATTTTCCTGGGCAAATATTCATTTGACAGACGTAAACGAAGTGAAATATGACTTCAATTTATGTTTGTTTTAGTTTGTTTTTATAAACACAAAAAAGTTTGAGTTAGTTATCGTTTTTGAAAACAGTTCTTGACTTCTACTTTAGAGATATTGATGACGAGTTATAATATATAAACGGTTTGACTATGTGGTTCGGCAAGTGGTGGTGCTGTCTGTACATAGCTTAGCAAACGGCTAGCGCTAGCACCCCCTTTCAATGCCAGAGTGAAAAGATCCACACGGAGTGTTATGACCCACGGGTGGGTCTAGGTGCCTCTATCTTTGTGTCTGTGTGTGTGTCTGACAGTGGATGACGCCTTGCAGGTGCGGTCCTGGATGTCGGCTGCTGATTGGACGCGCCACGGCTGAGAAGGAGGAGCAGTCGAGCCAGCCTGAAGGTCATCCCTCCTCCGCTCCCAACTCTGCAGTTAGTCACTTCTGAAATGGTGTTAGAGCACGCAGCCGTAGGTAGTGATGGCCGATCGAGGCTTTGTTGAAGCTTCGACACTTGTTTCAAAAAATGGTTCATTACTCGAGGCTTCAATGACACAGTGCTCGAGGAGGTCATCTAGTGCTCAATAAAATGAAGTGCAATGGAAACGTGTTCATTGTTTCATAGATTGTTTGGGATTTGATTCGCCATGCATTTTTGTTGGACAACACTACATGCTTGTATGGTTCAATGCTGACACAATAAAATAAAAATGAAAAATAAAGACAATGTCTCTTTTTTGGCACGACTGATTGTAGTAGACTATAGCTCTTATACTTAGCCTGACAGTTTGTGCAATGAATTATATTATATCCTAAAACAAGACTAAATAGCCCGTAGTTTAAAGATATGTTCAATAGTAAGTGTTCAGTGGGTCAGATGTCAAATGTGATCTATTTAAAATGTAGAATAGATGAGCTAAATAACACATATATAATACACATTGATGGGAATTGAACCGTCGCCTCAGTCTTGCAAGTCCAAGATTGTCATAATGTACCACAAACCCAAATCACACTCCCTTTTTTTCATCTAAGCTGTTTGAGTAGCGTTAGCACACCGTGATTCCTCATCAACTACAGGCCTACACTTCAAATAATTATGAGAAAAATCCAACGTAAAGAGAGCACTTCCATTAGGAAATAGTCAACATGAAATTTTGTCCTCTACTGACACCTGCTGGTCAAATTGAATAGTTGCAAATATTGTGAACAAGTTGTCATCTAATTCTAATCCTAAACAATATGGCCATTCCAAGTCAAGTATTAAGACAATTAATCAGGTTTGTACTGCTTGATTGAACACATTCATCCCGTTCCAGTGCACTAAAACCCACTTCCCTTCAGGACCGTGTCAGCGAAGCCAAAACTTCCTTGAGTGACGCTGTTTCCCAGCATGCAATGCGAGCTAGCGATTCATAATACTATTTCATCACAAACATGGATGTAAAAAAATAAAAAGGGAAAAAGGGAAAAATGAAACTTCAGGAACACCAACCATTGCAATACAAGCAGAACTGGGCCGAAGTTTTATATTATGTACACCATAATACAGCCTTCTGGTTGACAAGCCATACTATTTAAGCCGTGTCCTCCTATGGCACTTCCGTGGGTGGAAGCGCATGGTAGAGGTCACGTGCTGGTTGTGCAGCACCCCTCGTGGCCCTTGCAGGGGATCTGCAGGGCATGTGATTCAGGTGAGTATATGGAAAATATGAATCAATGTAGTCAGTGGTAACATGAGATTCTTGCTGGCGAAAATAATGCACTACATGTGGATGTCACACTTTTTTTTTTGTATGAGCATTTAAAAAAAAACAACAACATATTAATAATATGGAGTTCAATGAAAGAGGTTAATTAATATATATATATATGTGTACATATATATATGTATATATATATATATATATAGTCAGCTGCTTTCGGTTGACATATTAAATCTATTATGATATGGAACGATAGTTCATAATGTACGTGTTACTTGCTTTGCAGATAAGGTGTACCCTATTTCTTGTGCTCATGGTTATTTTAAAAGGCAGACAAGAACGTTGTTTGCTGTTGGAGGGCTACAACAACACTTCGATGCTACGCTTTGTGCCGTCGCTACGGACCCGAAACTCTCGTTCTTGTTGGATTCGGGTTCTGCGCAGACTGGTGGGAGAGTTTGTGTTTTGCAAAGGAACGGTGTCTTCAGTTATACACATGCTCATTAAAGTGCTGACCGTGGAGGAAGCTGGTGCCGCTGCACGCCGTTTCCAGCAGAATAACAGCGAAATTACCAAAATAAAAACAAATCAGAAAAACATGTCTTTGCTGTGCTTTTATTTACAAAGTTAAAATTCTTCTAACTTACAAAAAATGTGAACGAAAAGGTAGAAATATAAATACGAAGGAATACGTATTTGTTCAGGGCTGCGCAAAGCCGGAGCCCTGCATTTGCTGCGCTACCCTTTTTAAAAAGGTCTCCGTTGCGCGTTATTTTAATATGTCCATCTCTTTTAGAAGAGAAAGCATCGCCCCGGTCTCATCCTCTCTCCAAATGTCAACATTCTTATTCGCGTTTGCCAGGTTGTTTCGCGCCGTCTGTTTTGTTAGACGACGTAGTTGTGCGGTCATGAGTTGCGAGAGCGAGGCGTGGCGCATGCGCACTCGCACTGTCCAGTTAATAGTCCGATTAAGGCGTATACATGGCAGAGAAATTTGAATTCCAATCGCATTATCTGGGTGTCTCAATCGGAGTTCTCCGATTCCAATCAGAGTTCTCAAACTCCAATCATAATCGGAGTGAGGTGTTTACACGCACGTGAGTTCTCCAATCATAATCGGACTAAGGCAATAATTCGATTTTCTCTAGTGCCATGTAAAGGCACTGAATGTAGTGGTTCAGACCAGACGCAAACAGGCACGCGGCTCGTGCCATTCATTTCAATGGAAGCGGAAGCGCCACGAAGCGGAGCGCCGACGAATTTCGCAAGCGAGGCTCCAACTGGTTCACACCAGACGCGAACAGCTCCGCGACGGTCGACAAGCGCTTCTGCTCAGCTGCAGTCTTCTTTTCACTCCCACTTGAGCTTCTTTTTTTTTTCTTTAAAAAATAAATAAATAAAAAAAATCATTTTCATCATCGCTCCCCCTCGCCCCATAGCCAGCCCGTAGCTTACTTTTGTGTGTGTGTGTGTGTGTGTGTAAATAAATAGAAACACGCACTCAGGTGTCCATCTCAAGACAAGACCTCTTTCATAATGATCATTGACCGGCATCTCTAGGCTCAAACAGACGTATTTTGATCAAGTCTTCCTGTGTGTGTGTGTGTGTGTGTGTGTGTGTGTGTGTGTGTGTGTGTTTAATCTCTCTCGCACTCTGATACAATGTACTGACAAATATAACATACAAATATGATATATGATCGAATTTGTCATTCGGTTTTTATTTTGAAATTAGTTTATTTTGAAAATTCACCGGATTTTCTCGTTTTTATTGAGCGACTTCCTGTACTGTAGACGAGGATCGCTCGCGGCTCACGCACGAAATAGAGCAGACGCCGAAACAACAAATGCATGCCGCGAGCCGCATGCCTGTTCGCGTCTACTGTGAACCACCACATTGATTAACGTGGGCGCCGAATGGAAGTGCTCGGCGGCGCTTCGCTTCCACGTCCAGTGAACTGACGTTAAATGCATGGCGCGATCCGCGAGGGGAGCCGCGCGCCTGTTCGCGTCTGGTGTGAACTACTACATTGATTAACATGGGCGCCGAATGGAAGCGCTCGGCGCTTCGTGGTGCTTCCGCGTCCAGTGTGAACCGGGCGTTACGTTACTCGGAAAAATGTGTCGCCTGAGCCTCCGCCCCCTCCGTGCCCATTGGCGGAGGGAGGGCTCATTGAAAAAAAAAAAAAAAAAAAAAAAAAAATCGGTGTTCCTTCGGCGCGCCTGGGAAACTCTGAAATTATGAATAATTTAAGCTCGTTTTTGTCCCATTTGCCTGCATCAGCCCGTCATGATATTGTTAAATTAATTGAGAGCCACCCACTATTGTTTTCTGACCACCCCCGCCGTACGTCAGTTTTGCACCATGACATAGAAGTAGAGGGACATGCCACAAGTAAGCAGCAGCACACAGAGTCAATATTGGGAAGTTCAGAAAGAAGCTTTGGCTCTCCTTCTGACAGTACCCATCTTGATGTTTGGGGTCAGGTTTTTACAGACCATAATGCCCTCGAAGATGTGGTGGTCTTTGCCCCTGCAAGCCTTCAATCTCCAGATTTGCCACAGGAAGGGGGGTTGATAATGTGTTGGCAGATGCATTATCACGTGTACATGTGGACTAGCTGCGGAATTCTTATTTCGGGGGAAGTGAGGTTTTTCTTGTTTAGTTTTATTTGTAGGTATGTTAATAGGGTTTAGTTCTTCAGGGAGGGGGTGTTATGACCCACAGGTGGGTCTAGGTGCCTCTATCTTTGTGTCTGTGTGTGAGAGATTGGATGACGCCTTGCAGGTGCGGTCCTGGATGTCGGCTGCTGATTGGACGCGCCACGGCTGAGAAGGAGGAGCAGTCGAGCCAGCCTGACGGTCATCCCTCCTCCGCTCCCAACTCTGCAGTTAGTCACTTCTGAAATGGTGTTAGAGCACGCAGCCGTAGGGGTGGGCTGCCATTTTCTTTGTCCACTCTTTTCTCCTGTTTATTAAGTATATAGGGAGGTTAGCCTTTCTGTATTTGGGTTCTCTTTCTTTCTTTAGTTAGTTCTTAAGGCGAGCTAGTTGGAGTTTGGTTTATTATTTTGGCCTGGGCCCACCCTGAAGCCTTTGCTGCCCACCGGTTAAGTTGTTTTGTTTATTTCATTTACTGATTAATAAAATGTTTTTTGTTGAAACTGCCAACTGCAGTGAAAAATTAATGAGGCTTGGGAGTGGGGGAAGGTGTCCCACACGTTGCGTCTCGGTCCCCCTCGACGGGACGTAACACGGAGTTTTCGCCGTGACAGAAGGTTGAGCTCCTACCGTGTTAGAGGTGACGTCGTCACGTTAGCCTGTTCCATCCCTGCTAAATTCTTTAAAGAACTACCATGAGTAAACTTTTAAATTATAATACGCTCTACACTAATTGTAATTTCCTGCCCGTGGTTCTATATTGCAACAGTTGACGGCTCATATCAGCAGATAAGCAGCAACAATCTGGGCATTGCAGGTGATTCATAAATATGTCATTTCTTATTAATTAGCCCATAAGTGTTGTACACCAGTGTGACACCAAATGCTTGTTGCTGACAGCAGTGAAGAAATGACACTCTAGTGGTTCTGCACATTAGTATAAATAGAGTGATTCTCTATCTTTACATCACAGGACGGCGGCACTCTGACAGATTCCATGAACCTGGACACTGATGATCCAGACTCCGGTCCAGATGACACAACAGGCCACAGTGGAAACGGGTCAGAGCATGGACTGGCTGCTGAAAGGATACAGGTAGGTGGCGCTGTCATCCCAAGTTGTGTGGTGTGGAGGATCGGGGCCAAAGTTCCAGATGCTCACAGATGTGACTGTGGATTCAGGAGGAGTGTTTGAAGGCTGGACTCCCAACAGTGATTGGCTGCTGAGGACCTCTCAATCACAATCAGGTTTTTTAGTGGCTGTGAGATTGAAAGTGAGTGAACATCATTAAATAAAGAGCTCCTGCAGGGTCCCAATTTGACAAGTACACTGCTAGGTGTGCTGCTTCGTTTTCGCCAAGGCCCTGTAGCATTCATGACTGACATTGAGGGAACGTTTCATCAAGTAAGAGTTTCCAACCAGGATGTAAACTTCTTACACTTCCTCTGGTGGCCAGATGGGGACATTACAAAGGACCTACAAGAGCACAGGATGCTGGTCCACATCTTTGGGGCAGTGTCATCCCCAAGCTGTGCTTCATTCGACGACAATCAGCATGACTTCCCAGCCGAGGTTATAAACACTGTTTGTCAAAATTTCTACGTGGATGATTGTCTAAAGGCCGTCAGCACGGTGGAACAAGCAATACATCTGTACCAGCAGCTAACAGACCTGTGCGGTAGAGGTGGATTTAAGCTCAATAAGTGGGTGAGCAATCATCGCTCGGTGCTGGCCGCCATTCCTGAAGAGCAGAGAGCTAAAGAGGTAAAAACACTTAACCTTGACAGAGACCAGCTCCCTATGGAGAGGGCCCTTGGAGCTCAGTGGGATGTACAGCAAGATACATTCACATTCAGCATCAGAACCAAGCTGGGATGGGATGAGGAAATCCCTCAGGTCATGGTACATCCCATATATAGTTTTTCAAGCGCCAAACTACAACAAAGGAATTCATCTATAACAAATCTACAACCTTGTAAGGGCAAAACCTACTTGTTTTAATTCTGATTAATAAACTAAAGCTTATTCGATTATCATTATGTTGTTTTTTTTAAACGCTCATACAAAACAAAAAAAGTGGAGGGAGAGTAGTCTGAATCGGCTTCTGGAGCATTGCTCTACCTCATCCATCGCACTATTTAGTGTCACATCCACTTGTCGTGCATCATTTCCCCCAACAAGCTTCTCCTGTTAGACCTTCCCCGAGGTGGTTGGTGGGGTGACGAGCACCCAGCACGTGACCTCTACGACGAGTTTCTACCCACGGAAGTGCCATAGGAAGACACGGATTAATTAGTATGGCTTGTCCACCAGAAGGCTGTATTATGGTGTACATAATATAAAACTTCGGCCCAGTTCTGCTTGTATTGCAATGGTTGGTGTTCCTGAAGTTTCATTTTTCGTCCCTTTTTATTTTTTACATCCATGTTTGTGATGGAATAGTATTGTGGAAGGAAGTTTTGGCTTCGCTGACACGGTCCTGAAGGGAAGTGGGTTTTAGTGCACTGGAATGGGATGAATGTGTTCAATCAAGCAGTACAAACCTGATTAATTGTCTTAATACTTGACTTGGAATGGCCATATTGTTTAGGATTAGAATTAGATGACAACTTCTTCACAATATTTGCAACTATTCAGTTTGACCAGCAGGTGTCAGTAGAAGACGAAATTTCATGTTGACTATTTCCTAATGGAAGTGCTCTCTTTACGTTGGATTTTTCTCATAATTATTTGAAGTGTAGGCCTGTATCTGCACACAATTTGGAATTCGTCCCAGCGCCCTGAGCTGTAAATTTGGACGGTGTAAAATGAAAATGG